>NC_059427.1:70655880-70963630 GCF_021028975.2 Sphaerodactylus townsendi | reverse complement strand
TTTCCAAAAGGGGAACTACTTAAAGGAGAAGGTAAAGGGGGACAAACAGGAAATATCCTCCAAAAACATAGACCTTCTATAGCAAGACTGGATATTGCTTGAAAGAAAGTGACCTTGGCAGTACAGAAGTATGTTCTTCTTAAAGGTGATTTGGTGCTCTGACTTGCAAAGGGTATGGATGCAGGAAGGGAAACAAATTAATAAGGATGTTACCATCTTGTGATAATGTCTGTGGCACTGTGAAAAATGATATATTCTTTGTACATGGCTTGCTGAATTATTATTGACTACTTGCTTTCTTGTCTGGAACCATAATTGTCATTTTAACAAACAAAAATTAATATCCAGTTTCAACATCTTAGGGTATTTCTTAAGACTTCAGTCAGAAGATTTATGACCAAAATAAAGACTCTCGCCTTTCATGTAAATTGATTTAAGTAGTCTCCTTAAAGAAAAAGTAACCACGACAGTTCTCTAATGCAGAGATTCCCAATGATTTTATTCCCCCAAACTTCCCTCTTTGGCCCAGGGAATTAATTCCTTTACTATGCCCTACTGTGCCTGCTGCTCATCCATCCAACATCAGCCTCCAGTTCGCTGCTGGCACTGCACAGGATGTTCAGGCTGCTTTGGTGTCCTTTCCAATCTTGGGTTTAGAGGTTAATTTGACCCAGAAGATTAGAAGTAGATCAGGGATTAGAAGTAGAATTCATTTTCATTGATAGACTATAGCCCTGGGATCTTAATCATAAAAGAGATGAGAACATGCCTTTGAACTGAGGGCTAAGGGGAGACCTTGTGGCTCAACCACACATTTAAGGCACATGCTCATTTCAAGGCACTTGCACAGCCACATATTTCAATATACTGGCATCTGTCCCTGCCCAATGTCCCATTAAATGAAAAAAATCATTTCTAGAATCCAGAAAATGGATACAATGATATATAAATACATGCATTTTAGACTATATTAAGAACCTGATTAATAATGATTGTATTAAAATATTTCAATTTGGGACTTTTGTAGAGTGGTAAGTGAATCTCTTCACTGGGAGAGAAATCATATTATCATGAAGCCAGCTGCTGCATATTGATGCATGCAGAGCTTTGCCACCCCCAGTAGGAACAACTGAGAATAGCTTCTCATCATGGACCTGACATGCAGGGAATAAGTAGTCTCTCTCTCTCTCTGCCTCTATAGATATAAATTAGAGGGAAGCAACATCAGGAACACCAAATCTCTGTAGGAAAAAGTGGGGGGAGGGGAGGCCTGAATTAATAGGCAGGGAAATCCTCTAGAAAGAAAAGGGAAGAATGCTCTTTCTAGGTGCACATTATCTCATGGTAGGAGAACAAGGAGAACCTCATGCTGATCCTTCCAACCACACTTTGTTTATAAGCACAGCTGTTATTTCTCTTTAAAAATAATACTGTCAAAGCACCAACCAGTTGCACAGAATGCCCAGAAGAAAGGAGAGTGGTAGGAGTGCCACTAGAGTCAGACTGCAAAGAAGCCTCTTGTCTGCTTGATATATCTTCAGTTAAAACTTGCCCAGACGTGTCCGGCCCAACTAACTGCACCACATTCCAAAGCTAGGTCTTTTTTCCCCCTGAGGACGGTGCAAATGACCAGTTGCAGATAATTATCAGCCATCTTGCTGTGTCTTTCCAAAGCAAGGGGGGAAAGGGTGAAATATTCTTGCATTTGATTGGGTATTGGCCAAGTAAGTGTCTGTTGTGAGGCTATTGTGTGCTTCCTGGAAAGGCCTTTGGCAGGTCTGAGGACACTGTCTGGATCCCTGGAAAGGGACAAGAAGGGCCCAGCTCCTCTGGAGAGAGTGAGTGTAACCCCCATGCCCAGAATGGGTCGGCCCAGAATGGGTTGACCCAGAAAGGGGTGGAGTCTGAAAAGAAGCAGAATGCTGCAGAACTCAGAGCTCTTTGGAGAAGACAAGGCTACCAGACTCGGACCTTGATTTCTATAAGCCCTTAACACCTTGTTAAGGTAATTGCAATATTATTGGGAACTACTGGGAAGGTAGTTGTTTTTGCTATGTTGTAAATGTTGGAGTTTATTGTTTCAGGGTTTCTTTTTGTGGTTGTAATGGGTGAGAGTTCTCCTGGAAACCTTCATCATGTTGCATCCTGTTCATCAAGCCCTTGGAGTCTTCAGGAGCCAACCCACTTGCAAAGAAGAATTGGACTTGGCAGTATCAGTAGACTGTAACTAGAAGGACTTGAAATGCAACCTGAACAGGACCTTGAATTGTAATGTTAAATGTTGATGTTTAATGTTATTTGTAAAGAGAAGTAAACTGTTTTGTTTAAATTTGGTTCTTTGCAACTCCTTCCAAGTACTGCCCCACAGAACCCACAAGCTGAGGTTACATGAGCTCGGAAGGTAACACCTTGAACCTATACTTTATGTGCATAAAATGTTGCTGGAGAAGTTTATGTGGTCTCCTCACGTAAGGAGTAGATTTTTTTATTGTATCCCATCTTGCTAATCTTACTTGATTGACCCTGCACAAGTTTAAAATAAAACTACTAAACTATTCCAGTATACTGACTGCTTCCATCCCAGTGCCTTGTGATTGCTATGCTACCAAGTAACTGAACTGGCCTGCCCCAAGGGCCTGGCTGAGAAACTCTAGTCCCATATTTGGTGCACAACTGGAGCCTGGATATGGGGAAGAGTCTCTGCTTTAAGGGAACTTCCTGACATGGACGTCGGCTGATTTTAATGAGGAAGTGCCATCTTGAGAGAGGCTATCGATTTCACTCTTTCACATGACATGACATGATAAGCTGCCTTGCTTCTATCTCCATGTATGGAAGGGATGAGACCTAGTGGAACTGACTGGGTGAAATACCGTCGTACAGCAGAGCTCCATAGCAGTTTGCATGTACAGTAACAGACAAATATGACTAGAGAGCCATGCATATGATCAAAATGGCACAGAGGGCAAGGATGAATATTGTGTAGGAACATACTCAAGGAAAACAAACATATGGAAGAAAGACAAAAAGAGCCACACAAGATGTGAAAAAAAATGGAATCTTATGTTTGTTAATTTTCTCAAGGCAGTGGATTTACCAATCAAAATGACTTGTCCTTTGTGGTAGAAACCTTTCTACATGGTTTTACACAAAGAGGGAACCCCTCAATCCTTGAAGATCTTTCACATTAGATCCTATTTCGGTGATATGGGTGCCACCTACTTCTTGCTGCAGATACAGAAGTGCAAGCAACTGTGACATGCTAGTATGGAAACATGGTCCAATTTGACTCCCATCCTTCCTTCTTAATGGGATTCCCTTTCCCATTCAGCAAGACAGTGAAGTGTTGCCATCATATTGAGTCCCTGTGCTGGTAACCCCTGATGTCAGTCACATTCTTCAGTAGAAGTCCAAGGAACTGTGGCCCCTGGGAAGAGAGTAAGCGATAACCCCTGCTGACTCTCAAGGAGCACATGACCGATCCTGGCTTAAGCAGGCTGCAAAGCAAATATCAGAATACAGTAAGAGAATGGAAAGGGATGGAATAGAATAGAAAGTGAGCCCATGAATTAATCTCTACAGATTTCTATCCCATGCATTTATCATTCTAACTTACTGCAATGACTTTTGTGAACTCTTTCATATTATAATCTCTCTGCTCCATAATAACATCTGTAATTCTCTGGGTAGGCATCTAATCATCTGTGAAGAGAGATCCAGAAGGAGAAGGCAGGGATGCTGTAGGTGGGATTGGAGTGCATAAAATTGTAGCAGGGTCCTCCCAAATCATTCAGTATAGTTATTTGTAATGCTGCCCTCCTCACTAGACAAATAAAAGAGCATCACAGCAAATGCTAGTGGAGTGCCATAGGGTTCTGTCCTGGGCCCAGTGTTATTAAATATTTTTATCAACTACTTGGATAATGAAATCAAGGGCATGTTGATCAGTTTTGCAGATGGTACCAAATTAAGAGGGGTAGCTAATACCCTGGAGGACAGGGACAGGATTCAAAATGACCTAGACAGATTATACAGCTGGGCCAAAACTAACCAAATGAATTTCAACAGAGATAAATGTAAGATTCTACACTTAGGCAGAAAAAAAATGAAATGCACTGATATAGGATGGGTGGCACCTGGGTTGACAATAGTACCTTTGAAAGGGGTCTGGGAGTCTTAGTAGACCACAAACTGAACATGAGTTAGTGTGATATGGCAGTCAAGAAAGCAATACAATTCTGGAATACATCAATAAGAGTATAGTGTCTAGATCAAGGGAAGTAATTGTACCGCTCTACTCTGCATTGTCAGAACTCACCTAGAGTACTGTGTTCCGTTCTGGGCACTGCATTTTAAGAAGGATATTGACAGCTAAAATGGATCCAGAGAAGGGCAACATCATGGATTTTGACCTCAAGGAGACAGCACACCTCTCTTGTCATGTCTGCAAATTGCTTCTTCTGTCCCTTACCACCACCACACGTCTCCTCTGGGATATTGCAGGTGACATTTCATTTGTTGAACCTTTTGCCACTTGAGCATTCTCTGAGAGCTAAGTCCATTCCTCCTGTGCCTGTTCCTTAACCTCATCGAGAAGGGAGAGAACCTCAAAACAATGATGCAATTTCAAATTCACAAAATGCTCCCTGGTTCTTCTGCTTCTATGGGTTACATGTCTCCAGTTGCCCACCTCCTCTGTATGAGAGCTGCCATCCTCCTCAGAGATGTCCCTGGAGTGTTTTCCACCCAGCACCATCTGCTTCATTCTGTCCAGAAAAGTCTCATTCTTCTTAATGTGCTGAAGTGTAGCTACTTGTGTTTCAAGCTGCTGTGCCTTCTCTTCTAACAAAGTAACCAACGTGCACTTGCTGCAGGTGTACCCATCCATATCCTCTGGCAGAAAAACAAACATTCCACAGCTGTTGCAGGTGACAGCAGCAACTCCTTGATAATCCATATTTAGATGTGTTAAATTCTGCAGAAAAAAGTCTCCTTCTAAACTTGACCACCAAAAATCCAAGTTAGCCTTGCTTCTTTATAGCCTGTTCACTGAGCTCCAGACCGTGATCTAAGGATTGAAGACTTTTGCCCCTAGTCACTCCCTTATGTTTTGCTATCTCCCCAAAGATGGGTCCTCAAAAACACACATGCCAGATAAGGGCTGAGCTTTAAGGATAGCCCCCACAAAAAAACCCAGAGCTTTTTCTCGCTGTATTTTTTCCTGGCCTCAGAGAGTATAGTCTGAGCTGTTGCTTCTGAGCAAGTCAAAGAGTGAGGAAAGAGTTCCTGAGTTTTCATGCCACAATCAAGAAGGTCCTCTCCTGAGTTACCACCTGCCTAATCTCAGGTGGTGGGGGCACCCAAAGCAGGGCAGATAAATATTAACTTAGTTGTTGGGTGCGTTGATAAGGGAGTAGGCGAGCATTCAGGTATGCTTGTCCCAAACAATGTATGACTTTTAAAGATCAGCACCAGATCAATGAGGTGTGTCTGGAAGCAAACTGGGCCAGGACTAAAGTGACATGATCCCCACTCCAGTCAACATCCTGATTACAGCAATTCTGTGCTTTGTGAAGTTTCTAAAGACTTCTTAAGGGCAGCCTACATAGAATATATTGCAGCAATCTACTCTAGAGAAGAAGAAGAAGAGTTTGGATTTATATCCCCCCTTTCTCTCCTGTAAGGAGACTCAAAGGGGCTTACAACCCCCCCCCCCCCCCACCCCCCCCCCCCCCCACCCCCCCCCCCCCCCCCCCCCCCCCCCCCCCCCCCCCCCCCCCCCCACCCCCCCACCCCCCCCCCCCCACCCCCCCCCCACCACCACCACCCCCCCACCCCCCCCCCCCCCCACCCCCCCCCCCCCCCACCCCCCCCCCCCCCCCCCCCCCCCCCCCCCCACCCCCCCACCACACCACCCCACCCCCCCCCCACCCCCCCCCCCCCCCCCCCCCCCCCCCCCCCACCCCCCCCCCCCCCCACCCCCCCCCCCCCCCACCCCCCCCCCCCCCCACCCCCCCCCCCCCCCACCCCCCCCCCCCCCCACCCCCCCCCCCCCCCACCCCCCCCCCCCCCCACCCCCCCCCCCCCCCACCCCCCCCCCCCCCCACCCCCCCCCCCCCCCACCCCCCCCCCCCCCCACCCCCCCCCCCCCCCACCCCCCCCCCCCCCCACCCCCCCCCCCCCCCACCCCCCCCCCCCCCCACCCCCCCCCCCCCCCACCCCCCCCCCCCCCCACCCCCCCCCCCCCCCACCCCCCCCCCCCCCCACCCCCCCCCCCCCCCACCCCCCCCCCCCCCCACCCCCCCCCCCCCCCACCCCCCCCCCCCCCCACCCCCCCCCCCCCCCACCCCCCCCCCCCCCCACCCCCCCCCCCCCCCACCCCCCCCCCCCCCCACCCCCCCCCCCCCCCACCCCCCCCCCCCCCCACCCCCCCCCCCCCCCACCCCCCCCCCCCCCCACCCCCCCCCCCCCCCACCCCCCCCCCCCCCCACCCCCCCCCCCCCCCACCCCCCCCCCCCCCCACCCCCCCCCCCCCCCACCCCCCCCCCCCCCCACCCCCCCCCCCCCCCACCCCCCCCCCCCCCCACCCCCCCCCCCCCCCACCCCCCCCCCCCCCCACCCCCCCCCCCCCCCACCCCCCCCCCCCCCCACCCCCCCCCCCCCCCACCCCCCCCCCCCCCCACCCCCCCCCCCCCCCACCCCCCCCCCCCCCCACCCCCCCCCCCCCCCACCCCCCCCCCCCCCCACCCCCCCCCCCCCCCACCCCCCCCCCCCCCCACCCCCCCCCCCCCCCACCCCCCCCCCCCCCCACCCCCCCCCCCCCCCACCCCCCCCCCCCCCCACCCCCCCCCCCCCCCACCCCCCCCCCCCCCCACCCCCCCCCCCCCCCACCCCCCCCCCCCCCCACCCCCCCCCCCCCCCACCCCCCCCCCCCCCCACCCCCCCCCCCCCCCACCCCCCCCCCCCCCCACCCCCCCCCCCCCCCACCCCCCCCCCCCCCCACCCCCCCCCCCCCCCACCCCCCCCCCCCCCCACCCCCCCCCCCCCCCACCCCCCCCCCCCCCCACCCCCCCCCCCCCCCACCCCCCCCCCCCCCCACCCCCCCCCCCCCCCACCCCCCCCCCCCCCCACCCCCCCCCCCCCCCACCCCCCCCCCCCCCCACCCCCCCCCCCCCCCACCCCCCCCCCCCCCCACCCCCCCCCCCCCCCACCCCCCCCCCCCCCCACCCCCCCCCCCCCCCACCCCCCCCCCCCCCCACCCCCCCCCCCCCCCACCCCCCCCCCCCCCCACCCCCCCCCCCCCCCACCCCCCCCCCCCCCCACCCCCCCCCCCCCCCACCCCCCCCCCCCCCCACCCCCCCCCCCCCCCACCCCCCCCCCCCCCCACCCCCCCCCCCCCCCACCCCCCCCCCCCCCCACCCCCCCCCCCCCCCACCCCCCCCCCCCCCCACCCCCCCCCCCCCCCACCCCCCCCCCCCCCCACCCCCCCCCCCCCCCACCCCCCCCCCCCCCCACCCCCCCCCCCCCCCACCCCCCCCCCCCCCCACCCCCCCCCCCCCCCACCCCCCCCCCCCCCCACCCCCCCCCCCCCCCACCCCCCCCCCCCCCCACCCCCCCCCCCCCCCACCCCCCCCCCCCCCCACCCCCCCCCCCCCCCACCCCCCCCCCCCCCCACCCCCCCCCCCCCCCACCCCCCCCCCCCCCCACCCCCCCCCCCCCCCACCCCCCCCCCCCCCCACCCCCCCCCCCCCCCACCCCCCCCCCCCCCCACCCCCCCCCCCCCCCACCCCCCCCCCCCCCCACCCCCCCCCCCCCCCACCCCCCCCCCCCCCCACCCCCCCCCCCCCCCACCCCCCCCCCCCCCCACCCCCCCCCCCCCCCACCCCCCCCCCCCCCCACCCCCCCCCCCCCCCACCCCCCCCCCCCCCCACCCCCCCCCCCCCCCACCCCCCCCCCCCCCCACCCCCCCCCCCCCCCACCCCCCCCCCCCCCCACCCCCCCCCCCCCCCACCCCCCCCCCCCCCCACCCCCCCCCCCCCCCACCCCCCCCCCCCCCCACCCCCCCCCCCCCCCACCCCCCCCCCCCCCCACCCCCCCCCCCCCCCACCCCCCCCCCCCCCCACCCCCCCCCCCCCCCACCCCCCCCCCCCCCCACCCCCCCCCCCCCCCACCCCCCCCCCCCCCCACCCCCCCCCCCCCCCACCCCCCCCCCCCCCCACCCCCCCCCCCCCCCACCCCCCCCCCCCCCCACCCCCCCCCCCCCCCACCCCCCCCCCCCCCCACCCCCCCCCCCCCCCACCCCCCCCCCCCCCCACCCCCCCCCCCCCCCACCCCCCCCCCCCCCCACCCCCCCCCCCCCCCACCCCCCCCCCCCCCCACCCCCCCCCCCCCCCACCCCCCCCCCCCCCCACCCCCCCCCCCCCCCACCCCCCCCCCCCCCCACCCCCCCCCCCCCCCACCCCCCCCCCCCCCCACCCCCCCCCCCCCCCACCCCCCCCCCCCCCCACCCCCCCCCCCCCCCACCCCCCCCCCCCCCCACCCCCCCCCCCCCCCACCCCCCCCCCCCCCCACCCCCCCCCCCCCCCACCCCCCCCCCCCCCCACCCCCCCCCCCCCCCACCCCCCCCCCCCCCCACCCCCCCCCCCCCCCACCCCCCCCCCCCCCCACCCCCCCCCCCCCCCACCCCCCCCCCCCCCCACCCCCCCCCCCCCCCACCCCCCCCCCCCCCCACCCCCCCCCCCCCCCACCCCCCCCCCCCCCCACCCCCCCCCCCCCCCACCCCCCCCCCCCCCCACCCCCCCCCCCCCCCACCCCCCCCCCCCCCCACCCCCCCCCCCCCCCACCCCCCCCCCCCCCCACCCCCCCCCCCCCCCACCCCCCCCCCCCCCCACCCCCCCCCCCCCCCACCCCCCCCCCCCCCCACCCCCCCCCCCCCCCACCCCCCCCCCCCCCCACCCCCCCCCCCCCCCACCCCCCCCCCCCCCCACCCCCCCCCCCCCCCACCCCCCCCCCCCCCCACCCCCCCCCCCCCCCACCCCCCCCCCCCCCCACCCCCCCCCCCCCCCACCCCCCCCCCCCCCCACCCCCCCCCCCCCCCACCCCCCCCCCCCCCCACCCCCCCCCCCCCCCACCCCCCCCCCCCCCCACCCCCCCCCCCCCCCACCCCCCCCCCCCCCCACCCCCCCCCCCCCCCACCCCCCCCCCCCCCCACCCCCCCCCCCCCCCACCCCCCCCCCCCCCCACCCCCCCCCCCCCCCACCCCCCCCCCCCCCCACCCCCCCCCCCCCCCACCCCCCCCCCCCCCCACCCCCCCCCCCCCCCACCCCCCCCCCCCCCCACCCCCCCCCCCCCCCACCCCCCCCCCCCCCCACCCCCCCCCCCCCCCACCCCCCCCCCCCCCCACCCCCCCCCCCCCCCACCCCCCCCCCCCCCCACCCCCCCCCCCCCCCACCCCCCCCCCCCCCCACCCCCCCCCCCCCCCACCCCCCCCCCCCCCCACCCCCCCCCCCCCCCACCCCCCCCCCCCCCCACCCCCCCCCCCCCCCACCCCCCCCCCCCCCCACCCCCCCCCCCCCCCACCCCCCCCCCCCCCCACCCCCCCCCCCCCCCACCCCCCCCCCCCCCCACCCCCCCCCCCCCCCACCCCCCCCCCCCCCCACCCCCCCCCCCCCCCACCCCCCCCCCCCCCCACCCCCCCCCCCCCCCACCCCCCCCCCCCCCCACCCCCCCCCCCCCCCACCCCCCCCCCCCCCCACCCCCCCCCCCCCCCACCCCCCCCCCCCCCCACCCCCCCCCCCCCCCACCCCCCCCCCCCCCCACCCCCCCCCCCCCCCACCCCCCCCCCCCCCCACCCCCCCCCCCCCCCACCCCCCCCCCCCCCCACCCCCCCCCCCCCCCACCCCCCCCCCCCCCCACCCCCCCCCCCCCCCACCCCCCCCCCCCCCCACCCCCCCCCCCCCCCACCCCCCCCCCCCCCCACCCCCCCCCCCCCCCACCCCCCCCCCCCCCCACCCCCCCCCCCCCCCACCCCCCCCCCCCCCCACCCCCCCCCCCCCCCACCCCCCCCCCCCCCCACCCCCCCCCCCCCCCACCCCCCCCCCCCCCCACCCCCCCCCCCCCCCACCCCCCCCCCCCCCCACCCCCCCCCCCCCCCACCCCCCCCCCCCCCCACCCCCCCCCCCCCCCACCCCCCCCCCCCCCCACCCCCCCCCCCCCCCACCCCCCCCCCCCCCCACCCCCCCCCCCCCCCACCCCCCCCCCCCCCCACCCCCCCCCCCCCCCACCCCCCCCCCCCCCCACCCCCCCCCCCCCCCACCCCCCCCCCCCCCCACCCCCCCCCCCCCCCACCCCCCCCCCCCCCCACCCCCCCCCCCCCCCACCCCCCCCCCCCCCCACCCCCCCCCCCCCCCACCCCCCCCCCCCCCCACCCCCCCCCCCCCCCACCCCCCCCCCCCCCCACCCCCCCCCCCCCCCACCCCCCCCCCCCCCCACCCCCCCCCCCCCCCACCCCCCCCCCCCCCCACCCCCCCCCCCCCCCACCCCCCCCCCCCCCCACCCCCCCCCCCCCCCACCCCCCCCCCCCCCCACCCCCCCCCCCCCCCACCCCCCCCCCCCCCCACCCCCCCCCCCCCCCACCCCCCCCCCCCCCCACCCCCCCCCCCCCCCACCCCCCCCCCCCCCCACCCCCCCCCCCCCCCACCCCCCCCCCCCCCCACCCCCCCCCCCCCCCACCCCCCCCCCCCCCCACCCCCCCCCCCCCCCACCCCCCCCCCCCCCCACCCCCCCCCCCCCCCACCCCCCCCCCCCCCCACCCCCCCCCCCCCCCACCCCCCCCCCCCCCCACCCCCCCCCCCCCCCACCCCCCCCCCCCCCCACCCCCCCCCCCCCCCACCCCCCCCCCCCCCCACCCCCCCCCCCCCCCACCCCCCCCCCCCCCCACCCCCCCCCCCCCCCACCCCCCCCCCCCCCCACCCCCCCCCCCCCCCACCCCCCCCCCCCCCCACCCCCCCCCCCCCCCACCCCCCCCCCCCCCCACCCCCCCCCCCCCCCACCCCCCCCCCCCCCCACCCCCCCCCCCCCCCACCCCCCCCCCCCCCCACCCCCCCCCCCCCCCACCCCCCCCCCCCCCCACCCCCCCCCCCCCCCACCCCCCCCCCCCCCCACCCCCCCCCCCCCCCACCCCCCCCCCCCCCCACCCCCCCCCCCCCCCACCCCCCCCCCCCCCCACCCCCCCCCCCCCCCACCCCCCCCCCCCCCCACCCCCCCCCCCCCCCACCCCCCCCCCCCCCCACCCCCCCCCCCCCCCACCCCCCCCCCCCCCCACCCCCCCCCCCCCCCACCCCCCCCCCCCCCCACCCCCCCCCCCCCCCACCCCCCCCCCCCCCCACCCCCCCCCCCCCCCACCCCCCCCCCCCCCCACCCCCCCCCCCCCCCACCCCCCCCCCCCCCCACCCCCCCCCCCCCCCACCCCCCCCCCCCCCCACCCCCCCCCCCCCCCACCCCCCCCCCCCCCCACCCCCCCCCCCCCCCACCCCCCCCCCCCCCCACCCCCCCCCCCCCCCACCCCCCCCCCCCCCCACCCCCCCCCCCCCCCACCCCCCCCCCCCCCCACCCCCCCCCCCCCCCACCCCCCCCCCCCCCCACCCCCCCCCCCCCCCACCCCCCCCCCCCCCCACCCCCCCCCCCCCCCACCCCCCCCCCCCCCCACCCCCCCCCCCCCCCACCCCCCCCCCCCCCCACCCCCCCCCCCCCCCACCCCCCCCCCCCCCCACCCCCCCCCCCCCCCACCCCCCCCCCCCCCCACCCCCCCCCCCCCCCACCCCCCCCCCCCCCCACCCCCCCCCCCCCCCACCCCCCCCCCCCCCCACCCCCCCCCCCCCCCACCCCCCCCCCCCCCCACCCCCCCCCCCCCCCACCCCCCCCCCCCCCCACCCCCCCCCCCCCCCACCCCCCCCCCCCCCCACCCCCCCCCCCCCCCACCCCCCCCCCCCCCCACCCCCCCCCCCCCCCACCCCCCCCCCCCCCCACCCCCCCCCCCCCCCACCCCCCCCCCCCCCCACCCCCCCCCCCCCCCACCCCCCCCCCCCCCCACCCCCCCCCCCCCCCACCCCCCCCCCCCCCCACCCCCCCCCCCCCCCACCCCCCCCCCCCCCCACCCCCCCCCCCCCCCACCCCCCCCCCCCCCCACCCCCCCCCCCCCCCACCCCCCCCCCCCCCCACCCCCCCCCCCCCCCACCCCCCCCCCCCCCCACCCCCCCCCCCCCCCACCCCCCCCCCCCCCCACCCCCCCCCCCCCCCACCCCCCCCCCCCCCCACCCCCCCCCCCCCCCACCCCCCCCCCCCCCCACCCCCCCCCCCCCCCACCCCCCCCCCCCCCCACCCCCCCCCCCCCCCACCCCCCCCCCCCCCCACCCCCCCCCCCCCCCACCCCCCCCCCCCCCCACCCCCCCCCCCCCCCACCCCCCCCCCCCCCCACCCCCCCCCCCCCCCACCCCCCCCCCCCCCCACCCCCCCCCCCCCCCACCCCCCCCCCCCCCCACCCCCCCCCCCCCCCACCCCCCCCCCCCCCCACCCCCCCCCCCCCCCACCCCCCCCCCCCCCCACCCCCCCCCCCCCCCACCCCCCCCCCCCCCCACCCCCCCCCCCCCCCACCCCCCCCCCCCCCCACCCCCCCCCCCCCCCACCCCCCCCCCCCCCCACCCCCCCCCCCCCCCACCCCCCCCCCCCCCCACCCCCCCCCCCCCCCACCCCCCCCCCCCCCCACCCCCCCCCCCCCCCACCCCCCCCCCCCCCCACCCCCCCCCCCCCCCACCCCCCCCCCCCCCCACCCCCCCCCCCCCCCACCCCCCCCCCCCCCCACCCCCCCCCCCCCCCACCCCCCCCCCCCCCCACCCCCCCCCCCCCCCACCCCCCCCCCCCCCCACCCCCCCCCCCCCCCACCCCCCCCCCCCCCCACCCCCCCCCCCCCCCACCCCCCCCCCCCCCCACCCCCCCCCCCCCCCACCCCCCCCCCCCCCCACCCCCCCCCCCCCCCACCCCCCCCCCCCCCCACCCCCCCCCCCCCCCACCCCCCCCCCCCCCCACCCCCCCCCCCCCCCACCCCCCCCCCCCCCCACCCCCCCCCCCCCCCACCCCCCCCCCCCCCCACCCCCCCCCCCCCCCACCCCCCCCCCCCCCCACCCCCCCCCCCCCCCACCCCCCCCCCCCCCCACCCCCCCCCCCCCCCACCCCCCCCCCCCCCCACCCCCCCCCCCCCCCACCCCCCCCCCCCCCCACCCCCCCCCCCCCCCACCCCCCCCCCCCCCCACCCCCCCCCCCCCCCACCCCCCCCCCCCCCCACCCCCCCCCCCCCCCACCCCCCCCCCCCCCCACCCCCCCCCCCCCCCACCCCCCCCCCCCCCCACCCCCCCCCCCCCCCACCCCCCCCCCCCCCCACCCCCCCCCCCCCCCACCCCCCCCCCCCCCCACCCCCCCCCCCCCCCACCCCCCCCCCCCCCCACCCCCCCCCCCCCCCACCCCCCCCCCCCCCCACCCCCCCCCCCCCCCACCCCCCCCCCCCCCCACCCCCCCCCCCCCCCACCCCCCCCCCCCCCCACCCCCCCCCCCCCCCACCCCCCCCCCCCCCCACCCCCCCCCCCCCCCACCCCCCCCCCCCCCCACCCCCCCCCCCCCCCACCCCCCCCCCCCCCCACCCCCCCCCCCCCCCACCCCCCCCCCCCCCCACCCCCCCCCCCCCCCACCCCCCCCCCCCCCCACCCCCCCCCCCCCCCACCCCCCCCCCCCCCCACCCCCCCCCCCCCCCACCCCCCCCCCCCCCCACCCCCCCCCCCCCCCACCCCCCCCCCCCCCCACCCCCCCCCCCCCCCACCCCCCCCCCCCCCCACCCCCCCCCCCCCCCACCCCCCCCCCCCCCCACCCCCCCCCCCCCCCACCCCCCCCCCCCCCCACCCCCCCCCCCCCCCACCCCCCCCCCCCCCCACCCCCCCCCCCCCCCACCCCCCCCCCCCCCCACCCCCCCCCCCCCCCACCCCCCCCCCCCCCCACCCCCCCCCCCCCCCACCCCCCCCCCCCCCCACCCCCCCCCCCCCCCACCCCCCCCCCCCCCCACCCCCCCCCCCCCCCACCCCCCCCCCCCCCCACCCCCCCCCCCCCCCACCCCCCCCCCCCCCCACCCCCCCCCCCCCCCACCCCCCCCCCCCCCCACCCCCCCCCCCCCCCACCCCCCCCCCCCCCCACCCCCCCCCCCCCCCACCCCCCCCCCCCCCCACCCCCCCCCCCCCCCACCCCCCCCCCCCCCCACCCCCCCCCCCCCCCACCCCCCCCCCCCCCCACCCCCCCCCCCCCCCACCCCCCCCCCCCCCCACCCCCCCCCCCCCCCACCCCCCCCCCCCCCCACCCCCCCCCCCCCCCACCCCCCCCCCCCCCCACCCCCCCCCCCCCCCACCCCCCCCCCCCCCCACCCCCCCCCCCCCCCACCCCCCCCCCCCCCCACCCCCCCCCCCCCCCACCCCCCCCCCCCCCCACCCCCCCCCCCCCCCACCCCCCCCCCCCCCCACCCCCCCCCCCCCCCACCCCCCCCCCCCCCCACCCCCCCCCCCCCCCACCCCCCCCCCCCCCCACCCCCCCCCCCCCCCACCCCCCCCCCCCCCCACCCCCCCCCCCCCCCACCCCCCCCCCCCCCCACCCCCCCCCCCCCCCACCCCCCCCCCCCCCCACCCCCCCCCCCCCCCACCCCCCCCCCCCCCCACCCCCCCCCCCCCCCACCCCCCCCCCCCCCCACCCCCCCCCCCCCCCACCCCCCCCCCCCCCCACCCCCCCCCCCCCCCACCCCCCCCCCCCCCCACCCCCCCCCCCCCCCACCCCCCCCCCCCCCCACCCCCCCCCCCCCCCACCCCCCCCCCCCCCCACCCCCCCCCCCCCCCACCCCCCCCCCCCCCCACCCCCCCCCCCCCCCACCCCCCCCCCCCCCCACCCCCCCCCCCCCCCACCCCCCCCCCCCCCCACCCCCCCCCCCCCCCACCCCCCCCCCCCCCCACCCCCCCCCCCCCCCACCCCCCCCCCCCCCCACCCCCCCCCCCCCCCACCCCCCCCCCCCCCCACCCCCCCCCCCCCCCACCCCCCCCCCCCCCCACCCCCCCCCCCCCCCACCCCCCCCCCCCCCCACCCCCCCCCCCCCCCACCCCCCCCCCCCCCCACCCCCCCCCCCCCCCACCCCCCCCCCCCCCCACCCCCCCCCCCCCCCACCCCCCCCCCCCCCCACCCCCCCCCCCCCCCACCCCCCCCCCCCCCCACCCCCCCCCCCCCCCACCCCCCCCCCCCCCCACCCCCCCCCCCCCCCACCCCCCCCCCCCCCCACCCCCCCCCCCCCCCACCCCCCCCCCCCCCCACCCCCCCCCCCCCCCACCCCCCCCCCCCCCCACCCCCCCCCCCCCCCACCCCCCCCCCCCCCCACCCCCCCCCCCCCCCACCCCCCCCCCCCCCCACCCCCCCCCCCCCCCACCCCCCCCCCCCCCCACCCCCCCCCCCCCCCACCCCCCCCCCCCCCCACCCCCCCCCCCCCCCACCCCCCCCCCCCCCCACCCCCCCCCCCCCCCACCCCCCCCCCCCCCCACCCCCCCCCCCCCCCACCCCCCCCCCCCCCCACCCCCCCCCCCCCCCACCCCCCCCCCCCCCCACCCCCCCCCCCCCCCACCCCCCCCCCCCCCCACCCCCCCCCCCCCCCACCCCCCCCCCCCCCCACCCCCCCCCCCCCCCACCCCCCCCCCCCCCCACCCCCCCCCCCCCCCACCCCCCCCCCCCCCCACCCCCCCCCCCCCCCACCCCCCCCCCCCCCCACCCCCCCCCCCCCCCACCCCCCCCCCCCCCCACCCCCCCCCCCCCCCACCCCCCCCCCCCCCCACCCCCCCCCCCCCCCACCCCCCCCCCCCCCCACCCCCCCCCCCCCCCACCCCCCCCCCCCCCCACCCCCCCCCCCCCCCACCCCCCCCCCCCCCCACCCCCCCCCCCCCCCACCCCCCCCCCCCCCCACCCCCCCCCCCCCCCACCCCCCCCCCCCCCCACCCCCCCCCCCCCCCACCCCCCCCCCCCCCCACCCCCCCCCCCCCCCACCCCCCCCCCCCCCCACCCCCCCCCCCCCCCACCCCCCCCCCCCCCCACCCCCCCCCCCCCCCACCCCCCCCCCCCCCCACCCCCCCCCCCCCCCACCCCCCCCCCCCCCCACCCCCCCCCCCCCCCACCCCCCCCCCCCCCCACCCCCCCCCCCCCCCACCCCCCCCCCCCCCCACCCCCCCCCCCCCCCACCCCCCCCCCCCCCCACCCCCCCCCCCCCCCACCCCCCCCCCCCCCCACCCCCCCCCCCCCCCACCCCCCCCCCCCCCCACCCCCCCCCCCCCCCACCCCCCCCCCCCCCCACCCCCCCCCCCCCCCACCCCCCCCCCCCCCCACCCCCCCCCCCCCCCACCCCCCCCCCCCCCCACCCCCCCCCCCCCCCACCCCCCCCCCCCCCCACCCCCCCCCCCCCCCACCCCCCCCCCCCCCCACCCCCCCCCCCCCCCACCCCCCCCCCCCCCCACCCCCCCCCCCCCCCACCCCCCCCCCCCCCCACCCCCCCCCCCCCCCACCCCCCCCCCCCCCCACCCCCCCCCCCCCCCACCCCCCCCCCCCCCCACCCCCCCCCCCCCCCACCCCCCCCCCCCCCCACCCCCCCCCCCCCCCACCCCCCCCCCCCCCCACCCCCCCCCCCCCCCACCCCCCCCCCCCCCCACCCCCCCCCCCCCCCACCCCCCCCCCCCCCCACCCCCCCCCCCCCCCACCCCCCCCCCCCCCCACCCCCCCCCCCCCCCACCCCCCCCCCCCCCCACCCCCCCCCCCCCCCACCCCCCCCCCCCCCCACCCCCCCCCCCCCCCACCCCCCCCCCCCCCCACCCCCCCCCCCCCCCACCCCCCCCCCCCCCCACCCCCCCCCCCCCCCACCCCCCCCCCCCCCCACCCCCCCCCCCCCCCACCCCCCCCCCCCCCCACCCCCCCCCCCCCCCACCCCCCCCCCCCCCCACCCCCCCCCCCCCCCACCCCCCCCCCCCCCCACCCCCCCCCCCCCCCACCCCCCCCCCCCCCCACCCCCCCCCCCCCCCACCCCCCCCCCCCCCCACCCCCCCCCCCCCCCACCCCCCCCCCCCCCCACCCCCCCCCCCCCCCACCCCCCCCCCCCCCCACCCCCCCCCCCCCCCACCCCCCCCCCCCCCCACCCCCCCCCCCCCCCACCCCCCCCCCCCCCCACCCCCCCCCCCCCCCACCCCCCCCCCCCCCCACCCCCCCCCCCCCCCACCCCCCCCCCCCCCCACCCCCCCCCCCCCCCACCCCCCCCCCCCCCCACCCCCCCCCCCCCCCACCCCCCCCCCCCCCCACCCCCCCCCCCCCCCACCCCCCCCCCCCCCCACCCCCCCCCCCCCCCACCCCCCCCCCCCCCCACCCCCCCCCCCCCCCACCCCCCCCCCCCCCCACCCCCCCCCCCCCCCACCCCCCCCCCCCCCCACCCCCCCCCCCCCCCACCCCCCCCCCCCCCCACCCCCCCCCCCCCCCACCCCCCCCCCCCCCCACCCCCCCCCCCCCCCACCCCCCCCCCCCCCCACCCCCCCCCCCCCCCACCCCCCCCCCCCCCCACCCCCCCCCCCCCCCACCCCCCCCCCCCCCCACCCCCCCCCCCCCCCACCCCCCCCCCCCCCCACCCCCCCCCCCCCCCACCCCCCCCCCCCCCCACCCCCCCCCCCCCCCACCCCCCCCCCCCCCCACCCCCCCCCCCCCCCACCCCCCCCCCCCCCCACCCCCCCCCCCCCCCACCCCCCCCCCCCCCCACCCCCCCCCCCCCCCACCCCCCCCCCCCCCCACCCCCCCCCCCCCCCACCCCCCCCCCCCCCCACCCCCCCCCCCCCCCACCCCCCCCCCCCCCCACCCCCCCCCCCCCCCACCCCCCCCCCCCCCCACCCCCCCCCCCCCCCACCCCCCCCCCCCCCCACCCCCCCCCCCCCCCACCCCCCCCCCCCCCCACCCCCCCCCCCCCCCACCCCCCCCCCCCCCCACCCCCCCCCCCCCCCACCCCCCCCCCCCCCCACCCCCCCCCCCCCCCACCCCCCCCCCCCCCCACCCCCCCCCCCCCCCACCCCCCCCCCCCCCCACCCCCCCCCCCCCCCACCCCCCCCCCCCCCCACCCCCCCCCCCCCCCACCCCCCCCCCCCCCCACCCCCCCCCCCCCCCACCCCCCCCCCCCCCCACCCCCCCCCCCCCCCACCCCCCCCCCCCCCCACCCCCCCCCCCCCCCACCCCCCCCCCCCCCCACCCCCCCCCCCCCCCACCCCCCCCCCCCCCCACCCCCCCCCCCCCCCACCCCCCCCCCCCCCCACCCCCCCCCCCCCCCACCCCCCCCCCCCCCCACCCCCCCCCCCCCCCACCCCCCCCCCCCCCCACCCCCCCCCCCCCCCACCCCCCCCCCCCCCCACCCCCCCCCCCCCCCACCCCCCCCCCCCCCCACCCCCCCCCCCCCCCACCCCCCCCCCCCCCCACCCCCCCCCCCCCCCACCCCCCCCCCCCCCCACCCCCCCCCCCCCCCACCCCCCCCCCCCCCCACCCCCCCCCCCCCCCACCCCCCCCCCCCCCCACCCCCCCCCCCCCCCACCCCCCCCCCCCCCCACCCCCCCCCCCCCCCACCCCCCCCCCCCCCCACCCCCCCCCCCCCCCACCCCCCCCCCCCCCCACCCCCCCCCCCCCCCACCCCCCCCCCCCCCCACCCCCCCCCCCCCCCACCCCCCCCCCCCCCCACCCCCCCCCCCCCCCACCCCCCCCCCCCCCCACCCCCCCCCCCCCCCACCCCCCCCCCCCCCCACCCCCCCCCCCCCCCACCCCCCCCCCCCCCCACCCCCCCCCCCCCCCACCCCCCCCCCCCCCCACCCCCCCCCCCCCCCACCCCCCCCCCCCCCCACCCCCCCCCCCCCCCACCCCCCCCCCCCCCCACCCCCCCCCCCCCCCACCCCCCCCCCCCCCCACCCCCCCCCCCCCCCACCCCCCCCCCCCCCCACCCCCCCCCCCCCCCACCCCCCCCCCCCCCCACCCCCCCCCCCCCCCACCCCCCCCCCCCCCCACCCCCCCCCCCCCCCACCCCCCCCCCCCCCCACCCCCCCCCCCCCCCACCCCCCCCCCCCCCCACCCCCCCCCCCCCCCACCCCCCCCCCCCCCCACCCCCCCCCCCCCCCACCCCCCCCCCCCCCCACCCCCCCCCCCCCCCACCCCCCCCCCCCCCCACCCCCCCCCCCCCCCACCCCCCCCCCCCCCCACCCCCCCCCCCCCCCACCCCCCCCCCCCCCCACCCCCCCCCCCCCCCACCCCCCCCCCCCCCCACCCCCCCCCCCCCCCACCCCCCCCCCCCCCCACCCCCCCCCCCCCCCACCCCCCCCCCCCCCCACCCCCCCCCCCCCCCACCCCCCCCCCCCCCCACCCCCCCCCCCCCCCACCCCCCCCCCCCCCCACCCCCCCCCCCCCCCACCCCCCCCCCCCCCCACCCCCCCCCCCCCCCACCCCCCCCCCCCCCCACCCCCCCCCCCCCCCACCCCCCCCCCCCCCCACCCCCCCCCCCCCCCACCCCCCCCCCCCCCCACCCCCCCCCCCCCCCACCCCCCCCCCCCCCCACCCCCCCCCCCCCCCACCCCCCCCCCCCCCCACCCCCCCCCCCCCCCACCCCCCCCCCCCCCCACCCCCCCCCCCCCCCACCCCCCCCCCCCCCCACCCCCCCCCCCCCCCACCCCCCCCCCCCCCCACCCCCCCCCCCCCCCACCCCCCCCCCCCCCCACCCCCCCCCCCCCCCACCCCCCCCCCCCCCCACCCCCCCCCCCCCCCACCCCCCCCCCCCCCCACCCCCCCCCCCCCCCACCCCCCCCCCCCCCCACCCCCCCCCCCCCCCACCCCCCCCCCCCCCCACCCCCCCCCCCCCCCACCCCCCCCCCCCCCCACCCCCCCCCCCCCCCACCCCCCCCCCCCCCCACCCCCCCCCCCCCCCACCCCCCCCCCCCCCCACCCCCCCCCCCCCCCACCCCCCCCCCCCCCCACCCCCCCCCCCCCCCACCCCCCCCCCCCCCCACCCCCCCCCCCCCCCACCCCCCCCCCCCCCCACCCCCCCCCCCCCCCACCCCCCCCCCCCCCCACCCCCCCCCCCCCCCACCCCCCCCCCCCCCCACCCCCCCCCCCCCCCACCCCCCCCCCCCCCCACCCCCCCCCCCCCCCACCCCCCCCCCCCCCCACCCCCCCCCCCCCCCACCCCCCCCCCCCCCCACCCCCCCCCCCCCCCACCCCCCCCCCCCCCCACCCCCCCCCCCCCCCACCCCCCCCCCCCCCCACCCCCCCCCCCCCCCACCCCCCCCCCCCCCCACCCCCCCCCCCCCCCACCCCCCCCCCCCCCCACCCCCCCCCCCCCCCACCCCCCCCCCCCCCCACCCCCCCCCCCCCCCACCCCCCCCCCCCCCCACCCCCCCCCCCCCCCACCCCCCCCCCCCCCCACCCCCCCCCCCCCCCACCCCCCCCCCCCCCCACCCCCCCCCCCCCCCACCCCCCCCCCCCCCCACCCCCCCCCCCCCCCACCCCCCCCCCCCCCCACCCCCCCCCCCCCCCACCCCCCCCCCCCCCCACCCCCCCCCCCCCCCACCCCCCCCCCCCCCCACCCCCCCCCCCCCCCACCCCCCCCCCCCCCCACCCCCCCCCCCCCCCACCCCCCCCCCCCCCCACCCCCCCCCCCCCCCACCCCCCCCCCCCCCCACCCCCCCCCCCCCCCACCCCCCCCCCCCCCCACCCCCCCCCCCCCCCACCCCCCCCCCCCCCCACCCCCCCCCCCCCCCACCCCCCCCCCCCCCCACCCCCCCCCCCCCCCACCCCCCCCCCCCCCCACCCCCCCCCCCCCCCACCCCCCCCCCCCCCCACCCCCCCCCCCCCCCACCCCCCCCCCCCCCCACCCCCCCCCCCCCCCACCCCCCCCCCCCCCCACCCCCCCCCCCCCCCACCCCCCCCCCCCCCCACCCCCCCCCCCCCCCACCCCCCCCCCCCCCCACCCCCCCCCCCCCCCACCCCCCCCCCCCCCCACCCCCCCCCCCCCCCACCCCCCCCCCCCCCCACCCCCCCCCCCCCCCACCCCCCCCCCCCCCCACCCCCCCCCCCCCCCACCCCCCCCCCCCCCCACCCCCCCCCCCCCCCACCCCCCCCCCCCCCCACCCCCCCCCCCCCCCACCCCCCCCCCCCCCCACCCCCCCCCCCCCCCACCCCCCCCCCCCCCCACCCCCCCCCCCCCCCACCCCCCCCCCCCCCCACCCCCCCCCCCCCCCACCCCCCCCCCCCCCCACCCCCCCCCCCCCCCACCCCCCCCCCCCCCCACCCCCCCCCCCCCCCACCCCCCCCCCCCCCCACCCCCCCCCCCCCCCACCCCCCCCCCCCCCCACCCCCCCCCCCCCCCACCCCCCCCCCCCCCCACCCCCCCCCCCCCCCACCCCCCCCCCCCCCCACCCCCCCCCCCCCCCACCCCCCCCCCCCCCCACCCCCCCCCCCCCCCACCCCCCCCCCCCCCCACCCCCCCCCCCCCCCACCCCCCCCCCCCCCCACCCCCCCCCCCCCCCACCCCCCCCCCCCCCCACCCCCCCCCCCCCCCACCCCCCCCCCCCCCCACCCCCCCCCCCCCCCACCCCCCCCCCCCCCCACCCCCCCCCCCCCCCACCCCCCCCCCCCCCCACCCCCCCCCCCCCCCACCCCCCCCCCCCCCCACCCCCCCCCCCCCCCACCCCCCCCCCCCCCCACCCCCCCCCCCCCCCACCCCCCCCCCCCCCCACCCCCCCCCCCCCCCACCCCCCCCCCCCCCCACCCCCCCCCCCCCCCACCCCCCCCCCCCCCCACCCCCCCCCCCCCCCACCCCCCCCCCCCCCCACCCCCCCCCCCCCCCACCCCCCCCCCCCCCCACCCCCCCCCCCCCCCACCCCCCCCCCCCCCCACCCCCCCCCCCCCCCACCCCCCCCCCCCCCCACCCCCCCCCCCCCCCACCCCCCCCCCCCCCCACCCCCCCCCCCCCCCACCCCCCCCCCCCCCCACCCCCCCCCCCCCCCACCCCCCCCCCCCCCCACCCCCCCCCCCCCCCACCCCCCCCCCCCCCCACCCCCCCCCCCCCCCACCCCCCCCCCCCCCCACCCCCCCCCCCCCCCACCCCCCCCCCCCCCCACCCCCCCCCCCCCCCACCCCCCCCCCCCCCCACCCCCCCCCCCCCCCACCCCCCCCCCCCCCCACCCCCCCCCCCCCCCACCCCCCCCCCCCCCCACCCCCCCCCCCCCCCACCCCCCCCCCCCCCCACCCCCCCCCCCCCCCACCCCCCCCCCCCCCCACCCCCCCCCCCCCCCACCCCCCCCCCCCCCCACCCCCCCCCCCCCCCACCCCCCCCCCCCCCCACCCCCCCCCCCCCCCACCCCCCCCCCCCCCCACCCCCCCCCCCCCCCACCCCCCCCCCCCCCCACCCCCCCCCCCCCCCACCCCCCCCCCCCCCCACCCCCCCCCCCCCCCACCCCCCCCCCCCCCCACCCCCCCCCCCCCCCACCCCCCCCCCCCCCCACCCCCCCCCCCCCCCACCCCCCCCCCCCCCCACCCCCCCCCCCCCCCACCCCCCCCCCCCCCCACCCCCCCCCCCCCCCACCCCCCCCCCCCCCCACCCCCCCCCCCCCCCACCCCCCCCCCCCCCCACCCCCCCCCCCCCCCACCCCCCCCCCCCCCCACCCCCCCCCCCCCCCACCCCCCCCCCCCCCCACCCCCCCCCCCCCCCACCCCCCCCCCCCCCCACCCCCCCCCCCCCCCACCCCCCCCCCCCCCCACCCCCCCCCCCCCCCACCCCCCCCCCCCCCCACCCCCCCCCCCCCCCACCCCCCCCCCCCCCCACCCCCCCCCCCCCCCACCCCCCCCCCCCCCCACCCCCCCCCCCCCCCACCCCCCCCCCCCCCCACCCCCCCCCCCCCCCACCCCCCCCCCCCCCCACCCCCCCCCCCCCCCACCCCCCCCCCCCCCCACCCCCCCCCCCCCCCACCCCCCCCCCCCCCCACCCCCCCCCCCCCCCACCCCCCCCCCCCCCCACCCCCCCCCCCCCCCACCCCCCCCCCCCCCCACCCCCCCCCCCCCCCACCCCCCCCCCCCCCCACCCCCCCCCCCCCCCACCCCCCCCCCCCCCCACCCCCCCCCCCCCCCACCCCCCCCCCCCCCCACCCCCCCCCCCCCCCACCCCCCCCCCCCCCCACCCCCCCCCCCCCCCACCCCCCCCCCCCCCCACCCCCCCCCCCCCCCACCCCCCCCCCCCCCCACCCCCCCCCCCCCCCACCCCCCCCCCCCCCCACCCCCCCCCCCCCCCACCCCCCCCCCCCCCCACCCCCCCCCCCCCCCACCCCCCCCCCCCCCCACCCCCCCCCCCCCCCACCCCCCCCCCCCCCCACCCCCCCCCCCCCCCACCCCCCCCCCCCCCCACCCCCCCCCCCCCCCACCCCCCCCCCCCCCCACCCCCCCCCCCCCCCACCCCCCCCCCCCCCCACCCCCCCCCCCCCCCACCCCCCCCCCCCCCCACCCCCCCCCCCCCCCACCCCCCCCCCCCCCCACCCCCCCCCCCCCCCACCCCCCCCCCCCCCCACCCCCCCCCCCCCCCACCCCCCCCCCCCCCCACCCCCCCCCCCCCCCACCCCCCCCCCCCCCCACCCCCCCCCCCCCCCACCCCCCCCCCCCCCCACCCCCCCCCCCCCCCACCCCCCCCCCCCCCCACCCCCCCCCCCCCCCACCCCCCCCCCCCCCCACCCCCCCCCCCCCCCACCCCCCCCCCCCCCCACCCCCCCCCCCCCCCACCCCCCCCCCCCCCCACCCCCCCCCCCCCCCACCCCCCCCCCCCCCCACCCCCCCCCCCCCCCACCCCCCCCCCCCCCCACCCCCCCCCCCCCCCACCCCCCCCCCCCCCCACCCCCCCCCCCCCCCACCCCCCCCCCCCCCCACCCCCCCCCCCCCCCACCCCCCCCCCCCCCCACCCCCCCCCCCCCCCACCCCCCCCCCCCCCCACCCCCCCCCCCCCCCACCCCCCCCCCCCCCCACCCCCCCCCCCCCCCACCCCCCCCCCCCCCCACCCCCCCCCCCCCCCACCCCCCCCCCCCCCCACCCCCCCCCCCCCCCACCCCCCCCCCCCCCCACCCCCCCCCCCCCCCACCCCCCCCCCCCCCCACCCCCCCCCCCCCCCACCCCCCCCCCCCCCCACCCCCCCCCCCCCCCACCCCCCCCCCCCCCCACCCCCCCCCCCCCCCACCCCCCCCCCCCCCCACCCCCCCCCCCCCCCACCCCCCCCCCCCCCCACCCCCCCCCCCCCCCACCCCCCCCCCCCCCCACCCCCCCCCCCCCCCACCCCCCCCCCCCCCCACCCCCCCCCCCCCCCACCCCCCCCCCCCCCCACCCCCCCCCCCCCCCACCCCCCCCCCCCCCCACCCCCCCCCCCCCCCACCCCCCCCCCCCCCCACCCCCCCCCCCCCCCACCCCCCCCCCCCCCCACCCCCCCCCCCCCCCACCCCCCCCCCCCCCCACCCCCCCCCCCCCCCACCCCCCCCCCCCCCCACCCCCCCCCCCCCCCACCCCCCCCCCCCCCCACCCCCCCCCCCCCCCACCCCCCCCCCCCCCCACCCCCCCCCCCCCCCACCCCCCCCCCCCCCCACCCCCCCCCCCCCCCACCCCCCCCCCCCCCCACCCCCCCCCCCCCCCACCCCCCCCCCCCCCCACCCCCCCCCCCCCCCACCCCCCCCCCCCCCCACCCCCCCCCCCCCCCACCCCCCCCCCCCCCCACCCCCCCCCCCCCCCACCCCCCCCCCCCCCCACCCCCCCCCCCCCCCACCCCCCCCCCCCCCCACCCCCCCCCCCCCCCACCCCCCCCCCCCCCCACCCCCCCCCCCCCCCACCCCCCCCCCCCCCCACCCCCCCCCCCCCCCACCCCCCCCCCCCCCCACCCCCCCCCCCCCCCACCCCCCCCCCCCCCCACCCCCCCCCCCCCCCACCCCCCCCCCCCCCCACCCCCCCCCCCCCCCACCCCCCCCCCCCCCCACCCCCCCCCCCCCCCACCCCCCCCCCCCCCCACCCCCCCCCCCCCCCACCCCCCCCCCCCCCCACCCCCCCCCCCCCCCACCCCCCCCCCCCCCCACCCCCCCCCCCCCCCACCCCCCCCCCCCCCCACCCCCCCCCCCCCCCACCCCCCCCCCCCCCCACCCCCCCCCCCCCCCACCCCCCCCCCCCCCCACCCCCCCCCCCCCCCACCCCCCCCCCCCCCCACCCCCCCCCCCCCCCACCCCCCCCCCCCCCCACCCCCCCCCCCCCCCACCCCCCCCCCCCCCCACCCCCCCCCCCCCCCACCCCCCCCCCCCCCCACCCCCCCCCCCCCCCACCCCCCCCCCCCCCCACCCCCCCCCCCCCCCACCCCCCCCCCCCCCCACCCCCCCCCCCCCCCACCCCCCCCCCCCCCCACCCCCCCCCCCCCCCACCCCCCCCCCCCCCCACCCCCCCCCCCCCCCACCCCCCCCCCCCCCCACCCCCCCCCCCCCCCACCCCCCCCCCCCCCCACCCCCCCCCCCCCCCACCCCCCCCCCCCCCCACCCCCCCCCCCCCCCACCCCCCCCCCCCCCCACCCCCCCCCCCCCCCACCCCCCCCCCCCCCCACCCCCCCCCCCCCCCACCCCCCCCCCCCCCCACCCCCCCCCCCCCCCACCCCCCCCCCCCCCCACCCCCCCCCCCCCCCACCCCCCCCCCCCCCCACCCCCCCCCCCCCCCACCCCCCCCCCCCCCCACCCCCCCCCCCCCCCACCCCCCCCCCCCCCCACCCCCCCCCCCCCCCACCCCCCCCCCCCCCCACCCCCCCCCCCCCCCACCCCCCCCCCCCCCCACCCCCCCCCCCCCCCACCCCCCCCCCCCCCCACCCCCCCCCCCCCCCACCCCCCCCCCCCCCCACCCCCCCCCCCCCCCACCCCCCCCCCCCCCCACCCCCCCCCCCCCCCACCCCCCCCCCCCCCCACCCCCCCCCCCCCCCACCCCCCCCCCCCCCCACCCCCCCCCCCCCCCACCCCCCCCCCCCCCCACCCCCCCCCCCCCCCACCCCCCCCCCCCCCCACCCCCCCCCCCCCCCACCCCCCCCCCCCCCCACCCCCCCCCCCCCCCACCCCCCCCCCCCCCCACCCCCCCCCCCCCCCACCCCCCCCCCCCCCCACCCCCCCCCCCCCCCACCCCCCCCCCCCCCCACCCCCCCCCCCCCCCACCCCCCCCCCCCCCCACCCCCCCCCCCCCCCACCCCCCCCCCCCCCCACCCCCCCCCCCCCCCACCCCCCCCCCCCCCCACCCCCCCCCCCCCCCACCCCCCCCCCCCCCCACCCCCCCCCCCCCCCACCCCCCCCCCCCCCCACCCCCCCCCCCCCCCACCCCCCCCCCCCCCCACCCCCCCCCCCCCCCACCCCCCCCCCCCCCCACCCCCCCCCCCCCCCACCCCCCCCCCCCCCCACCCCCCCCCCCCCCCACCCCCCCCCCCCCCCACCCCCCCCCCCCCCCACCCCCCCCCCCCCCCACCCCCCCCCCCCCCCACCCCCCCCCCCCCCCACCCCCCCCCCCCCCCACCCCCCCCCCCCCCCACCCCCCCCCCCCCCCACCCCCCCCCCCCCCCACCCCCCCCCCCCCCCACCCCCCCCCCCCCCCACCCCCCCCCCCCCCCACCCCCCCCCCCCCCCACCCCCCCCCCCCCCCACCCCCCCCCCCCCCCACCCCCCCCCCCCCCCACCCCCCCCCCCCCCCACCCCCCCCCCCCCCCACCCCCCCCCCCCCCCACCCCCCCCCCCCCCCACCCCCCCCCCCCCCCACCCCCCCCCCCCCCCACCCCCCCCCCCCCCCACCCCCCCCCCCCCCCACCCCCCCCCCCCCCCACCCCCCCCCCCCCCCACCCCCCCCCCCCCCCACCCCCCCCCCCCCCCACCCCCCCCCCCCCCCACCCCCCCCCCCCCCCACCCCCCCCCCCCCCCACCCCCCCCCCCCCCCACCCCCCCCCCCCCCCACCCCCCCCCCCCCCCACCCCCCCCCCCCCCCACCCCCCCCCCCCCCCACCCCCCCCCCCCCCCACCCCCCCCCCCCCCCACCCCCCCCCCCCCCCACCCCCCCCCCCCCCCACCCCCCCCCCCCCCCACCCCCCCCCCCCCCCACCCCCCCCCCCCCCCACCCCCCCCCCCCCCCACCCCCCCCCCCCCCCACCCCCCCCCCCCCCCACCCCCCCCCCCCCCCACCCCCCCCCCCCCCCACCCCCCCCCCCCCCCACCCCCCCCCCCCCCCACCCCCCCCCCCCCCCACCCCCCCCCCCCCCCACCCCCCCCCCCCCCCACCCCCCCCCCCCCCCACCCCCCCCCCCCCCCACCCCCCCCCCCCCCCACCCCCCCCCCCCCCCACCCCCCCCCCCCCCCACCCCCCCCCCCCCCCACCCCCCCCCCCCCCCACCCCCCCCCCCCCCCACCCCCCCCCCCCCCCACCCCCCCCCCCCCCCACCCCCCCCCCCCCCCACCCCCCCCCCCCCCCACCCCCCCCCCCCCCCACCCCCCCCCCCCCCCACCCCCCCCCCCCCCCACCCCCCCCCCCCCCCACCCCCCCCCCCCCCCACCCCCCCCCCCCCCCACCCCCCCCCCCCCCCACCCCCCCCCCCCCCCACCCCCCCCCCCCCCCACCCCCCCCCCCCCCCACCCCCCCCCCCCCCCACCCCCCCCCCCCCCCACCCCCCCCCCCCCCCACCCCCCCCCCCCCCCACCCCCCCCCCCCCCCACCCCCCCCCCCCCCCACCCCCCCCCCCCCCCACCCCCCCCCCCCCCCACCCCCCCCCCCCCCCACCCCCCCCCCCCCCCACCCCCCCCCCCCCCCACCCCCCCCCCCCCCCACCCCCCCCCCCCCCCACCCCCCCCCCCCCCCACCCCCCCCCCCCCCCACCCCCCCCCCCCCCCACCCCCCCCCCCCCCCACCCCCCCCCCCCCCCACCCCCCCCCCCCCCCACCCCCCCCCCCCCCCACCCCCCCCCCCCCCCACCCCCCCCCCCCCCCACCCCCCCCCCCCCCCACCCCCCCCCCCCCCCACCCCCCCCCCCCCCCACCCCCCCCCCCCCCCACCCCCCCCCCCCCCCACCCCCCCCCCCCCCCACCCCCCCCCCCCCCCACCCCCCCCCCCCCCCACCCCCCCCCCCCCCCACCCCCCCCCCCCCCCACCCCCCCCCCCCCCCACCCCCCCCCCCCCCCACCCCCCCCCCCCCCCACCCCCCCCCCCCCCCACCCCCCCCCCCCCCCACCCCCCCCCCCCCCCACCCCCCCCCCCCCCCACCCCCCCCCCCCCCCACCCCCCCCCCCCCCCACCCCCCCCCCCCCCCACCCCCCCCCCCCCCCACCCCCCCCCCCCCCCACCCCCCCCCCCCCCCACCCCCCCCCCCCCCCACCCCCCCCCCCCCCCACCCCCCCCCCCCCCCACCCCCCCCCCCCCCCACCCCCCCCCCCCCCCACCCCCCCCCCCCCCCACCCCCCCCCCCCCCCACCCCCCCCCCCCCCCACCCCCCCCCCCCCCCACCCCCCCCCCCCCCCACCCCCCCCCCCCCCCACCCCCCCCCCCCCCCACCCCCCCCCCCCCCCACCCCCCCCCCCCCCCACCCCCCCCCCCCCCCACCCCCCCCCCCCCCCACCCCCCCCCCCCCCCACCCCCCCCCCCCCCCACCCCCCCCCCCCCCCACCCCCCCCCCCCCCCACCCCCCCCCCCCCCCACCCCCCCCCCCCCCCACCCCCCCCCCCCCCCACCCCCCCCCCCCCCCACCCCCCCCCCCCCCCACCCCCCCCCCCCCCCACCCCCCCCCCCCCCCACCCCCCCCCCCCCCCACCCCCCCCCCCCCCCACCCCCCCCCCCCCCCACCCCCCCCCCCCCCCACCCCCCCCCCCCCCCACCCCCCCCCCCCCCCACCCCCCCCCCCCCCCACCCCCCCCCCCCCCCACCCCCCCCCCCCCCCACCCCCCCCCCCCCCCACCCCCCCCCCCCCCCACCCCCCCCCCCCCCCACCCCCCCCCCCCCCCACCCCCCCCCCCCCCCACCCCCCCCCCCCCCCACCCCCCCCCCCCCCCACCCCCCCCCCCCCCCACCCCCCCCCCCCCCCACCCCCCCCCCCCCCCACCCCCCCCCCCCCCCACCCCCCCCCCCCCCCACCCCCCCCCCCCCCCACCCCCCCCCCCCCCCACCCCCCCCCCCCCCCACCCCCCCCCCCCCCCACCCCCCCCCCCCCCCACCCCCCCCCCCCCCCACCCCCCCCCCCCCCCACCCCCCCCCCCCCCCACCCCCCCCCCCCCCCACCCCCCCCCCCCCCCACCCCCCCCCCCCCCCACCCCCCCCCCCCCCCACCCCCCCCCCCCCCCACCCCCCCCCCCCCCCACCCCCCCCCCCCCCCACCCCCCCCCCCCCCCACCCCCCCCCCCCCCCACCCCCCCCCCCCCCCACCCCCCCCCCCCCCCACCCCCCCCCCCCCCCACCCCCCCCCCCCCCCACCCCCCCCCCCCCCCACCCCCCCCCCCCCCCACCCCCCCCCCCCCCCACCCCCCCCCCCCCCCACCCCCCCCCCCCCCCACCCCCCCCCCCCCCCACCCCCCCCCCCCCCCACCCCCCCCCCCCCCCACCCCCCCCCCCCCCCACCCCCCCCCCCCCCCACCCCCCCCCCCCCCCACCCCCCCCCCCCCCCACCCCCCCCCCCCCCCACCCCCCCCCCCCCCCACCCCCCCCCCCCCCCACCCCCCCCCCCCCCCACCCCCCCCCCCCCCCACCCCCCCCCCCCCCCACCCCCCCCCCCCCCCACCCCCCCCCCCCCCCACCCCCCCCCCCCCCCACCCCCCCCCCCCCCCACCCCCCCCCCCCCCCACCCCCCCCCCCCCCCACCCCCCCCCCCCCCCACCCCCCCCCCCCCCCACCCCCCCCCCCCCCCACCCCCCCCCCCCCCCACCCCCCCCCCCCCCCACCCCCCCCCCCCCCCACCCCCCCCCCCCCCCACCCCCCCCCCCCCCCACCCCCCCCCCCCCCCACCCCCCCCCCCCCCCACCCCCCCCCCCCCCCACCCCCCCCCCCCCCCACCCCCCCCCCCCCCCACCCCCCCCCCCCCCCACCCCCCCCCCCCCCCACCCCCCCCCCCCCCCACCCCCCCCCCCCCCCACCCCCCCCCCCCCCCACCCCCCCCCCCCCCCACCCCCCCCCCCCCCCACCCCCCCCCCCCCCCACCCCCCCCCCCCCCCACCCCCCCCCCCCCCCACCCCCCCCCCCCCCCACCCCCCCCCCCCCCCACCCCCCCCCCCCCCCACCCCCCCCCCCCCCCACCCCCCCCCCCCCCCACCCCCCCCCCCCCCCACCCCCCCCCCCCCCCACCCCCCCCCCCCCCCACCCCCCCCCCCCCCCACCCCCCCTCCCCCCCCCCCCCCCCCCCCCCCCCCCCCCCCCCCCCCCACCCCCCCTCCCCCCCACCCCCCCCCCCTCCCCACCCGCACCCCCCCCCCCCTCCCCCCCCCCCACCCCCCCCCCCCCCCACCCCCCCCCCCCCCACCCCCCCCCCCCCCCCACCCCCCCCCCCCCCCCCCCCCCCCGCCCTCTCCCCCCCCCCCCCCCCCCCACCCCCCCAAGCAGGCTGCAGAACAGGCCTTCCTGTTCTTCAGTGGGAACTACACATTTCCCAGGAGACCACTGGGAAATGTAGTTCCCACACCCAGAAATAGAAGGAGAGGAGCCTGTTCTGCAGCCTGCTTGGTGTCCTAAAAGTAGAGTGAAGGAGATGGGCGCCGGGGCAATTCCAGCTTCTGAAGGGGGAGGGGCCGAGGGGAATTTTGTAAGCCTCCCATTGACCCGAGGAAATCTGTCGCCTAGTCGCGTTGCAGCACCCCTGCCTCCTGGGAGCTTCACCGCTGCATAGCAGGCCAGAACTATTATATGTTGATTATTATTTCTGTATTGGTTTGCCATATTTCATTGTTATACTGCACACTATTGTTTATGAAACAGAAAACAGATTTAAAGTTTCTTTTGTTGTAAGTTGGTGAATGTTAAGAGTCAGAAGGTGGGATCACACTGGCAAAGACTTGAACTCCTTTTCCATTTCTGATAATATCCCTCTTAAAACCGAAGTTGGGTTACATTTGGACATACAGATGATGAGGAGGAATTTAGTTTTGAAGGATTTTAACTCTGGTGTTTTAAGCTTGGTTTGCTTGCTGAGATTGAGCCAAGGTTTTTTGTACTTTTAAAGTTATTGTTGATACCATATTGTTCTTGTTGACCCTCTTTTCCACTTACAGAGCTAGTTTACTGATTTTCTTTGAAATAAATATTCAAAAACATTTAACCTACTGATGCTTCAATTAATGTAATTTTATTGGTATCTATTTTTATTTTTGAAATTTACCAGTATTTCCCACCCTGCATTTCCCACCCTAGACTTATACTCGAGTCAATAAGTTTTCCCAGTTTTTTGTGGTAAAATTAGGTGCCTCGACTTATATTCGGATCGACTTGTACATGAGTATATACGGTACACTGAACTTGTCCTTAAGGAGAATGGCATGTTTCATTCGTTTAGGAGTTTTGATGCTTACTTGTCATCTAATCACATCTGTGTCCTGATTATCCCTCTCACAGTCATTTTCTTCTTTGGATTGTTGTCATGTTCTAATAATTTACTAAAGAAAGGTGGGTCTACTTCCTAGATAAATAGTGTTGACTTGAACTGGCAACTCTGAAAGGTACATTGTAGTAATGCCACTTGCAATTTCTACATAATGTAATGTGGGTTATATACATACTGTGTAAAGTTGATTGACATCATGGTAATAAACTGTTCTGCCCCCCCGGGGGGCCGCGGGGGGGCAGGGGAAAGGGGGAGGGGTCTTGGGGACGATTTTCCGTGCCCTCCAGGTGTGTGCCTGGTACAGGGCGCATCCCCCCGTTCCCTTGTAGCTTTGCCACTGCATGTCAGCTGTGCTGAGTAATTGTGAGTTTGTACTGTAGGCAAAGGGCATAGACAGGAAGGGTGAACCTTAACCAACTGCATATTTAAAAATATTATCAACACTTTTGTCTGTTGCTGAAAAGACACCAAAAGAAGGTTGGAAGACTAAACTGCGCAAGTGTGGATGTTAAAACTAACTGAAAGTGTTTCAGTATTAGTCTTTATGAATTGATGTAGGGATATTCCACAATTTAAACAGAAAGAAGTTAATTAATCAAACCAAGATAATTAATCCCAGGTTGTAATAGTAATTTAAGATATTTTGTTTAATGGAATAATCCATGTCTGCTCTCCCTTCAGCTCCAACTGATAACACATGCATTAGCAACTCTTACAGCAATAATTTTACTTCAGAATGCAGCGCAGCATAAACTTATTAAGCTACAGGATGCATTGTCTAAGGAAATTTCCATAAATTACAGCACAGTTTTGAAATTGTTTAAACCTTCTCTTGTCATGCTGTGTTTCATTTTAACCAAGACGCAATACCTTATTTGCCACAATTTGAGTACAACCCCATGATGTGTGACATGTCTGGGGCTCCCAAGCCCTCAGTGAGTAAGATCATGTTTCCCCTTTAAAGATACAAGTGAAACGATTGCTGCGGCTGCTCTTTATGCCCCTTGCTGTCTCTCTGTTCCACATGGACATTCAAATAGTCTTTAGAAGAGGGTTATAAGTGCTTCCACTTCCTCATCCAGATGAGTCACAGCTTCAAGCCAGCATATTCAGGATATCTCTGCCCACCCCTGGTGACCTGCCTAGCCTTAAATAGGCTGATGTGGACTACACATGCATGTTGGCTCATGGGGAACATAAAGGTTCACTGCTGGGGTGGAGTTGGCCAAACTGCTCAGACAACATGGCCAATACAAGCAGTTGACTGCCTGCATGGCTTGCTATGCATCAAACATTGTCTTGACAATTTCCCAAGTAATATGGGGTCAAGAGTCTCCTGAGACTCATCCAACTTCATGGTCATGGGCATTCTTCACTCTCTCACCCTGTCTCTTCTATGGTTTTGGACTTATTTGTCATGAGACTGCTTGTCTTTGTGATTCGTGGTTTAGTGACAGGAAATTCACATTGACATGATTTTTCTCTTTCCATTAAAAGCATTATTACAAGTAATCTCAGAACCACTTGCTGTAATCTTTGACAACTCCTGGAGAACAGGGGAAGTCCCAGTGGACTGAAGAAGGGCTAATGTTATCCCCATCTTCAAAAAGGAGGAAAAGTCAGCCTGACTGTCCAGTCAGCCTGACATCAATACCAGAGAAGATTCTGGAGCAGATCATTAAACAGATGGTCTGCCAGCAGTTAGAAGGGAATACTGTGATCACAAAAAGTCAGCATGGATTTCTGAAAAACAAGTCAAGCCGAACTAATCTTATCTCTTTTTTTTCATAGAGAGACAAATTGGTAGATGAAGGAAATGCTGTGGACATAGCATATCTTGATTTTAGTAAAGTTTTTGACAAGCTGCCCCATAATATTCTTGCAAGTAAGCTAGTGAAATGTGGACTAGACAATGCTACTATTAGATGGATTTGTAATTGGTTGACTGACTGAACTCAAAGGGTGCTCATCAATGGCTCATCTTCATCCTGGAGAGTAGTGGAGTGCCATAGGGTTTTGTCCTGGGCCCAGTGCTATTCAATATTTTTATCAACAACTTGGATGATGGAATAGAGGGCATGCTAATCAAATTTGCATATGACAAATTTGGAGGACAGAGTCAGAATTCAAAATGAGTTTTATTCTCCATGGTAAAAAAAATTGCAGCTCAGCTGTTAGGCTCTCCTGTTGGAGAGAGTATTGCTTCAAGACTTGTATTGGAGGTGCTTGTAGTATAAACTGCTTGTCAAAGTATGAAAGCTAGTTGCATCAATTGGTCCAGACCACATTTTGGGGTTGGACTTATTAAAGTAAATTGATTTGGAGGATGGTAGCAGTCAAAGTATGGTGTAAAGAACCTGCAGTTGTTTATTATGATAGAGGCTTATTATGATGAGAATATGATGAAAAATACTAATTTTATAACATAAGGAGATATGATAGATGCTCAAGGAGAAATTAAGTCTTGGCAAAAAAATGGACAAAGGCAAAAATACAATTGTTATTATATTTTCAACTAGTTTCAAGCCTAAGAAAGGCAATTAATACAGCAAGAGATGTAATAAGTGGACTGACGGAAATTGAAAAGGTGATTATGCAACAAAAAGAACATTTACTAAAATGAATTAATAAACTGTTACTTTAATTTGATCCAGAAACAGAACAAGTGAAAACACAGTGTTCAGATGGATGCAAAACTTTGAGGAAGAAATATCCTCTCAACAATGGGAAGCTTATTGGACAAGGTGTAAAATTTACAGTAATCTAAACATTACTAGAAAATTGGAAAAGTTGTTGTATTGGTGGCACATCACACCAACAGATATTAAGAAGATAGATAAAAATTATAGAGGGAAATGTTGGAAATGTAATGAAGTGGATGGTTCATTTTACCAAATGTAGTGGATGTGCAGAAATGTTTAAAGCTTTGGGGGGAGAGGAAAGTCATGCTGCTGCCATGAGTCCCTGGTGACAGTCCCATTGGCAGGGATGGGGGCCGCTGCTGTCCCAGAACACAATTCTTCAATGCTTTTAAAACCTATTTTGGATTATTAATTCTCATCAATAAAAATCCAGTTTATCTTTTCTGGTTGAGTTCACTGAAACACATTTGTTTGGATGCTGGTGAGGCAGGCCAAACAGGGCACAAAGTTATTGTGGTTGCTTACAAGGTTCAGGAATTTGTGAATCCGCTTTTTGCTTTGTGAACAAGATAATCATTTGAAGGCCTCCATTTTCTTTTCTCCATGGCTGCATCCATACATCCTTGGATACTGCACTGATATAACACTTTAGCAATCAACCTCTACTAGACTGTCTTGCTCGCACAGAATAATCTACTTACAAATTATTGCTATAATGTAACAATACTGCAATTGGTTCAGGGTGGTAGCTGTGTTGGTCTGTAGAAGAGCTAAATTCAAATCTAGCAGCACTTTAGAGATTAACAAGATTTTCAGGGTATAAGATCTTGAGTGTCTAATCACCTTTCATCAGATCTAATGAAGGGAACTTTGGCTCTTGAAAGCTCATACCCCCCAAATCCTGTTGGTCTCCAAAGTCCTACTGGACTCATATCTAGTTCTAATAGTGCAATAGTGATGTCTGGGTGAGGACACTTACTTGGTGAAGTGGGCTAGAATTCACAAAGGTGCATGTCATAATAAATCTGTTAACCCTCAAGGTTCTCCTGGACTCCTTTCTTTGAACTCTGAAGGACTTCATCCAGTTTATTTTTAAATGTAAACACAGAGGCTCTGCAAGCTGTATTGCTTTTACATATTTTGGATACCAGTTCTTTGATCTCTTCTTTAGGTGGTGCTGAAGGCAAGTGAGTTAGATGTGACTGGCCTTTTCCCCCCATTATATGTCAGGGTAGCTACACATGTAGGGGAGAAGCATTCTCACCCATTCCAGACCTATCACTGCCAAATAGCATATTCGATTAATGTTGCCATTAACACATCTAAATGGATTCTGCACTTTGATAAAGAAAGAAGAGCTGCTTCAGACTGCAATGGCTCAAACTAGGGTTCAAGCTGTTACCCACAACCCTCAAACTAGGGTTCAAGCTGTAACCCACAACCCACTCCCAGCTGTAACCCATAAAGGGGGAAAAACAAGCTCTCTGACTTGCTTCAGATTCCTGCCAGACTGGAAGCAGAAGCTTGAACAGCCTCAAAATTAACAAAATAAAATCCTTGTATCCCTCTCAGGCAATTGTGAGCTTAAAAGCTTTCATGGCTCATCTCAGTAAAAATAACCCACTGTGCTTTACTCAATTGTTGTGTGGCAAATAAAGCACTCTTGACGTTTCTCACACAGCTCAAGTTTTGCACTTAACGGTAGCGATCATTCTACAGGCAAAGCCATACAACTTCAGACCCTCAAAACTCATATTTTTGAACCTTTCCTTTCTCCTCAGCAACATCATTCTCCTTCAGGCCAGAGTTACATATGGAACATTATGTATGTATGTGCAGTAGATCCTATTTAAAAACTTCCATTTGTATTTTGTGTATCTAATGCAGCACAAGAAAAAGCAATCTTGCTTGGTAACCGGATTTCTGATACCTAACCATCACAAATGAGTGCAGGAAATATTGTAAAATACACATTTCATTTAGAAGGATGATCCTCTGAGTATCCTTCTGCCATGTTCTGAATTCTGACATACTAGCAATATACTTGAAATCAAAGTATGCAGAAGTCACTGCTTGGTCAGCCCACTCAAATCTGCTTTGCACTGGCAAGGTAAAATCTATGCAATTTGTCCCCTGTGGGGTATTGATTTTATACATTACAGTGGAGTGGCCTGCTCCCCTGCCCCACAAAATTTGTGTGAATTGGTTTAGTCTCATCAGGTAGAGCCTTCCTTCCTTCCTTCCTTCCTTCCTTCCTTCCTTCCTTCCTTCCTTCCTTCCTTCCTTCCTTCCTTCCTTCCTTCCTTCCTTCCTTCCTTCCTTCCTTCCTTCCTTCCTTCCTTCCTTCCTTCCTCTGGTCTTATGGACTCCATTAACTCTCTTGTACTGAAATCACTTTCTCTCATCCCTGTTTCCTTTGTTAACTCAGATTCCAGGATTCAGCAGTGGCGTACCACCTATAGGGACATGGGGTAACCCATGAGTGCATGCCTTTTGGTCGTGTGTGTGTGTGTGGCGGGGTGCCGGGTACTGTCCGGGTCCCTGCGCCCAGCCTTTTCCATGGGGCAGCAACCTGGCCACCACCCAGCGGCTCCCCCTGTGCCGGGGTGCTGCTTGCCAGTGCACAAGGCCTGGCCCAGCTGCGCAGCTGGGAGGCCTCTCCCCGGGCCCAGTCACATGGCCGACAGGCCTCTCCCTTGTAGGGGGGTTGCACTGGCATGCAAAGCTGGGCCCAACTGCACAGCAGGGAGGCCTCTCCCTGGGTCTAGCTGCACAGCCAGGAGGCCTCTCACCCCTGCAAAGGGGGTGCTTTGGGCTCCTGCCCTCCCTGACTTCCTTGCTGACGGGGAGCGCAGGAGATGGCCTGCCCCCATGGTGCCCACCTGAGCTGTCCGCCAGAGTTGCCGTGGTAAGGGGAGGCAGGCGTGGGAGTGTGCAGGGCAGGTGCTTGACTGGGTGTTGCCCCAAGGTGCCGTTTTCCCTGCTATGCCTCTGGGATTCAGCATAAGTCTTCTGTGTAGTCTTCCTCAGGCTTGCACTATGTGGACTGAAAGATGCCTACATGGGGAGCTGGTGTCATGATCGGTTCTCCCTATGCATCGGACAGCGAAGAAGACAGCAGCCTACCACGCACCCCTGTTAATCCCCCCACTGACAGCGAAGGAATGTTTCAGGAGTGGAGGCGTGAGAGCAGCTGTTCATCAGGACGAACCAGCTGTTGATCCAGAGTCCTCTGCGGGGCCCTCGAAGTTAGGGCTTTCTCAGAGTCCATCCTCAGCACCCCAAGCAAACAGTCCTCCCAGTTCACCCACCCCTTTAGAGCAGCATCACCAACGGTTACACCTTGAATTAGCTGAGCGTAGAGATCAGCTCGACTGGCTGTTCATCATTTGTAAGTAACAAGCAGGACCAGCTCCTGAAGCGACACTCTACCAGCATTTCCACCCTCACACTGATAATAGACAGCTCACAGCCAGTGCGTTTTTGCAAAAGGCAATTTGTCCTCCACGGCTACTCTGCTTCAGTTCCGTGGATTGCTCAGAAAAGCCTGCTTTCCGGTAACGACCCTTGGACTTTGCCCCCTGGACCTGCTTTTTGGATTTGTGTTTTGGATTTTGATGATCTGGTGGACTGGTGGCTTGCTTACTGGTTGTTAGACTGAACTCTAACCAGTGCCTTGTCTGGTGCCTTAAGAGACATTTCTGACCTGTGTTTAACCTGCAGTAAATATCTATCAGTTGCACCCTGTCTTCGGTCCGTCCTTGACAGTCAGCCGTGACAGCCTGGCCCACTGTGTTGCAGCTTTGCTTCTTTTGCAGCTTTCCTCACCTGTGTCTATCATCCTTCTCAAAGTGCACACTGTTCCTATCATATTTCCGAATGCAGAAATTGTGGAACTGCTGGTGAATACTGAAGCTGCTTGACATACATAACAACTGCATGTCAGATTTGTTAAACATGGATGACACACTCATAATGTGAGAAACACAAGTCCCACGAAAATTGGATTGTTATGGTTTATATGCTTAGTTCCAAATCTTACAATTATCTCTGTGGTAGTGTCCTGAAGACATACTAAATTGGAACCATTTTTCCTCAATACTGATAGACTGGCTGTATAAAACACCCCTTAAAGGGAACTGGAGCAGCAGTGGCGTAGGAGGTTAAGAGCTCATGTATCTAATCTGGAGGAACCGGGTTTGATTCCCAGCTCTGCCGCTTGAGCTGTGGATGCTTATCTGGGGAATTCAGATTAGCCTGTGCACTCCCACACACGCCAGCTGGGTGACCTTGGGCTAGTCACAGCTTCTCGGAGCTCTCTCAGCCCCACCTACCTCACAGGGTGTTTGTTGTAAGGGGGGAAGGGCAAGGAGATTGTCAGCCCCTTTGAGTCTCCTACAGGAGAGAAAGGGGGGATATAAATCCAAACTCTTCTTCTTCTTCTTAAAGCTATTCCTAAAGGAGGCCTTGCAGAAATTGAACAAAACTCCCACAAGTCTCAAACTTTAGTCCTGTCTTTCAGTTCTGATGCCACCAATAACACCAATAACATAGGACACCCAAACTAATAGTATCAGCAATGGTCAGGGACCACCTGAATTGCCATGCTGCAGCATCAGGCAATTGCTTTAAGTAGCCATGTGTGTTGCTAGAAAAATTAGCTGGAGAAAGATGCCCAGTTGACTCTGTTTGGTTCGGGGCAAAAATATTTGTCAGGTACTAGCTGAGAAGAAAATGAACTTGTGACTGTTCTGCCAAACATATGTGAATTTTGTTCTAAGGTTTTCATGGTTGGAATCAACTGGCTGTGTGGCCGCGGTCTTGTAGTTTTTCCTCCTAACAGTTTTTCCTCCTAACATTTCACTCGAATCTATGGCTGGCTTCTTCAGAGGCAGGTCATGGTGAACGTTCTTTCTTTCATGGCACGGTGTGGAATGATTTTGTGGTGGGGTATATGTTTTCTCCTTCTCAAAGACAGGGTGAGACACATTTGCACCTGTCTGGGTAGAGTTCATTTACAGTTGCATTTGCAAATCACATTCACAACTGCATTTGAAGTTGCATTTGCAACTCCACCTGAAATCTACATTAGCTCACAAGATCAATCCAAAGTGCTGATATTGACCTTTAAAATTCTGTATTTCCTGGGACCCGCATAACTCCCATATGACCATAACTGCTCACTCTGGTCATACTTGAAGGCCTGCTTCAGTTGCCCTCATCATCTGAGGTTAGGCAGGTAGCAGCCTAAGAAAAGTCCTTCTGTGTCTTGGCACCAAAACTTTAGAACTCCCTTCGCCAGGGAGATTAATATTTCTCCCTCTCTTGCTGTCTTTCACTAGCAGGTGAAGACTTGTTTGTTTCATCTGGAATACCCCAATAACGGTCACTGGCCCTCCTGCTAGTGCTGTTTGTTCATGTGTTTTTAATTGGATTTTATCATTTTAACTGTATTTTAATAGTTTTAATGTGTTTATGCTTGCCACTTTGTTGGCCCTGGGTAGAAAGGCAGCATTAAACGATTTAAACAAACAAACAAACAAATAAATAATGCCATTGAAAAGAATTATCCGAAAATTTTCTTTAAAACAGAAATTGTATTTAGCTGGTCTTGATTATTCTTACTTGGGATGACTGAAAAAAATCTTGTGATATTTTTAAAGTCCCTGAGCTGTGCACACTAGGTCTCTTAACTGTTTCATTGATAACTATGGCCTTTTCCATAAGAGATGTATAAAGTGTATCTTGCCACCAAATGCTATATTCCTTCCTTTTAATTCTGGGTATTTTTCCACTCTGTTTATTTCCAGAAACGTTTCCCCTTCATTCTTCTTTTGTTTCCCAGGTAGTTTTACCACAGTTCTCATATTGCGTTTGTGTCTTCCAAAACAGCTCATTGAAAATTTTTAAAAATGGAAAAACTATAAAGTGTCTGAATTGGCAGAAAAAGCTGAGTTGACCCATGTACCTTTCGAGTTAAAAAGAAGCATGGACACGATGTATGCAGAGGAAATGTTCTTTAGTGAATAGTGAACACAACAGAGGTTTCAAGCAGCAGAAAATGGCTGACAAGAGAAAACAAAAGTGAAAGCTTTTTTGATTGGGTGAAGAACACAGGAGCAGGCAAAACTTGGCAAAAAAGAATCACTAATTTAGCATTTTCACAAAAACCCAGGTTGAGCAGAAATAACATGTTTTGAAGATATCTTAGGGAAAAAGCTGTGTGGACTTCCTCATCAAAAAACACACACACCCTCTCTTCAGGATGTTTTATTGGTGTTGTGCAGAAAGGGCCACTGTGTTTGCAGTTAGGAGGGAGTGAAATTGACAAAGGAAGGAAAAATTGACAAGGGATGTTCTTTTGAAGGAAGAAATTGACAAGGGACTTCTGGATTGTATGTTACTGTGTGTTACTGGAAAATGTGTTTTTGGAGGGTGGATGAGCTACATGTTTCTGTTCCTCAGATAACAGCATTTGTTCTAGTAGGTTTTTCTATTTTATGCAGGTGGTTCACAATGGTAGAAATGGGACTGATATATTTTTTGAATAGGCTGTATGGCTGTGTTCTAGCAGCATTCTCTCCTGACGTTTCGCCTGCATCTGTGGCTGGCATCTTCAGAGGATCTGATAGTAGGAATGGAAAGCAAATGGAGTATATATACTATGAGGTCAAAAGGTGAGGCCATCTGAATAGAGTAGCCTGGCATGTGAGTCACAAAGAAGTCTGTAGCATGTAACAATGAAGATAGCAAGGTCAATAGGTGAATGCATCTGAATAGAAGTATCCTGGTCTTTGTTCCCTTTGATTGCTATTGTCTATAGCTGTCCTGTGTTTGTGTGGAGCTGATTAGTCACTGTCTTGATTCTAGACTTTTTCAACACTGGCAGCCAAATTCTGTTCATTTTCATGGTTTCTTCCTTCCTGTTGAAATTGTCCATGTGCTTGTGAATTTCAATGGCTTCTTTGTGTAGTCTGACATAGTGGTTGTCAGAGTGGTCCAGAATTTCTGTGTTTTCAAATAATATTTTGTGTCTAGGTTGGTTTAACATGTGTTCTGCTATTGCTGATTTTTCTGGCTGAAATAATCTGCAGTGCCTTTCGTGTTCTTTGATTCGTGTCTGAGCGCTGCGTTTGGTGATGCCTATGTAGACTTGTCCACAGCTACATGGTATGCGGTAGACTCCTGCAGTAGCTAGAAGATCCCTCTTATCCTTTGCTGAACGTAGCATTTGTTGAATTTTCTTGGTGGGTCTGTAGATTGTTTGTAGGTTATGTTTCTTCATCAGTTTTCCTATGCGGTCAGTGGTTCCCTTGATGTATGATAAGAACACTTTCCCTCTAGATGGCTTTTTATCGTTGTTCATGTGGCTTGTTCTTGGTCTTGCAGCTCTTCTGATGTCTGTAGTAGAGTATCCATTAGCCTGTAGAGCCCAGTTTAGGTGATTCAATTCATCTTGAAGGAGGTGGGGTTCACAGATTCTGTTTGCGTGATCTACCAAAGTTTTTATGGTGCTCCTTTTTTGTCCTGGATGATGATTGGAGTTTTTGTGTAGGTATCTATTAGTGTGTGTAGGTTTTCTGTATACTGTGTGGCCCAATTGTTGGTTTGGTTTGCGGATGACTAAGACATCTAGAAATGGCAGTTTTCCTTCATTTTCTTTTTCCATAGTAAATTGGGTGTTTGGGTGGATCTTGTTGATATGGTCCAGGAACTTGTTGAGTTCTTCTTCTCCATGGCTCCAAATGGTGAATGTGTCATCCACATAATGGAACCATATGGTGGGCTTTTTTGGTGCTGTTTCCAGGGCTTGTTCCTCAAAGTGTTCCATATAAAAATTTGCTATTACAGGGCTAAGAATTTCCAGTTAATGGGTGCCATGGTGTCTGCTATGGGGACCTTGGTGAATAGGGAATTCCCAAAAGACATCACAGTCCTGTTTCAACATTGCCTCACTACTAGCTACTTCCAGCGGGATAATGAATTCTATGAACAGAAAGATGGGGTAGCCCTCTTAGCCCTGTAATAGCAAGTTCCTGGACCATATCAACAAGATCCACCCAAACACCATAATATATGTTCATGTGACTAATATATTCCAGGATGTTTCACAGTTTTATCTAGTCATGATCTGACATGGATATTTAGCATGAATTTTGTCTTAGCAGATAATAGCCAGTGTTTTTTGTATAATCCCTACCTATCCTTTCCAGTAAAAATAGACACTTAGGCTGGAATTAGATATTAAGAATTTCTTCTTTAACTCTCTTCCTCCAGTAAAAACAAAGTCTATGAAGTGTCATCACTCCACAAAAACTTTCATCACCAGTTCTATTTATTGTCCACTACATGTAGGGTCAGGGAAACTCTATTGTCCACTACACCACTAGGATCAGGGAAACTCACAATGCAATGATGTCATGCCATGAATTCTGTTTTAGTAAATGTTATAGAGGATGAAGGAAGAGAGGAAAATGTGGGTTGAGATGCTTTATAACATCTATATGTTATAAAGCATCTCAACCCACATTTTCCTCTCTTCCAGTTTGATAAACTCACAACTATGGGCACTGAACTTAAAATGTGAATGAAAGGACAGTTGTCTGTCCAGATGTCCTAGGGATGTTGAGGTTTTTCCAGTGCTATGCAAGCAAGGGGATCCCATCAATTTATATACAGGGATCAGAATTCACAGCACTATAACAATAATGCTAAGTGGTAGTCTCATAATATCAAATAATTTTGCAGAGACACTGCACCTAGCTCAGGGATCCTTAGTACATGTTCCAAAAACAGCAGACGCTTTGTAAATGCTGCAGCTAATTTCATCCTTGTTAATAGCAGTCTGAAAGAATTTTGCCAAGGCAAGAGTTGAACTTTTCAGCAAGCACAAATGGATGATCAGATATGGTAACTGGAGAATGAATGTAACCAGGCCTTGGATTCAGCTGAGTAAGTATCTCTATCTTCTGCAGACACGAAGCCAGGACAATATGTTCAGCATTTTTTGAGCAATAGTTCTTAAATAACATTTAAAAAGGGAGGAAACGAATTATCCTATCATTTCTGACAGAACAGAACAGAACCTGCATTACTTTCTCTCCAAAAAGAATCTCAGCTGTTTTCCAACTAAATCTGTCCAAAACTGAAACATAATATCTCATTCTCTGCCTTTTAGGGAACTAAAAATGTTTTACAGCACAGGATGAAGGTCAAATAGCCCCAGACAAAAATATTTTCCAGTGAGTTAGAACCAAGCAAAGGAGCGCCACTGACTACCCAAACAGGCTACGCCAGGGGTAGGGAACCTGCGGCTCTCCAGATGTTCAGGAACTACAATTCCCATCAGTCCCTTTCAGCATGGCCAATTGGCCATGCTGAAAACTGATAAGGTAACAACTGAAGCTGTCTGGAAGAAGCCGCCTTCAGGCTTCATACATGTTTTATGGGATTTGCATGAACAAAAGCTATGTGGGATGGCAGCTGTAGTAAGGTGAAGTCAGTAAGATTGAGTTAAGAAGTTGGTTGGATCTAACCCATTGTCCACTTATGAAATATCTTAACCTTTATTAACTTTAGAACAATAATTAGACAAACATCGTGCCAACAATGGAGGTGAAAAATAGAAGCATAATCCCCCATAATCTTTTGGCAAAATTGAAGATTTTGATTTTTAATCTTTTAAAATATGAATGTGATGCGTAACATATTAAAATTATGAAATTTAATATCTGTACATCTGTATTTGGACTATTTACTTGAGAATTTTGTCCTTTAAATTCAAAAAGCTTCTTAAACATAAGATGTTTCAAGTCCATGCTTAAATCTGTACAAATGAGATTTGCAAGCAGGTGGGGAATAGAGAAATGTTCTCTAGAGGCCCATGATTAACTTTGCTGCCCCCCAAATGTACAATATTTTTCAATCAATATTCAATATTTTTATCAATGACCTGGATAATGAAATATAGGGCATGTTAATCAAATTTGCAGATGATGCCAAATTAGGAAGGATAGCTAATACCCTGGAGGACAGGGGCAGGATTCAAAATGATCTGGACAGATTAGAGAGCTGGGTCAAAACTAACAAAATGAATTTCAACAGAGATAAATGTAAGATTCCTTACTTAGGCAGAAAAAATGAAATGCACAGATATAGGATGGGTGACACCTGGCTTGACAACAGTACATATAGAAAGGGATCTGTCCAACCAAGAAAGTCAATACAATTCTATGACCCATGATGTTTGCTGTTTTTATTCTTCTTGTTCGCCGCCCTGAGCCCTATGGGGGAGGGTGGGTTATAAATCGATTAATGAAATGAAATGATGTCTGGGATGCATCAATAAGAGTATAGTGTCTAGATCAAGGGAAGTAATTGTACCATTCTACTCGGCAATGGACGGACCTCACCGAGAATACTGTGTTCAGTTCTGGGCACTGCAATTCAGGAAGGATATTGACAAGCTAGAATGTGTCCAGAGGAGGGCAACCAAAATGGTAAAAGGTCTGGAAGCCCTACGAAGAGAGGCTGAGGAAGCTGGGGATGTTTAGTCTGGAGAAGCAAAGGTTAAGGGGGGACATGCTGTGTTTAAATATTTGAAGGGATGCCTTGTTGAAGAGGCAGGGGGTTGGTCTTGATGGCCCTTGTGGTCTCTTCCAAATCTATGGCCGTTTCTGCATGGCCAGGAGGCACCCCCATGCCGGCAGGAGTTCTGCCGCGTGAAACGAGAACCTGCTTTCGCATGCAAGCGTCGTGCGAAGAGGAAAACGGCAGGCGGCAGTGGCTCTGCATGGAGCCGCCTCTGTGCCCTCCGCGCCCTCCACGGGGGTGTCCTCCCTCGTGCGCCTGCGAGGCGTCGCAGCCCGCCCGCTGCCCTCCGACCCTGGAGGCCGAGGAGGACAGTGTGGAGCAGAGGCTACACCCGAAGCGGCAGGCTACCGTGGTCAAAACGAACACTCCTCCCCAACAACAACCCTTTAAAGGGTTGTTGTTTGGCAACTTGGCCTTGCGCCCTGGGGAAGAGTCAGGTAAGCGCTGCTGCGTTGCAGCAGCGGCCTATCTTGAGAAAAAACGGCCTGAGGCACAGCCCAGGCGTCATAAATGGAGCGTCTGAGAGCTGGCCTATGATTCTAAAATGTACAAAATCTGGTTATCAGTGAAGGGAGCAGGGAAACTGCTTAGTAAAGAATACATAAGACCATCCTTAACAGAGATACACTGTTCTAAGTCTATTGAAGTCTTGAATGTAACTGCTCAGAATTGTACTGATAGGGTAGTTAATAGTAGTAATAAGTGAATTACTAAAGAAAAAAGGCTATTCCCAATTTAAAATTTCCATCCTAATTGAAATTCTGAGATTTCAGATTTCAGTTTTTTCATCTTTAGATTTTATTGGCCAACAGAAATATTTTGTCCCAGGCAAGTTGCCTACTGTTCGAAACACAATGATACTGTGAAGTATAAGGACTTCGTTGGTGTCTTTTGATTGTAGATAGTATTATTGTTGATGATCTCAGAAAAAGTTCCCACTGAGATTTTTTGGGAGGGGCCTTAACAATGAGCAACACCTGAAATGTATGTGGGATTATTGGAATGATCATTCAGTGACCCGTGCACACTCCCAAATGTCATCATTTGTGCTCCTTCAGTATTAATAGCTTTGTGACTGTTAATGGAGACTGCAACTACTTTTTCTTAGGCATGCAAGATAATAAAATATTGAACAAAAAGGTTTGGCTGGAATCTTGGTCTCCAAATAAATCACATGCTTGTACTGCAGTCAAAAAAGCCCATTGTGCTGAGCCAGCAAAATCAGCTGTGCTTCGCTTCTGCTCTTCCCTTACAGCTGTCATCTTATCTCCTTCCCCATTATCTCTTGTGTTAAAAGAAATAGATCTGAAAATTAATTTCTCTTATTCTCTGTGTCATGGATTCCCCCCCCCCCCATCCTTTTCTCCTGCTCCCTCTCCTTCACTATCTCTTTTTCTTTTCCCCAAACCTCCAGCCCTCAAGAGACAAGCTTCTGGCTAACTTATGTGCGGAGTGTCCATTGCATGTGAAGCATGTGTGAATCAGGACCTCATCCCTCATCCCTCTTCCTCAAACTCATCCTCTCAACTGCTTTCATGTATTATAGATGTCTCGGCTGTCAGAGAGCCCAGCTCACTGCCTCAATAATTGATGCACTGCAGCTCCTACCTTCTGCGGGCTCCTGGGTGCCTGCCACAGCTGTAGCTGCAATACACTAACAAGTTCAGAGGGACTTATTTAATCTATGGTTAGCTGTGAAGAGAAGTAGTAGATAACAGTAAATAAATGAAAAAGGTGAGAAGGGCAGAGGTGTGTGTGGGGGGGGAGAGACCAAGCTGACAGGTTTGACTCCCCTCCAGTGAATACTCTTTATTTCTCTTGTATGTGCTATTAGATGCACTTCATTTTAAGCCACAGGTCACTCACTGGATGGTCTCAGAGGTAGCTGAAAGAGGAGTCAGAATGCCCCCCCCCCCGAGATCCCTGAAGGCAAAGAAGGCGCAAGACTTTTTTCTTCTGTATGCTATACTAGGAGTAAAAGTCAATTTCAAGGGAAATGAAATGGGCTCTAGCAGGGGTAGGGTGGGGTGGGGGTGGGTGGTCAGACACCTTCCACTGGCCCCGTCCTAGTGGTTCTCCTGCCTCCCTTCAACTCATCATTTGTGTCAGCTGACCAGGAGCTTCCCTTGGGGCTCACAGTTGAGTTGGTGGGGCCAGAGTGGGAGTCTAGAGGCCAGAGCCCCAAACAGGGCACCCCGGGTTGGTTTTTGGGGGTGGGGGGATCTGGGAAGCCAGGGTTTGGGGTGCGGGAAAGGGCAGGTGGGGGAAAGGTGGCTTTTGGTGGGCTGATTGGGAGGGTGCAAGTCACTGCTGTGGGCGCAGCTTCTGTTTTGGGCACGGGAAGGGTGATAGGGGGAAAGGGGTGGCTTTTAGCAAGGTGGGAGAGAGTGGGTTGGTGGTGCTCTCCCACTGAGGTCAGCTTCAGTATGGGGTTTGGGGGAGAGGGTCCAGGCTTGGTTTGGAGTGCATGGAAGAGCAGGTGGGGTAAAGGTTCAACTTCTGACGGGCACAGCAGGAAAGCGCAGGTCACCCTTGTTCTGTTGCTGGTCCTACCTTCAGTCTTGGGTGCCAGGAAGGGTGGGTGGGAGAAAGGGCTGGCTTTTTCTAGGCCCGGGGGTGGGGGGGAAAGCAAGCAAAGGAATGGTACTGTGATAATGAACCCTCAGGAGAGAGTCCTGTACCTCCACTGGTTGAGGATTCATCGTTGTGACACTTAGCATATTACCAAATTATATAGGGTAAGATATATAATGTATATAATACTTATATAATAAGGATTCAACCAGTAGTGCTGAAATAGCAAAACTAATCAGTTACCAATCAATTATGAAATAAAAAAGCTATCATAATGAGACATCTCAAACCTTGTGTCAAATACATGGCTCTGGGAAGTAGGGCTGCCAACACCCTGGAGCAAAAAACCCCCTCCTGTCCCTTTAATAGATGCTTAATGGTGTGTTGCCCAATATTTTGTTACCAAATATCAAGCCAACAGGAGAGAGTTCTAAGTAGCTTTATTTGCAAAGAAAGGGGAGCCGTCCTTACATGGGCAGACTCCACTGGCTCATTACTTACCCAGCATATTTATTCTCTTTCAATGATTCCACCACACCCTCTCCATTCTCCCATCGGCTGAGGATGTTACAACTTTCCAATCCACCTATTTACATGTAAATATGTGTCCCCCACCCTCACCCATCTCGTATGTGCATTACAATGAAGGTTATAATCAGAGCAGGAAGAGAAGTTAATATGCATTTGCTCATTAAGCATGCTCAGTTAACACTACTTGCATAACTTTTGCCCTTTAGCCTATATACTCGACTCTACCTACCTTCAGCCAATTCTTATCTTGTCCAGCCACAAACATCCTCCCTTATGACTCATTCCCTCATTCCTAGTAGAAAACACACTTTTCATTTACTACAATGGGATGTTATTTATCAGGTAATTTATTTACCCTCATGCCAGGAAAAGCTGAGACTGCCATTACTACACACTGGACATGTATTAAATTCACAGAAGAACATTTTTCATTCATGTTTTTGGCAACCTTACTTGGAAGGTTTATCTGCAGTCAGGACACCACCACAACATAATGCTTGTTCTCTGGTGCTCCATACAAAGCATGTGCTCTATCACTAAGCTGTAACTCCCCTTCCAGGTGACAGTCATAGAAATAGCAAAACAGGTTGCTGTTCACCTTATTAATTGCATCTTGCAGAAATGTGCCTGCAGTGCTGCAAAACAATGCAGTGATTTTGTGTCATTTTAAGCCCAACTTATTTAAAAAAGCTTCTCCCCTCAAACACAGCAATTCTCTTAAATGAGATCCGATACAGCAGAGAGCAAAGGCAGGGAGGTGAAACATGAGGTAGTGAGTGATGAAGTATAACGATCTTTGATGTCTTGTTTAAAAAGCACAGCAGTGGGACGCCGCTTGTTAGAATCTGGCTTCCACCTGTGCCGTCTGAGCATGAGCTGTGGAACACAGGAGGGTGCAGACAATTTTACTCTGCTCAGCATAATCCTAATGTTGAAGTTCCCTCCTATAAATATTGATTGCAAATTTGTTGGGTTTTCTGTCTCATGCCAAAACTCTTTCGCTGTCAGATTATGCGGCACACTACTGGGCAGTTTATGTCAGGCAGCTGCACCTTCCCTGCTCTGAGCGCCCTGGTGCAATGAGGGTGTCTCAGTCAGACTGTAAATGACCATACCATAGTCTGATCAATATGTTGCAGCATATGTAGAAAATGCATAATCTTGATTTTATTGCATGCTGTGCAGTTGCCAAGTATTCCTCGCCACCTATTAAGTACTTGCCCCTATTTATAGAAGGATCTAACTTAGAGTTGTCAGCACTAGGAATGTGCATTCAGATATGCCAAATTGAAAAAAGCTGAAAAAAAGTTTTCAGTTTTTAAAAAAACCTTTTTTCCAGCTTAAAAAGGCTAACTAGATAGAGGTGAAAAGGTAAAAGCCCCAAAGCCAAAACATTTAGCTTCTTGGCTTTCCCACCCATGTAATGGCATAGAGAAAAAAATATTTTTTAAAAATTAAAATCCATTCATGAGGGTGGCAATTGGACTTTAAATTTTAACTTTCCCCATCTGGTTAATGCTCTGCTGGGCTTCCAGGTGGTTTCTGCTGGGCTGGCAAATGTGCCCTTCTTAGCTGGATTGTTCTGGAAGGAGCAATTTTCTGTTGCCCCCCCCCACTTGACTGGTTTCCAGGGCAAAAAGGAGCAAGGTAGAGACATTCTGAAAGGACAAATAGGAGAACTTGTTGGAGCTATTTGGCCAATGGCTATTTGGAACTATTTGGCCAATGGCTGCAATGCATGCTATGATACTGCAGACCTGACGTGGATTTTAAAAAAGTTTTGATCTATCTTCAGGATGGCTGAGATTAACCTTAAACAGGTTCTAGAATAGTGACTTTGTAGTTGTCCCTTAAACACCCTCCCCACACACAAAAAAAGGAAAACCCCACTTTAGAGAAAGGTTAAGTTATGTAGCTTTTTGCAGAACAAAACCTTAATTTCCTTGGGGGAGGGTTCTTTAAAATTTTTGCAGTGCTGTACAAGTAGCTAGGCACTTAACTTCCCCATGTTATTTAGCCAGAGTTTGGCCTAGGCTAGGGGAACAATGAACAACAGGAAGAGAACATAGCAGGGCCCTAGGGGAAGACAAAAGAGACATCTAGAGAAGTGGAGGGTAGGGGAAAGGGGTGGCTTTAGCTTTTTGTCCACCTGCTCTTCAGCTGCTTTCAACTACCCCAAGCTCTGGCTGGAGTGATGTAATGAATCTCTACAAGGAACTCTTTCTTGAGGCAGCTGCTTGAGCAGCTTCACCTGAACAGGTGACTGCAGATGCTGTCACTGAATGGGGGTGTGCTGCTCAGGTTGCCTCTTTTCCAGCTCAGAAGCAGGTGGAAGAGTGCCTAAACTTGTCGAGCTCAGAAGCAGGTGGAAGAGTGCCTAAACTGTAATTCAAGGTGAGCTTTGGGGAGAAGAATGTTGCAGCTCAGGAACTCAAGACAGAGACCAAGAGGATGATGGAGGAACTAAAGGAGAGGCTATGGGCACCATTCATTTTCTGAGCCCAGTAGGCTTTCTGACGGGAGACAGGCGGAGAAACCAGCAGTGTTGCAAGATGAAAAGATGGGGGAGGGGGGGAGGTGTGACTCTAAGCCAGCTACCCACTTCAGCTGCCATAAGACTCTTCACCTCCTGAATTGAGAGTGTCTACATGCCTGACATTGCTTTAACTGCACTGAAATAGAAATTAAAGAATTATGGATGCTGCTGAGTGGGTGGAAACCTTTCCGGGAAAAAGATTATCTACATCTGCTTCCTAAATGTACATTTTCTCTCATCTCAAGGACCAACTGCTTCCAGAGGTTCCATGCCAGAATTAGATCACCTTGCAACAGGCATGGAGCTGAACTGGGCTGTGTGCCTTCTGAAATTATGTGCCCCTCCCTAAACACACAGTGGCTGCCACATAGTCCTTCAAGAACTGACTGGATCTAATCAAGCAGCTGCAGTTTATCCATCAGGAGGCAGAGAATAAGTAACCCTTTGTGAGACCAACAATAGTCATTTGAATCACATAGTATCTAAACAAAGGCCAAATCCCCACTGAGAAAATGAATCTAGATACAACCAGGCTCCAAAAGAATCGGCACCTTTTCATTGTGGTTTCGTGCTCCCCACTGCAGCTTCTGTCTAGCAAACTATCCTGGTTTCGAGCAATGCAACAGCAATGCAGAAATCCCCACTATTGCACAATCGAATGTGTGATCCACTCAGCTGCTATCCTGATTGGCTGTTGCGTTGTGTTGGGGCAGGATTTTTTTTAAAAAAAATTCCGGAGTCACGTCGGCACGTGCATGTGCGGGTCGACTTGGAGCAGAAACAGTGGAGCGACTTGTTTAAGCAAAGCTCTGTTTCTGCGCAGCTCTGTCCTTTTGTGTCAATGTTTAGTTTAGTTCTGCTTTATATTTGGTTTGGTGGAGTCAACAAAATCATCCACATTGCTCCGTTTCCATGTCGCCTCTGCGGGTTCAACATTTTTTAAAAATGGCTGTGCCCTGATTGGATGGGAGGCTCAACGTCACTCACTATGGTGGGAAATTCAACTCCTCTCCCCTCCCCTCCCTTGCCTTCCAATCTGGATCCATCATGGGTTTTTTAGAAAGAGTGCACATTCATCCAGGTTCAGGAAAACCCCGTGATAATGTGGACAAGGAGTGCCAGAACCATGATCGGCAGGAAAGTGGTTGGGAGTTTTGCATGAAACCTGGATATTTCTCGTGAATATCGTGCATTTAATCGTCAGTGGGGATTCAACCAAAGTTGTATATAACTGGGGCCTTAGTGGGAGACATAGGTGTCCATCCTAATTTAGCTACTTGAATTAGAGTTCTATCTCTATCCTGTCTATGAAGGAATTCCTTATAATAAAGGACTCATATTACATTACTAAGATAAAAGGCTGCGTGTGAACTTTATTTCCTTACCAGCATTCAACATGTACATGTACATGCTGCAATTCTAATACTATTTGAGACTCAGGAATAGGGACCTCAGTTTTGTGGACCTTCTGTGAGGAAGGGTATGATTGGCTGTAGTCATATTTGTCATCTTGATCTACAATGATTCTGGGGGGGGCAGAACCTTCATTAGATCCTTTAATCACTGTTTTTGGCTGCAGCCCTCTTCTTGCACGGTTAAGCCTTGGGGTGGCTGGTCTATCAGAATCCAAAGAGGCAATGCCTGAAGAAATTCTTGGGCAGGAATTTTACCTCTCTGTTCTCAGTAAAGTTGGCATTTACCCAGGTATTTTTATTCTCCAGCATTCCCTCTGTGACTGTCAGTTGCCTTCTACCTCTTTCCTGCTGGGGTCTTTTATGCCCCTTCATGTATGTATGTGTCAGATTTTTCAGTCACCACTTATCCATAGAATCTTCTGGCAACTTAACAGCATTAAAATAGTATAGATGAGTGAAAAACAACATGAAGTCTTTATTCCATAGGGAATTAGCTCTGGCTACCATTCTTCTGCTTGCTCTTTAGTTACGTCGGTGGACCCATGTTGTTCTTCTCACTGCTTCACAGTTGTGATGCTGTCTCTTTCAGGGATGGGAACAATGAGCAATCAAAAATAACATTGCATACTGCTGCTGCAATTACAATATTTTATATGCTGTGTCATAGCAATAAACCCTATATAACAACATCACAAGTGTAATGATGTGAAATGACAATATAAACACGTACTCACCATGAACGATAAAACAGCATAACATATAACATTCAAAAGCACTCTAGTGCATTTTATAGTTCAATACAGTTGACTTTAATAGGAACCTCCCAAACGAATGGTGGTTTGATTATGTCTTATTTCTTTTCATAGATGGTATATTCTGGTATGAGTCAAATCAATTGTCAATGGTATTCAATAAGCAAGATGATACTCCAAAAATTACATTAGCAGCCAAATAAATGGATGTCAATAACAATGATGAGCCGAGGCGGCTGACTCAAGGCTTCTGATGGACTGCAAATGACAAGAGTAATCATGGAAGAAGGGAGAGAGCAGCAGAATCAGGGAACGTAGAGAATTCACCAGAGAGAATAGGAGGGGCTTGAGGCAACGTCAGCCCCTGACTTTTTTCCATTCCAGCTGGAGAGGCAAAAAAAAAATTTAGGAGTGAACCTCTCAACACGGACACTCTCCTCGGATGAGATATGTGTCCTTAATCTTGGTTTAGGATATGTTACTACTCCTTTCTATGATAGTTATCAGACTCAAATTGATGTTTATAAACTCATTAGACACCTTAAATAAAAAAATGGAAATAAAGAGTCATCTAAATCTGACATTCTATCAGAGAATCTCTCTTGGCTAAGAACTAAATCCATCTTTGTTCCATCCATTCAAAATCCTTCTAGTATGACTTTTGAAAAATTGATTCTCAGGGTCATTGGTAAATTTGAGAAATCCAAATACCAACATGACTATAGACATAATAACTTTTCTTATAAACGAATTCTTTCCAATTTGACAAATGATCCTTCCATTATTATTAAGGAAGCTGATAAGGGAGGCACTATCATTATGCAAGATCATATTGATTATTTCTCAGAAATTGATAGACAATAGGAGATACAACGTATTATTAAAAAAAACAACAGGATCCTACAGAACACATAGCCTTCATAATTAAAATTGCCATACAGGAGGCTATCTTCATGGGTTAGATATCTGAGAAAATAGCTGACTTCCTTTTTTAAAAAATATCCTAAAATACCTGCCTGCTATACATTACCAAAAATCCATAAACTTGGACATCCCCCACCTGGAAGACCAATAATTTCAGGCTCAGCTTCCATTTTAGAACCTTTAGCCATCTACATAGATACATTTTTGCAACCTTTTTGTCAGAAGCATGCCCTCATATATTAAAGACACCCCAGACTTCATAAACAAATTAGAAAGTAAAAAATGTCCAGAGGGTTCATGCCTTATTATTACACTTGACATTGTATCATTGTGCACCAATATACCTCATAAATAGGTTTTGTTAGGTGTCTTTAGACCCTCCTCAGTTTCTTATCAGTTTGATTGAAATTATCCTAGATAATAGCTATTTCAGATTTGATGACACTTTTTATTCCCAATGCAAGGGACTTAGTATGGGGTCTAGTTTTGCCCCAAGTACTGTAAATTTATACATGCATAATTTTGAATCTTTATATATTGACAATCCAGAATCCAATCCTTTCTATGCATATATAGATTACTATAAAAGATATATTGACAACTTATTCTTTATTACTAAACCAGAATTATGTTTTCAAGATTTCTTGTCATGGTCTCCACACATCTATACAAATGTATATATCAATAGGGACAGACAAATAGACTTTGCTCCCTTTCATAAGGTTACTGATAAAACTCTTCTGATAAAACCAACTCACGCTGAATCACTTGCCATTTATCCCCTATATACCTGTGTGGTTGGATGCATCACTTAGATGAGCAACATCAGCTAGATTGCATACCTGTACAGTCAGAAGTATTGCAAGTGATTGCAAGGTAGCTGGGTTCATGGGCAGCTGCCAAATTCACATAGAGGCAACCAGTAGTAAATCTCAATTAAAAAAATCTTTTTACTATGTGTCTTTTAAAAACCAGAGGTGGCAGTGGTAGACAGGTGACAAGACAATGACTTTGAGAGAGCACACTGTACTCATGTGAGAAAGCACTATAATCATGCTAACTGGGGGCATCTGAATTTGCTCAGACATTTCCCAACAGCTCACTGAATGACCAGATAGCAGAGCAGAAGCCAAGCTGGCAGGTGATTCAGAATGACTAGTTGGGCATTAGATTGCTAACTTTCAGAACGTGGAGTTCTCCTGGAATTACAAGTGAGCTCCAGAAGACAGAGATCTGTTTCCCTGGAGAAAATGGTGGCTTCAGAGGGTAGATTCTGTGGTGTACCATGGATACCCTGTTTCCCCGAAAATAAGACATCCTCTGAAAATAAGACGTAGAAGATTTTGCTGAAGTGCTAAATATAAAGCATCCCCCAAAAGTAAGATGTAGCAACGTTTTTGTTTGGAGGCATGACCGTCAAACAGAACACCAGAGCGTGCAGCTGTGGAGCAGAAAAATAAGACATCCCCTGAAAATAAGACATAGTGCATCTTGGGGAGCAAAAATTAATATAAGACACTGTCTTATTTTCGGGGAAACACGGTACTAGGTGAAACTCCTCTCCAAATTCTCCCCTGCACAATCACCTTTCCCAGATCACCAGGAATTTCTCAGGTTGGCAACCTTGGTTCGAGATGTTTTTGGGTTTGCTAGATGAACCTTTGCTTTGAGCCTTTTGGAATACTAGCAAAATAAATGCCAGGAAGATGCAATGGAATGCAAAAGAAGGGAGTGTACCACCAGTGCATGAGTGAAAGACAGCATCCACCATTTTTGTGCAGTAGAACAACAGTCCAGTTTAATCCAAAAAATTGCAAATAACATATAAGTTCTCTCTATCTCTGCAAGTCCTTTAGTAGCCATATTGAGAAACCCGTTAGCACAGCCACATGACATGAAGTTCTGCCACATACAGAGCATGGAAGATTTCACATTGCTTCAGGATGCATGTGGATGCTGGATTCATGGAAACAGAGCTAGCTGCAAGAGCCTCCCCACCCCCCTTAGCCAGTGCCACTCATTATAAATGAGGCCAGTGTTGCACGGCAGATTTGAGAACAAACATTTACAACCAGGGAGTTCAAGTGCTATTTGAATGGGTAACAATATGTGGCAGATTAGCAAGGATAATATTTATCATTTTAATTCCAGCTGTGTTACTACTGCAATTCAAAAAGCCTCCAATGATACGCACTATCTATGCATACTGTTTGTCACGAACTCTGGCAAGTTCTGAGCTCTTATTTTCGAAATGCAAACTTTTTTTTAAAAAAAGCTGCCTGTGGTGAGTTTTAGGGAAAAAGAAAGGATCAGACAAAAAGAAAAGATCTTCACCACTGTGAACTGAAGACATATAAAATGAGGCTTGAATAGAGGAGGGAAGCTTTGTTAAGCATCGTGGCATGTTTCACAGATGGTAACATTTTTGATAAATGCTGCAAAGTACTGAACAGCTGAATATATGCTAAATCTGTATAAGTGTTGTATCAATTAGAATTTGAGGATGGGAAGGAGTATGAGAAAACCTGCGCTAGAGATCTTCTCCTCCTTCTGCCTTTCTTTGACGTTTATTGCAGACATCTTGCAAAAAATGAGCGATGCAGATTTGATGGCCACTTCCACCTTGGGCTCTCTTTTGTAACCAGGGTGGGCTGGAAACTGCATCTTATGAATCACTTTCCTCGGCTTCTCCATTGATCAGTTTCTCTCTCAAGGACATGCCCAACACCCCACTATGTCCTTTTGCAACTTTTCCAACAATGCCAAGGCCTCCTACATTACAGCTGCTGCCAAGGATTGGAATGTCTGCATAATAAGGGCTACCTTAGCTGGCCCTGCTCCTTTGTAATAGTCTCCCAAAGAATGTTACAACACCACCTACACAATTGATTTTTAAAAGATGCTGTAAAATAGTGCTATTGTGGAGGTTAAGCCAATGGTGCAGTCCTATGTAGAGTTGTATAGGACTGTGCTGGAAACGCTGTTCTGTGCCTGTAGTTAAATATCCCCCCCCCCCCCTTTGTCATACTGAAACTTTTATGGTGGTCACTGATTTTATTGTGTTTTAGTTGTATTTTTTCTTTGATATCTATTTTGTAAACTGATTTGCACACCCTTGGATGGCGGGAAGGTGGTGTCCAAATATTTTAATAAATCAATATTCATCTTAATGGATGACATTAATTCATAGCATTGCCATAAGTCAGAAGCGACTTGAGGGTCCTTCACACACATACACAGAGGGACAGAGACTTAATTTGTGAAATCTATTCCGCATGCAGTATATGTAGTCCTTCAGCAGAGAATCTTCACACTGTTTAAGAAATATCATATATGTTGCTTCATTTGTTCTCACTCCAAGAGAATTTTAAGTTAACACACTGAGAATTAGAGTCTAATCAGAACTCTAAAATACCTGTTGTATAATTTCCCTTGTCACCTATCTGGAGTACCACACTTCATGGTATAATATCCGAAGAAAAAACATCTTTAGAGTATAGCTTAGGGTGGAGTCACTTGGTCAGTACTTGTGTGAAACAGCCATACATATCTCCTCCCCTCAAGCATGCTCCAGTCCTCTATTGGGTTTTAAATTTCTTGTTTTAAAATACAGTCCTACTGCCATAAAAAGCAAACAAATCAACAAGACATGTAAAGGAAAACACCCAGGTTGTACTGAACCCAATTGTTCAATAAAAGCTAATCAGTATTTCAATATTCTGGATAGTGAGTGAACATGCACCAGGATAATTGATAAACACCTAGCACATTTAAAAACTCATTAAAATTAAATGTCATTTTATAAAATTATTCAATAGAATAAACATCCTAAAAGTCTCACTTTTAGAGGTTTTTGCCGTTAGGCGTACAATATTATCCCCAGTGTATCTTTCCTGCCCTGCATAACATTTCTGTCTGCAGGCCTAAAGCTGTTTTCCATCATTCCACTGTCTGCATTACTGAGCTATTGTGTAACTGTTCAGCCATGCTGGACACTGACTAACAGGAAAAAGATTCTGTAAAGGAAAATATTTAGAACAATAAGATTGATTAAGAAAATGTCACTACAGGCAACCTTTCAGAATGCATTTAGAATGTTATCTGGGCCAGTCTTAGAAGGCTTTGAGCCCCATCCAAAGGGTGTGTGTATGTGAATCTGCTGAGAGAGCAGCATGCTGACCATGTGGCAGATTTGCCCTCCCTGGGGCACTTACCCCAGTGGAGCCATGGACCTGCTGGTGTGTGGCTGTCACCATCCTTCCCCAGTACTGGGACCAGGGGCGAACCTAGGGAAACTGGAGCCCGGGGACAAAACCTGAGTTTGCCCCCACCCCACCGAATGGGTGGCCACCCTCCCCCACCATGAACAAACAATTATTTTTTGCACCAGCTCACAAAACACCTCCCACTCCCAGCAAAACATACATGGCTCTCTCCCCACCAACTCTTTTCCTAATTTCCTAATCACAACAACCCTATGAGGTAGGTTGTTAGCCTGAGAAACAACTCCAAGCCAGTGCAAGTGGGTATTAAGCATGTAAACCTCTCACAAACCACCCCCCCAAGCAAAACATTTACCAAACAAATGTCAGCATCATCTCTCACAAAACACCTCCAGTGGAATCCACCCCAAACAGCATCCGTTTCAATGGGTGTTTTAAACTAGGGGGGAGCTCAGATTCTTCTTTTAAATCCACCTTAAAGGGAGAATCCTGGAGTCTCCTGATTAAAACAAAATTAGAAAGTGATGCTGTTTGAAGTGGATTCTCCACACCCTGAAACAATAGCAGCATCGCACTTTTGGCAGGGGTTGGAGATTTAGATGGGAAACAAATACCAAGATTCAGCCAGAGTCTGGAGCAGAATTTAAGGCACATTTGGACAAAAAAGAAAAGGAGTGTCCCAATTTATGTCCTGCCCAAATATGAACAAATGTGAATGCAAGGTATTTGGGCTTTTGGAAATTATTTTTGGAGTTTTTTGGCCTGCAGGGAGGGCATTTTTAAAGCTAACAGCACGATGATTTCAGGGCTTCATCCAGAGACTGCCTTGATGATACCACCCAAGTTTGGTGATGTTTGGTTCAGGGGAAGCAAAGTTATGGACGCCCAAATGGAATGCCCCCATCCCCATTGTTTTCAATGGGAGTTCAGGAGATGGGGGCTACCCATTTGAGGGACCATAACTTTGCTCCCCCTGAAACTAATTCTTCGCTCAAGCAGGTGGCATCATAAGAATAGTTACCAGATGATACCCTGAAATTTTGGGGTCACTAGCTTTAAAAATACACCCCTTACAGGCACCCCAAGACAGATTCTTTGTTTCTTTGATTCTTTGATTCTTTGTTTTGCAGTGACTTTGCTCTATTGTAGCCAATGGGGAATTTCTGAGGCAGGCTGCACATTTCTGAAGATAGAGGCACCAGACTTTCAAGGTGGCTCCAGGAAGCCCTCCTGGTAATAGCGTCCAGGCATAGAGACCTTTGCTTCTGAGGGTTCAATTTTATGGGCCCCCAAAAGACTTATTTGGTTTCCATGCTCCTGCCCATGAAGCCTGTGGGCTGAGTTCTCTCAGAACTCTCTCAACTCGCCCCCCCCCCCACTCCAGAAGCAAAGCTCACCAAAGCTTGGATGCTATTACCCAAAGGCCTCTTGGAGCCACCTTGAAAGTCTGAAGCCTCTATCTTAAAAAAATGTGTGGTCAGTGCTTACACACACTCAAGAAATTCCCCCAGAATCTGCCAGGCTCTTCAGCAAGAAGTTCTATGGTGGGAAACATTATTTTCCCACACCACTAGCAGACTTCAATGGGAGCTTTTCTGTTCCATGCCCAGCTGGTGCTGTGGTAGAGGAGGTTTTCAACAGGAGGCAATGTGGTAGTGTGGTCTTGCTCTGGGTGGGGGGGGAGGCACTAAAAGTTTGCCTGGGATGGCCGAATGCTGGTAGGGCATCAGGTTCTGCTGACTTGGTGCCCACAGCATTTTGTCAGAAGCCAGTTGGTTCCTTCAGGAGACTCACACCAGCAGCCCTGCAGAATGCCCCACTTACCCAGAGCAAGACCCTACCACAGACCTCCCATTGGGAAACCTCTACCACAGCACCAGCTGAGCTTTATAACAGAAAGCCCCATTGAAGTCTATGGTGGGAAAGTAATTTTTCCACCACAGAACCTAACTGAAGAACCCTGGCAGATTCTGGGAATTATCTGAGAGTGTGTAAGCTACTGGCTGCACATTTTTTGAAGATAGAGAGCGCAGACTTTTCAAAGATTGGTGGCTCCAAAGAGGTCTTGGGTATTGTAGCATCCAAAGCTTGGTGAGCTTTGCTTCTGGAGTGGGGGAGGGAATGAGTTGAGAGAGAGTTCTGAGAGGGAACTCAGCCCACTTGAGCTTTTCATGTGCAGGAGGCGTGGAAACAAAATAAGCCTTTTTTTTGAGGGGTCCCATAAGAATTGAGCCCTCAGAAGCAAAGGTCTCTATGCTTACAGATGCTATTGGCCCACCAGGAGGGGCCTCCTGAGCCACCTTGAAAGTCTGGTGCCTCTATCTTCAAAAAAAAATGTGCAGCCTGCCTACACGCTCAGAAATTCCCCATTGAGTTACAATGGAGCAAAGTCATTGCAAAACAAAGAATCCTGGGCAACTGTCTTGGGGATTGCCTGTAAGAGGTGTATTTTTTAAAGCTAAGTGACCCCAAAAGATTTCAGGATATCATCTGAGGTAACTATTCTTATGATACCACCCAAGTTTCAGGAGTGAAGTTAGGTTCGGGGGGGGAGCAAAGTTATGGTCCCTCAAATGGAGTAGGCCCAATCTCCTGTTAGCTCCCATTGAAAACAATGTAGGGATGGGGCACCCTCTTTGGGAGTCCATGGCACTTTGCTTCCCCTAGTCAAATATCCTGAAACTTAGATGGCTATCATCAGAGTTTCAATCTCTGGGTGGTACCCTGAGAATTTGGTGTTGCTAACTGGCCAATACGTTGCGCCCTGCAGAGCCAAGCGTGAGAACTACAAAATTTTAAAGGAAAATCACACAAAGCGATAGCCCTGAAATGGTGGAAAATTGCACGTGACCAAATGGGGGGCGCCCGGGGACATAGGGTACCCCCTGTCCCTAGGCAGAAACACCACTGACTGGGACACTGCGCAGGGCGCTGCAACAGCATCCCTGTGTCTCCACATCATCCACCAGCATAATGGGGTGGGGCTGGGCGAGAAGTCGTCCCCACCTGGCCTTTCACCCCATTGCACTGATGGGCCATAGCCTGCACTTTGTTGGAATTGATGGACTTTAAGCTGTTTCCTGCCGCAGGGACAGAGGAGGACTAATCAGTGAGTCAGATAGCTAGAGGGGGTCAAGACTCTGGACACCTTTCTTTACCACTCTAACACTATCTCTTTGATGTGTAGACTGCTACTCTCAGAGAACTTCCTTCCTTCCTGCTGCTTCATCTCTCTCCATCATACTTACACACACCTTCCATCTTGCAGGCAGCATCTCTCACCATCTAGCTAGATAGATTAGAATAGAGAATCTGCCTCTCCACTTTGCTACCCAGAATGGAGTAAAGACTCCTCTTATTAGTTAGAGACTAAAAATTGACTCCGAGTTTTCTTTGTTGCCAGTAAACACATGCATGTCTGGGAAAGCTCTGCTGTGCTTCGCCTCTGTGTACTCTGCTTGAAATGCAAAGATATCTCTTACCAGAGAATTTACCAACACACTCAAGGCTGCCTTTTGACTGGTGTGAATGTAGTGCTGCCCATTGAAACTTCTCAGTGGTAGGGAAGCTTTTCAACATCCCCACACCATCTGGAAGCCTCGTTGGATGTGCTGGTCAAATGCCCTGCTTGTAGATGGGGCTGCTTGTCACCACTGACTTGAGGAACTATTTGAAACTTAGTTGTTCAAAAGGACATAAAAAGAACCCCAAGTCACCTAAGCCTACTGTCCCCATTATACCTCTTGAGCTCCCTTCAGATTTTCTAAGTGCATAACTCTGAACACCCTGGGGTAGATCAACCCTTTAAATGGTTGGGGGAGTTCCTGGAAGGCTGCTGGCAACCAGAAGAAAACCATGCCACAATGATAGGAGCCACTCATTTTGGACTGGATTGGCAGCAGTGTGAGTCAGTGGAGCAGGTGGCTGAGCCCATGACAGAAGCCATCTCGTCCACCATCAAGGTTTCAGATGAGTGGCCACTACTGGGGCCATTCAGCTTAGTTTGCCCTGGGATGTTTTGACAATCCAGTCTACTCCAGTGAACATGTACATGTGTATGTGTGTGTGAGAGTGTACACAGGTATAGTTCTCTGCATGCAGTCAGGAACACTGTCTTTCAATTCAATTCAATTCAAAAACCTTTATTAGGCATCAAGAGAAAATACAGATAAAACTGTGCAGTAGTATGATCCAGAGTTTAATGGAGTAAAACAACTGCTCGTAGTTCATACAGTACAAACCTCAAGAAAATAAGTGAATAAAAGGAGAGCCAGAGACTTATTTCACAATATCGAGCAGGAACTTGGCCACCATTTTCAACTGTCTGTGATCCTCATTGTTCAAGAGGCGGTTCAATTTGGAATATGGAGGGCATAAGTAAGTCGGTGTTGAAAAAAACAAACTAGGTCTGAGATCTATGAATTTTGGGCAGACTAAAAGAACATGCTCCAGTGATTCCTCAGAGGTTGAGCAATATGGACATGTATACTTTTCCTGTGAGTATGCCATGAATCTCTCCGGGGAAAAGGTAAGAGGGAATGTGTTTGTTCTTGCTCTGGTGGTATGCGTATCTCTCCCACGCCAACAACTACTATAGACCAACGTCTGTGGTTTACTTATTTTCAAGAGGTGTTTGGTGATAATAGTAGAAATCTTGCTCCTGACACCTTAACCCCCCATTCCCACCTTTCCTATCTGGCCACCTGTGCTTGCCGAAGAAATCAAACCACTGATTGAGCAACTGAAGTCCCACAAAGCTCCAGGCCCAGACGCTCTTCCGCCTGATATATTTAAAACACTGTCTTTTCAGGGCTCCTGTTCACACAAAGACAGGCATATATACCTGAGCAACAGGATTTCAAACTGTTCACAGAAAACCATGTCTATGCTTATTTAGACCCTCTCTGAGTGCATACAGCCGCAGGTACTTCTTGCTGCTGTGATCCCACTTCTCCCCATACATATTCATTTTATGCAATTAAACATCTGAAAAGAGCTTGGAGATAATTGTTTCTTATGCATCTTTTCTCTGGTAGAAAGTTCCAAGGACAGCTTTACATTGACCTAAGAGAGAGTACTGGAAATCTGTGACTTTTGTACAGAGCAATAAATAATTTACCATATTTATTAAGTTTTTTGAGTTAAATTTGTCACTGCAAGGGCCAAGACAGTGCCAGTAGTAGGAGGATTGTCAGCTTTGGGTTTGGAAATACCCAGATATTTTCAGGAAGAGCCTGGAGGAGGGTTGGAGAGAGGAGGGACTTCAGTAGAGTATAATGGCTGCCATAGAGTCCATTTTCCAAGCAATCATTTTTCTCAAGGTGAATTGATCTCTGTTGCCTGGAGATCAAATGTAATAGCTGGTGATCTCCATCCGGTGATCAGCCAATCCTAAATATTAGTAAGAAACCAGGCAGTCTGTTTAACCCTATTGATAGATTTGCGCAATTCATTAGAAAATGTAGATCTACCCTTTTTCTACTGCCATGTAACATCTTAAAGTAGCTAACAAAGATCTGAACATCCCATCAACAAAACTAAGACTCTTTAAACACCGTAAATTTAGTTAACAACACCTGAAAAAGTAATGTAGCAGCAACACCATAGAAATAAAAACAGCCAACAAAGCAGCAGGAAAAACAACAAAAATAAAAACCATCAGCAACATTAGGAGGTAAAAAACCCTTAACTCACTCAAAAGCCCTTCAGAGCATAATAGTCTTTGGAGAATCCCATGGAGTCAGCTATGAGACGACCGAATGGGCTTACTGGAGGAAGGAGTTCTAAAGCCTAGATGGAATGGCTCAAAAAGTCCTCCAGTCACGCCAGCCAATCACAACTCCACTTAGTGTTGTCATCCTCCCAGTGTGGTTTGGAGTTCCTCTGGCAAAAACAACAACTTTAAAGGGTGGACTCTATCATCATATCCCTGCTGAGCTCCCTCCCCTTCCCAAGCTCTGCTCACACCCCTCCCCAGGCACCCCTCCCAAATCTCCACTAACCAGAGACTGGGTACGTTATTATCTTTCAGAAATGGGGAGCTAAATAATTGTCAGCCACATATAGAGGGGAGGGGAATCTGTCATTGGGAGCAGTGCAGGGCTGCACCAGTGAATTTGCCCTCTGTGGAGGGGCAGATTCATTGGTAGGCGGTCGCCACAACCCTCCTGGTGCTGGAATGCAGGGCTTAATGCCATGCCAGTGTCCCTATGTTCCCCACTGCCATTGTAGGAGGGATGGTCCGAGGCATGGGGAGGAGAGGAGGAGGAGCCAGGAGAGGATCTGATGCTAGTCACCTCCCACCTGGCCGTCGCCAGGGCTGTGGTGTAAGTCTATTAAGCCCAGTGGAGGCTTTCTGGCAGTGGGGAGGCTTGATCAGGTTTGTAGCCTCCCCAGACCACTGAGAAGCCTCCTTGGGAGTGGTGGGGTAGCACGGGTGCGGTGCCACAACCGGGCACCCCGGCAGTTGGATGGAGCTGCCCAGCAGTCAGGAGAGAAATTTGTTTTATATGTGTGAAAATGCTGGGTTTTGCACTTCAAAAATTAAAGAAGTCTTCAGAACATTTCATCAGGAGGTATTTGATTTATGAATATGAAAACTCCTTTCTATTTCCTCCGGTAGGTCTGCTGCCAAAATATTTTTAGGAATCAAGGAAATTAGGAAAGCAATGAACATGAGTTTCTCATTTACAACAACTGTGGAGCTTAATTAAAAAGCATTGAATGTCAGAATACCAACCTACATCATCCAAGGCTCTCATTATTTAAAATTAAGGTTAATAAGAGACACCCCCCCTCCCTTACTCCTCACAGGGAACCATGGGTGGCATTTCTTTAAAAATACAAAAGTAGTGAAAGCACCCTGTACAATATCAATAAAAGAAATATTGATATCACATTTAAAGAGCTTTTTAAAAAGGCAACTTCCAATCCTGGCTTTTGACAGGGGATTGACCCAGAAGTGGGGCAGACAAGAGCAGAAGTTCGGTGTATGCAAGTAGGGCATGGGCACCTCCTCGTGTTTAAACAAGAAAATGCGAGGAGACCCCCACTGTGAAGGCACTACAGGTCTAGGAGTCTTGCAGAAAGCAATCCATGCACGATGGGCCTGTATTTGAATGAGAAGTGTGAGAACATAAGAACATAAGAACAAGCCAGCTGGATCAGACCAAAGTCCATCTAGTCCAGCTCTCTGCTTGCTCAGTGGGTCTTCCAGGTGCCTTTGGGAGCTCACAATGTAGGGATGTAGAAAGCAATGGCCTTCTAAGGCTGTTGCTCCGATCACGATCACCCTGGTCTGTTAAGGCATTTGCAATCTGCAGATCAAGAGAGGATCCAGATTGGTAGCCATAAATGGAGCTTCTTCTCCCATAAATCTGTCAGAAGCCCCTTTTAAAGCTATCCAGGTTGAAAAGTGGCCATCACCACACCTCCTGTGGTAGCATTAGCATATTCCAAAACACCAATCACTGCATTTCATTGAAGGAAGTGTTTCCTTTTATTAGTCTTAATTCTTCCCCAGGCATTTTTCAATGCTTATGCCCCTGGTTCTAGTAGACGTGTGAAAGAGAGAAAAATTTCTCTCTGTCAACATTTTCTACCCCATGCATAATTTGTAGACTTCAATCATATCCCCCCCTCAGCCGCCTCCTCTCTCCAAAACTAAAGAGGTCCCAAGCAACGCTGCAGCCTCCTCACCTCATAGGGAAGGTGTCTCCAGTCCCTCAATCATCCTTGTTGTTGCCCTTCTCTGCACTTTTCTATCTCCTCAATATCCTTTTTTGAGATGCGACAACCAGAACTGGACACAATGCTCCAAGTCGCGATTACGCATCCACTGCTTTATATATAAGGGCGCATGACAATCTTTGCAGTTTTATTATCAATTCCTTTTTCTAATGATCCCCAGCATATAGAGTTTTGCCTTTTTACAGCTGCCATCCATTGAGTTGACATTCCCATGGAACTATCAACTAAGACGCCTAAATCCCTTTCCTGGTCTGTGACTGATAGCACTGACCCCTGTAGCGTGTATGTGAAGTTTGGATTTTTTGCCCCTATGTGCATCACTTTACATTTTGCTACATTGAACTGCATTTGCCATTTCTGAGCCCACTCACCTAATTTATCAAGGTCCGCTTGGAGCTCTTCGCAATCCTTTGTGGTTCTCACCGCCCTACATAATTTGGTATCATCTGCAAACTTGGCCACCACGCTACCCACCCCTACTTCCAGGTCATTTATGAGCTTTTGTTTCTTAACAGTTTTAGCTATTCCAAATGTATGATAACCTACCCCTCACCCACAGTTCAAGTAAATATTGTTTGATACCCACACAGGTGAGTTCTGACTGGAATTGGGAACTACATCTGGAAAAGCTCTAGCTGCTTTGATCCAGAAAAGCTCAGGAGCAAGGTTGGCATATAAATATTTTATTTATTTATTTAAACAGAATAAAGAACTATCCCTCGGATCCCTTCATCCAGAGTAATTTCAAGTATTTCATTGAGCAGACACAAAACATGAGGGCTGCAAGCGTAGCTTAGCTATCAGGAGCTATTGTGCGATTGTTCTCTCCTGTTGTGCAGCATCTTTTTGGCTTACTGCTTGGCTCAGCATGCTGCCTCCATTTCCATGCCATTGCTATTCCTTCCAATTACTCATGCCACACACTTATTTATGATTGCTTCTCACTTGCTCTGCTACACTGCTATGCATACAGCATCACCCTATACATCCATCCTGCCCTTAAGCCTTCTGTTTTTCTTCAGACTCCACTTCCATTCACTGCATCATTCCACTGTCACTTATTCAACCCCAACTGTGAGGTTTTATCCTCCTGGTTCACTGGATACTTCCCCATCAAGCATCCAAGTCTCTCCTCCATTTTGTCATCCTGTTTTAAATTCTGGAATTAAGTTAAAATTGGTCTTCAAGGGAATATGAAATGACATGGTATAGCATGAATGTCTCAGATCTCAGAAACTAAGCAGTAGATGGGAGACCTCTGAGATCAAGGCAATGGCAAACCACTTGCCATCCTGGTTCTCACTTGCCTTGAAAGCCCTTTGCTGGGGTTGCCAGAAGTCAGTTGCAACTTGACAGCACATACACATGTAATCTCACATTTTCATCCTTTGCCTGCAACCCCAAGATTTTAGAAATAGGCACCACTGTTAAAATTTGCAGACTGAAAAAAAAAGTAATTTCTAATACCTGCCCAGAAAAGAAACCTATTTGGCCGCCTTCCAGATGAGTTGGGGTGGGTTGGGGCAGAGTTGCAGACTCTGACCTTTGCATCTGAGAAGTAAATATTTTTTTACCTCAAGTAGCAGTGACGATTGTGTGCATTACGTTTCCATGCAAGGTTAAGATGGAATTGCTTTTGAGCACATGGAGCTTCCTTATACTGAATTAGACCATCGGTTCATCAAGATCAGTATTGTCCACTTAGGCCAGCAGTGGTTTTCCATGGACTCAGATAGAGGACTTTCACATCACCTACTACCTGATCCCTCTAGCTGGAGATAACAGGAATTGAACCTAGGACCTTCTGCATGCAAAACTAATGCTTCACCACTGAGCCATAGCCCCTCTCCTATACAGAGGTGCAGGGCATGGGGTATACTCACGCCATGAGAGTCCTGCTCACCTAGGACCCATCAGTCTCGCTGTGAGGCTGCTCATTAGCCAAGAACTTCCAAAGCTAAAGGGCCTGAAGCACTGTGGCACTGAATGAGCTAGGCCAGCAGAACCAGGACTAGCCCAGGATGTGGTGTATTATACTTTTGGTATATTATACTTTATTTTGCTTTCCTTTTCTTATTTTGGAAGCTGCCTTTGATCCCCACTGGGAAGAAGGATAGGGTAGAAATAAAGACAGCTGTTTCATATTTCTTGGACCAGAAAGTGGACTGGCTTCCTTCATATGGTTTGCCTGCACATTGCCATCAGTTGCAATCAGAAATATTTGCTGACATGATATGGTCAAAGAACATGATAGGAGCCAAGGCACATTATGAACAAAATGTCTTTCTGCATAGAGATTTGATGGCCATTTTACAGGAAGCATCTCTGTGGCCAGATATATGTCCTTGGCTTTTAGCAACATAATCAACATAATCAACATAGCCTAGCTTTGTGTTTACCCCCCTGTGAATATCTATTGGCCATGCCTCAAGCATTTGTTTGAAGGACTGCTCATGCTCAACAAAAAAACACCCTCCCTAACAGTTATTGACCTGTGAAATTGTTGTGTGAGGGTGGTTTTGGGTAGTGTGGAAATTAAATATACAGTCTGCCCATTTTTTCTAGACAATAACATGAGATCAGCGCCAAAACACTCAGGACAGCACCCATAAAATCTACAAGGCCCTTTGTTCATAGAAGGCTTCCTTGCTCCTTTGCAAATGAAGTGTGAACTCAGTATCACTTAGAACTTAGAAGAGTAACTTGCTCAGATCAAAAAGCTTCTTTGCCATCCTAAATTGCCCTGGCTGCAGATGCTGATGCTGCTTCCACAAGTCAGCAGTGATCACAGGGCCAGCAATATCAACAACTCTCTTCCTCCCTGCCTCAGTGATCATCCTGATATAACAACAATTCAAAGGATGTTAAAGGTGTCAGAGCCCATTGCTTCTTTTCCTCTCCTTTTCCTTTTGGCTGTTTTCCCAAGGCTGTGGCAGCCAAGATATCCTGCAGCCCCAGAACTGGGAAATCATTCTGTGTCTCTGCCTAACAAAAGTTGCAGGTCTCAGCTTGTTGTTAATGCAGGGACTGTGTAAGAAAGTTCAGCCTGGTCTCAGGGTATCAGCTTCAAGCCAGGTGATGGGTTCAAGTGGAGGATGCACAAGCCTCCAGTAGGACCCAGAGGGGTGGAAGGTGGTGCACACTGAGAGCTGCCATCCATGAACCTAGGTGGACAGAGCTTAGAATCAGGTGGCAGAGAACCCAAGTCCCAAAGGCTTGGGGGCCAAGGGGCTCTCTCCATCAAATACCAGCAGTTTGGGTCTCTCCCCAAGGCTTTCTTCAAGGGAGCCATGTAGATGCATCCTTGTAACGTGCAAGATCTCATTAGCACCATTTAACTGATCAGAATGTAGTCTGTCAATCTTGTCGGCGATGCGCAGAAAAACACATGCGGAAGAGAAAATGTGTAGATGAGTTCACCAGCACACACCCAGAGGGATATGAGACAAATTGTGAGTCTCATTTTACAGATAGGGGATGATGATTCACAAAGAGAGGAAGAGCCTTGGTGCATTTATGAGAGACCTGGCATCCTTGTATCATGACAGCATTTTTAACTGCACTGCAGCCTTCATCACAGTGCTTTGAAATTGCTATATTGGTCTCTAACCCTTTCAGAATAAATTGCTGCTTCTTTTGTCTAAAGTGGCTTCATTTTAATCTAATATATTACTCAGTCTCAGAGTGGGAGCCTGAACCGACTTGTGCAAACTATTCTGATACAAAAAAATCAGGGTATTATCCAGATTTTCTGCACCAGCAGCAAATTTCATGGGGGTCTAGCCTGTTGCCTACTAAAAGTCATAACACAGACTGCACTGAAATGTCATGGCAAATTCTAACCAGGGACATTGTTGACATAAGGCATGATCACAGTTGTGTTTCTGCATTTCCCTCACCTCTTTCAAATCCTGGCTTATAGGGAGAAACAAATGCCAATTTGCTCTTGCAGTTGGCAAACTGACATATAAATGAACTGGGTAGGGTTTGATCAAACTGAGGCTGATTATACACAGGTTCTCTGCCCCATGCTGAAGGGAGATTCTGTTTGGGGCAGAGTTTCTGTTATGGACACCTTTCCCCCTCTCTCACACTCACTTTGCAGCAGATTGCATAATCTCCGCTGTTTGTGAGAGTGGGCAAAGAGCAACCTTCCACCCTGCTTCGCAGGGGATATGAAACAAATGGCCCTGCATTCGTCTTTGCTTTGGGCTGTTTTGCTCTACCCTGCCTCCCCTGCTGTACTTCTGCCCTCCTCGATGGTCAGGAGGCCTTTTTAAAACCTTTATTTCAGCTTGAGCCATTTCTTTCAATTTAGATCTATTGAGCTAATGATAGATCTAATACAGGAATATCAATATAACGAGCCTCTCTCTTCTGAGGCAGCAGCAGCAGCAACAGGAAGTATGTGTGTGTGGAAAGGAGCGAGAGAATACCAATTCTATGACATGGCCCCTTTCTTCAGCAGTGTGTGGTCCAGGTAGAGGCATAGGGCTCATGGGGACATGTGGGGTCACATGTCCCAGACATAAGCCATGGGGGACAGAAAATTGAGGCCCAGTGATGGCCCCTCCCTCCCTGCTTCCTTCCCTGAGGCGCGACCCGTGAGGTGGGTGCGAGGTGGGCCAGGTGCAGCAGGAGCGTGGCAAAGGCCGGCTGGAGGGTGGGCAGAGACATGTGCAAGGCGGGAAGGCAGTGAGTCAGGCCTCTGGCTGTCTCCCACATTGCTCATGGACAGCCCAGAGGAGGCTGACTCCTGCCACCTAGCCAAGCCCCTCTGGTAACCGCCTGCCTGCTTCCACAAGTGCTTGGGCACATGGGGTGAGGGCGTGGAGGTAGTGGAGATGCCGAGCTGGGTGGCAAGAGTCAGCCTTCTCTGGGCTGTCCATGAGGGAGATGCGAGAGACAGCTGGAGGCCTGGCATGCTGCCTTCCCATCTTGGGCCAGCTCTGCCTGCCCGCCTTCCCTCCGGCCGACCTCTGCCATGCTCCTGCTGCACCTGGCCTGCCACCATAAGGCCTCACTACTCCTGAGGTGCCACTGCTGCCGCCGTGCCAACCGCCTCCCACTGCTGGGCCTCACTGATGGAGGGCAGGAGATCGGTGATGGAGGGGCGCCGCTGGGTTGGATGATGAGGCTGGTGACAACAGCGGCCTTCAAGCCTGCTGAGGTAAGTGGGAGGCAGGGGATGGGGTACGGGGAGGCGGGTGGGGGCACTCTTGGGCAGGTGTTTCCTCGGGTCCCATTTCCCCTCCCTATGCCTCTGGGTCCAGGGAACTGCTTTGCCTCTTTCATTTGGCGGAGATTATTTTTGGAAAGGGACTACAATATCAATGTAACAGGAATTTAAAGGGCTTTAGCAAAGCCAGCAATTTTAAAACTATTGGGTGTGATGAGATCTGTGCCTTTAAGAGTGAGTTGATGGGTAGAGTTAACCAGGAAAAGAACAGACCTGGGAGAGTTCAACATGCAACCTGTGCAGCAAGCAGTGAGTGCCTCATTGTGTGTAAACAGAGAAATGCAAGGAAATCCCACTACAACCCCACTGTGCAGCAAAGAGCCCCAAAGTAAGCATTCCGTGCATAATGGGCCCGAGTGTGCTAGATGAAGAGGAACATAGGAAACAGGGGCGTGGGCTAGGAGGCCAAGACAGCTCTGGGAAAGGGCCATGCTCCTTCTCCTGCCACACGCTACATCTGATGGAGGGTCAAAGAGCAGGCTGGAGAGAAAGGAAGTGTTGCTGTGCTCCTCCTCACTTGCCCCAATGGTCTGAAGCTGGAAGCCATACCACCTGTTTCTTCCTCATTCAGTCCAGTTTTACTAGCTTATTAATCACTTTTGTCATGTTTTAGACCCTTTGTCATATAGCCCTGTTTTAGATACTATTCAATCCACTGTGGTTCTACTTATTCTCTGTGAATCAGAGCAGTTGTTTGTTCTAGCAAGTTGTTATTAAAACACTTTTTGGGAATGGGCTTGTTCTGAGAATGTGAGCAGTGCCACTTATACATGTTTTCTATGCTTTCATTTAGTCCCAATTACTTCTAAGTGATGCTCTGTGAATAGCTTTGGATTTGATTATGATTAGTGTTACACACAAATTCCATGGTGTGTGTGGTGCACTCTTCCCCTCTCCCCCCCCCCCCCAATTTAATATAGTTTATACAATTCTTATACCACTCTCCTTGAACATACTGGCTAAAGTTTCTAAATTGTTCTATGTCTTTAAAGAAAATATAGTGACAGACATTCCTTTTGTCTATTTATACTGTGCCTTGCGGTGTCTTGGAGTTTTGTTTTCCACAGACCTTTAAGCAATTCTCTTTTGGACTGCTATTAATTACTAGCAGCTTTAGTGGAACACCTTTTTATACTTTCATGGCTACCATTGGCTTAGACTTCTGCCATTATATAAAGCCTTTTTAATGCATTCCTACTTGCATGTGAGTTTTCTCCTACCTCCTTTTAATGTTATTTGCACAATTCTTCTTTCCCAGACTTTTCTGTATAAGCTTTTTTATACTGTTCACTATTTATTCAAAGTATTGATCGCTGTCATGAGTTTTTTTCTGCTTAGTTTCTCATTTTTGGCATATATTCCATTAACCTCAAACAAGTTCCTACAATTTATTGGCTCATTAATTGCTTTTTGTCTTAGCTTAAACTCCTGTTCTATGGTTTACTAAAAGCCTTTGGATTATCTTCTCCACATTTTAAAAACATTTCCACCTGTATTCCTTTTCTGTTTTTTTCTCCCCTCTCTTTTACTTATATTTCCTACTTCCCTACTGACTTCTGATTATTTCATTTCACTTACATATACGCTATTGCTTTTTTCACCTACTATCAGAAATTGGTTTCTAACTACTATTTCTATCACAGATTCCACAATAGGTGTGATTAGCTGCACTTCTTCAAATGTATCTGCCTGTCAAGCCATTCCGTCATTATACCAGCAACAGGTTCTAACCTTTGCCCAAACTTTTGCCTTCAGATTTTTCCCTTTAGATTTCCCTTCCACGTTCCCCATCCTGTCAATTTCATGCAGTGTTAATTCATATGGACCAATGCCAGTTACAAATATTTCCTCATTATGCAAAGTGTCTCCATCCCACCCTTATTCAAAATTGACAAAATCTGTAAAAAAAACCCAACCCAGCCATTAAGTTTTTAATTTGCAGGTGCTAAGGGTCCTGGGTGGCTGTGTAGATTATTGGCGAGGTGTAAAGAGAATCATAAGATATCTGAATGTGAAATGTAAAGAACCAATAGTAGTGCAAGAAGATTCACAAACTTGCATCAGTCTTGCAGAGATAGAAAACATGAAAACCAGAACCAAATATATTGGTGTAAGTAAGGTATCAAAATGTGAAACAGATGATACAGAACAAAAGTATTACTTTGGCTTATGTGGAAAGTGAGAATAATCAAGCTGATATGTTTACTAAAGCAGTACCTGAACTGAAACATGTAAAGATGTTAACATTGTTGGGAATTGTGAATATAACTGAGTGAATTGTACATATTATCTGCTACCTAGTTTATGAGAAGGGGTATTATGGTATGTGAAAAAAGAGAGTTGCAGACAGCTGGGTCAGCAACAGAGCCGGAGCCAGAGAGTCTGGAGTAACTTGTGATAGTCGACCTTTAAAGTGATTGGTGCAAGAGACTGTGACTCTGTTCCTGTTGCTGGGCAAAGTGCTAGCTTGAACCATTATTAAGGCAGCGTATAGAACTCTGTATGTATCTTTAGGGTTCTTACTTATCCTGCTGTTTAGTCCTGTGTAGCTTGAGAACTCTGCATAGTGTTTGTATAGTGCAACTATCAAGTAAAGCCTTCCTGTGGAAAGAACATCTCGAGTGAAGTGTCTTATACCTAAGGACGTGGGAGGCTGCTGAGTGTAAGCAGTTGGACTACTAGACCTCCTTATCTACTATGGGTAGCTCTGCTCTACTGATATGAACAACCTGACAACAGTGATTTAATAGCAGTAAGGGAAGGCTGCTGTTGTATCCAGAGTGCGGTTGCCAAGTTCAGGTTGGGAAATAGCTGGAGATTTTAGGGGTGGAGTCTGAGGGGGCAGGGTTTGGGGAGGGGAGGCTCATCAGTGTGGTAAAATGTCATAGAATCCACTTTCCAGAGTGGCAATTATCTCCAGGTGAACTGAGCTCTAGATAACACCTGGAGGTTGGCAACCCTAATCCAGAGTGTGCTGCAGGCTAGAGGACAGGTCTTAGAGTTGTGTCCATGCCTGCAGCAGTGTGAGAGATTACCTAGTGTAAGGTCTTTTCATTCTGAGGCTTGATGCTGATACTGAAATTTCTGGTCCATTCAGGTCATGTAATATGACCATTTTGCTTCAGTTTGCTGGATCTTATCCAGTTCTGCAAATAAACTGGATGTGGGTTGGGCCCTGAAGAGAGAAAAGGGCATGGCTTGGTGCAGGTTGGTGGCCCTCTGGACAATGCAAGGACTTAAAACAGCAAGAGGGAAGGCTAACTGAGCTGATCTTGCTGCTGTTAATAGTGTGTTACAGAAGCCAATGGAGCAAAAATGATTACCATCCTTAAGATTTCTCTTGGCAGAGATGAGGCTTACAAATGTGGAAGCACTATTTAGAATGGCAACATCTGCTGAAACACCAGGTCATTGGAAGAGACAGTGGGATAACTGATTTTGAACACTGACTTCCAAGATTTAGTTCAGCAATTAAAGCTAGAGGCTTCTATTTTAAAACTGATAGGTGTGTCATGGCAGGAGGAGGGTGGTGTGGCGGGTGCATTCAGTAATTACAGCTAAGACATGATTTCTCTAAGGACTAAAAATTAAAATCTGTCTCTCATTCGGAGCTGACATGCATCATCAGCTACATCTTCAGTGCAAAATATCTGTCTTGCACTTTGTTTAAAGGCCTTGTTTCAACATGTTACTATTTGGAGCAATGGGTTCTCCAGCTGTTCCATTGTGTTGGTGGATGGCTGTCGCCCTCCGATCGGCTCTGAAAGCAGCTGCTTGTGTTGCAGAGCTGTGACAGAGCACATCACGTAGCCTCGCTTGGGCATTAACTCCAGGAGGTGCTATTTTTAAATGTGGGGTTGATAATATTCAGTATGAGATGTGCATTCCTAGGCAGCTGAGGATAGTGGGAGAGAATATGCGAACCAGCCAATTAGCTTAACGAAACTGGCAAAGTTGCTTCTGAGCTTAGGGTATACACAAAAAAAGTCTCCAGGAAAGCAATAACAAATACTGCAATGTGATGTTTACGCCATTCTTGTTGTCATAGAAGAGGGGCCCTCTCCTCTAATGAGCATCAAGAGGTCAAAAAGTGTTGAAGTAATTGCAGGAACTGGAAAATAATATATGGAAGGAATACAGTGATCCAAGGGGCCATAACATAGGCAGATTTGCTCAATATATTTAACAAGAGAAAATTGCTTTGTACTTTGAAATACCAATCAGTTTCATTTACATCTCATACTTCCAAATCTGGATTATTTTAAAGTTATTTGAAAATACAGCTTATGTGTTTTGGTGTGTGTAGGGATCCGCCCTTATAGGAAATTCTAGGAGCAGCAACTGCATTTTGTGTCTTATTGTGAGAAGAGTGCTGGAGATTTATTTGTAATGATAACTTATTATTTACAAATATACAAAAATGTGATTGTGGGGAAGCCAGTACAGAGCAGTTAATGTGAACACTGGGGGTAAAAAATTCTGGAGGAGCCAGAAGAATACCTCACGTTGCTCCTGGGCGATATCAGCAGCATAGTTGCTCTAATCAAGCATCTTGTGTATATTTTTGCAAAGAAGAAAATTTTTGCCTATTGGGGCCGAGGAGTCTCTCCACATCTCTGAGTGGGTAACCATCATAACGTCCAGTGCTAGTTTCTAAAGTGAGAGGAAAGGCAGCATGGAATAGCCTGATCCTGTCAGATCTTGGAAGCTAAGCAGCATTGGTACTTGGATGGGTAACAACCAAGGAAAACTCTGCTGAGGAAGGCAATGGCAAACTAGCTCTAGAAATGTAGACCACATGTATTTGAGGACCTAGACCAGTATTCTTCAAGGCGTGTGTGGCTTTAGATAAATTCTTTAAAGCTGAGAGGGAGATAACAAAAGTTAAAGAACACAGAGGTTTACAGCTGACTGCATGAAGCAGGCTCGTGGAATGCACTCTAAGTTGATGCTGGCGTTTTCTGAACGGACAGAATATCCCAGGGGAAAACCGGGATCATACATACCAGGATGTTTCTATCTCAGTTACTTTCTCCACACGGCAGCCCAGCAGCATGTTCAGGCTGGGAGGAAGAACTCCGGGAGATTACGCACAGCCCCCGGTTTACTTTCATTTTCCTAGCCAACGTTGCCGCTCATGCGCAAACTGTCCCATTTTTCTGATGTTCTGATTGGCTGTGGGCGGCGAGGTGAGAAAAATAAACCAGTCCATCTCCTGCGGTGTTTGCATGGGAGCACGATCGGCATGTTTTTTTCAAAAGAACCGCCAATTTATCGTTTTTTGAAAACTGTGGGATCAGGAAAATCTCGCCGGGCAGGCCCAAGTTAGACCCAGAAGAAATGCGGAAGTCATGGCTGAACCAGGATGTTTCGCCTCCTCATACCAGGATATATGGTCCGTGTGAAAAACGCCACTGTTTGCTTTTCGAGGAACTAAAAGTACTTTATCAACTCTGTGTGTGTTAAGTGTAAAGTCACAGCTGACTTATAGTGACCCCAACAAGGGGGTTTCCAGGTAAATATGAAGCAATGGTAGTTTGCCATTGCCTTCCTCAGCAGAGTTTTCCTTGGTTGTTACCCATCCAAGTACCAATGCTGCTTAGCTTCCAAGATCTGTGACTAGCCCAAGGTTACCCAGCAGGAATGTGGAGGCAGATGCGTAGCGGCAATGGGGACATCCAGAATGATTTGTCCTGGTCGCCACTATTGCTATCACGTGTCTGGGCCAGGGACAGTTCGGGGCATGTTGGGGGTGGGAGGGAGATGGGGCAGAGCGAAGAGGGGGTGGGGCAGAGCAGGGGTGGGAGGGGCATGCAGGCAGCTCATGCCCTGGGTGCAGTTCCCCCTCCCTTCGTCATTGTGTGGAGGATTGAGGAAACTAACCCGTTTTTGCATATTAGAGTCTACCTTAACCATTACACCATGCTGGCAAGTAAGCTTTGTATATGAAGTTCATATTTGTGGACACTGCAGGATCTTTAATTACACAGACCAAAAACTTGTATTAACATGCTCACATGGCAGTCTGTGCTCCCTATCCTCTTCTTTGATTTTCTTGAACTCAGTGCTAGACCATCAAGCACCAGAATACTGATCATTTCTTGATACAACCAACCGTCACTAATCTTCCAATTCACATTAGTTATGAGAGCAGTATTAAAGTTCAGGATGTATTTGGGTTGGATTTGATTGCAGTTTGACAGAAATCTGTCACAATGTTTCTAAAAATGGACATAAGAAGTTGCCTTCCTCTTAGCCAGACCACTGGTGCCGCTTACTGCCTATTCTACTGAAAAAGTTTTTTCCAAATCTCAGACATATATCTACCTGAGATCCTTTGTTTTAAAATTTAAGCAGAAGGAACTGATTACATTCAACATAAAATAGATATGATGGATTCAGATAAATTCTTCAGCATTGCAGGCTGATTACACAGGAGGCCCCTGCGGTGTGCTGGCAACTGAACTCTGGCGCAGCAAACTTCTTTGTAACAACATACAAGGAAGTTGCCATACATACTGCTCAAGTAAGAGCATGTCAGGCGCACACCTGATGCTGTGGTGGGGCAGAGAGAAGGTAAGCTCCCCTGTCCATAATCAGCCATATAGTTGTATTATTATTATTATTATTATTATTATTATTATTATTATTATTATTATTATTATTATTATTATTATTATTATTATTATTATTATTATTGTGTTGTTGTTGTTGTTGTTGTTGTTTGTCTATTTATTTATTTGACTTTTATACCGCTCACCCCCGGAGGGCTCTGGGCGGTGTACAACATTTCAATATAACATAAATAAGCAAAAGGAGCCCTCAATAAATTAAATACAATATAAGATAAAATAAGGGCTCTAAGCATCGAATTAAAACCATTTAAAATACAGCATACAAAATGAAGTAAAATATGAATGTTGTATCTGTTGTAAGCTATTTAGTAGCGTACTGTCTGTCAGGGATGCTTTTAAGCAGAGATGCTGGGAATGGAACCTGGGATTTCCCTAAGCAGCACATGCATTTCACAGCTCTGGCTCCTCCTTTTGGTTTATGGATTGTAGGGATTTATTTGTGATGCAATAAAAATGGAGCATTTTCTTCCCTGGCACAAATGTATTCTCTTTGACCGTGCTTTGTGCTGACATGTTAAGGAGATGAGCAAACTGGAAGGGGCAGCCTTAGCACATGTTTTTCCTTCCCTGGGAGAAAGCGATGCTCCATTGGGGCAGGGCATGTGGGGAGAGAACAAAAGCCAGCCAGTGAGTTTCATTAACTGAGTGATTTGGAACGGTGCCTCCTTGCCCCACCTCCAATACTCTGTCTACCACGACATTCACGGGATCCCAACCCTAATACCAAGCAGGAACCCAGACAGAGATACATTCCTGGGCTTCCATCACACCATATTAGGTCCCCTCACAGTCAGAAGAACCCACAGAATAGGCCTGCTGCCATTGTCTCATCACACCATTCCCAGTTCCCCTGCACTTCACAGTATGCATACTTAAGCAGGTGTCCTACCTCCACCATTTTTGCTCTAAATCTCTCATCCCTCCCACAAGATCCCTGTTCCCAGCCATTTCAGCAAGCACTCAGAGGAATAAATGCAAGGCTGGACAATGGACTAAACTTTTCTTTTTCCTACCCAAGATGCCAGAAATGGAACCCTGAAGTTTACTGCTTTCACCTTTAGTCATTCTGCACTACAAGTTAACAGCAGTGGGTACCTTTGTAAAATCTGAGTCAGCCACTTGAACTAGAAAACATAAAGTTACAAAGAATAGTTCCTTTCTTCAACTGAGAAAAAGATTAGGTCAGATAATCCTGCAGTGACTGACAGAAGGCAGATCTGGAGGGGTTCTCTTTCTTCTAACACATCACCCTGCTGCTGGGAGAGCTTTGGACCATCAAAGGCCAGAAGGGAGGAGGGCCTGGAAAAATAGGAACCTGAATATTTTTGTTAACTAGGTTATACAGTGTACTGGATTATGGCAGTGTACTGTAAAAGATTCATTCATTAAAAGATTCAATCATTAACAGGCTCTTCTGCCCAAAGGGGGTCTGCTCGCTACATCTATGAATGATTCCCTGCTGTGGTTTTCCTTCCTTCCAACCATCTTCCACTGTGAAGGGTTACTCTGCCATGTCTTTTCACAGTGCATGACTGGCTCATTCAACAGAGGAGCATCTCTGTAAGAACCACTGTTCTAAGTTGGTTTCCTTTTAGTCAAGAGACATGCTACATAAACACAAGGGTGAGGTCTGCCATATTGGTCTTCTCTCCCCACACACTAACTGAAACTTCAGAGTGATTTTAATTGGGGAAAAGACATAGGAGGACAATGTTGGTCATAACACCAGCATCTTCAGTCTGCTACATGGGGCTGCTATTTATTAGAACACAGGAGATCCTAATACAGATATCCTGCATCGTTCATGTTTAGATGGACTTTCAGACCTCCTGCTTTTCAGTGTGGCTTGGACAGTGCTCTACAGGAAGCAGAGCTGAGTCAGGTCACTTAAAATATCGTGAGACCTCCTCCCTCTTCCTAACCTGCCTCCATCTCTTTTGCTCTTCCTTTCACAAGAGGCAGGTGAGCTGCTCTTACTGTTGAGGAAGGCAACGATGGTGAGGCCAAACATCAAAGGCAGCAGCTCCCACTTTTATCCCCTAGCTTGGATCTACTAGAAGCCATCAGACAGGCCTCTTAAAACCCAATGGTTTTATTTGGGTATTGTATGCTGCCTTTCTCATCATCCCTGCTCTAGACAGTCCCTCGATCAGTGCAGAATTCCCTTTGGCTCCCTATCCAAAAGAACTGGTCTGATGTTAAGATAGCATTACATGCATTGCCTCCCCCCCGCCCCGCCCCGCCCCGCCCATCTCCCCAAAATCTTTGGCTCCAAGCTTCTACCATTTCTCTGTTCCCATCGCATACATCTCAATGAGTCTCCTCCTTCCTCCATTATTGCCTGAAAATAATTCCACTGATCAACACTTCAGTGATCAGGTCTCAAATGAAGCCTGCTGACTGAACATGCATAATAAATGTTGAGCACAGAAACAACCAGTACATGCACCATTAGCAAACCATGTACCTTATCCAACAAGCAGGGGTGGAAGGTTTTCCTTAGAGGCACAAGTCTTTCTTTAGAACTCGAAACAGAAAATGCTGTGAGACTCTGTTTGCTATCATAGACTGATGACCCTGAGGCTAACTGGTTCCACAGTAGCAGCTGTGAACAATTTCTCCCACTGTCTAGGTATCCTACTTACCTCAGCAATTTTCTGCATTTCAGTAATCTAACCTAACATTGGGGACATCTTTGGCATATATTGAAACCCACTGCTTCTTTCTTGCTTGCATCAATGACCTTGGTGAATATCCTGCTCCCGAGAGGGAGAGCTGTGGGTATTTGTTATTGTCATCACCCTCTTTTTCTTCTTTTTAGTTTAAAATGACATGTATTTTTCAGACTGCCCCTATTTTCTAAATTCTGCTGAACTAGCTGTGAGTAAAAATCATTGTTAAGAACCAGCATTGGTATTTCCAGAGAAAATCTGACTGGGGTTGCCCTGTCCTGACCCATAGATTCTGAGTCTGCCCAGTTAGAGGAAGAACCATGACTCAGTGGTAGAACATCTGAGTTTTGCACACGTAAAGTGCCCAGTTTGCAGGCCAGAAGTGGCTTTTTTTGTGCTTGTCTGGGTCATTGCACAATGGTTCGCAGTGTGCCGAGGTCCATGTGTGCCCAACTCAGCTGCAGCTGACTACCACATTTTGGGCCAGCTGAAGTTTCCAGACAGTTTTCAAATGTACATCACATTAGTCTAACCTAGATGTAATCAGAGCATGGATCTCTAAGGCCAGATCATGGTTCTTAAGAAACAGCCTTAGCTGTGAAGAGTTAGGCAGCTGTATAGCTTGATGCTAATTACATCCACCCAGGCCACCTAATAGCCATGGCTCCGTGTTTTTATTGAAGCACCAGGGGAGCACCAAGTTTTCTCTTCTTGTTGGTTGCCCTACCTCTTCCTGGGCTGTCTGGCTCCCGCTTTATAGTGTTGGCTCCAGTCCCCCCACGCCAGCCCCCCCACCATTGTTACACTACTGAGACTCCTACTTTCCTGGGCGGCAGAAATATATGGTTTTCTAAGTTAACTGAAAGTTAAAAGGGGGCACACCAAAGCAGGCCACCCAAATGGCTGATGATGCCTGAATTTGGTCAGAAATATTGACCGTGACTGTCTGATAGTTGGTTAAAGCGAAAGGAGGAAAAATCTGGCTGTTCAAACTTTAGAAAATTTAGAGAATCTAGAAAGGGCAAGATGTGGGTTTGGTTTTTTCCAAATTGTTCACCCTGCTGGGATTTCGGATAGCCCCAGCTTTTCACTGTGCTACTTGTGATAGCCAAAACTTTCCAAATGTGAGCAGTTCAAGCCAGTAGCAATCCCTAACCTCCCACTGTAGGCAGGGTGTCCCGGCTACAAGTGGCTGCCCTGCGCTACAGCATTTCTGACCTTTGCTGCTGTCCCTGAAGTAAGCACTCTGATGACAGTTTCCCATAATAACCTCCACTTAGCAGCAGGAAGGGGCACCATATAATTGGAGCGGCACTTCTCTTTCGCATGGATGCGTTGCCGCCTTTTCTTTTCACTTCGGGATGAACAGTTCCAATGCTGCGTGCTGTTTGTTCTGATTTCCTTGGTAACAACGGCAGCTTTGCAGAATAAATCCAGTTAATACAATATTGCGGGCTTGGGGCTTTGTAGCTTCCTTGCAACGAGCCTCCCAGCTATCTTCTGAATGCATAATCAGTGGCTCCTTTCTCTTCTTCTTCTTCACAAGATGATTAGAACCAACGCAGCTTGCCGCTAGGAATGGTACCAGCTTCCCTTCAGCGCAAACAAGCAGCACAGCCTTCAGTGCGATAACGCTTGCTATCACTAAGTTTCAGTCCAAAACTGACTCCTTTTTCAGGCAATCCTGCCAGCCTTCCCCAGTTCCCACTCTTTCCTTGTAGCGATGGCTGCATTTCTAGGAATTCATCATGGTGAATGCCATCCAGGCGCTCACCACAAATCATCAAGACCAGAACCACCTGCTCTGTTTTATCCCTCTTGGAACTTTGTGCCTTACTTCTCTAGTTTTGGAGGGTGAGGGTGAGTTGATGTATCTGTTTTGCTTAGCTTTTGATGTTAATCTCCAGTACATGGATTTAAAAGATTTAACACAGACCCATTAGCAACAGCCAAGGGAATTGTTCCCCTTTTCCAGCAGAGGTAGCAACTGTTGGGAATGGTTTACAGCAGCCTGTAATTTCTTGCATTCTTACACACATGATGCACCCATGGCTGAAGGTGCTGCGAAAGCAACATCTTTACCATGGCATGTACATTCATCCTAATTCCACTCCTGATAAACAGGTCTTCCATAAGAATTTTGTAGAGCTTCAAAAATTTGACCAGCTTATATGAGGAACCTGTATGAAAGCTGTTAATATAGGACAACTTGATAGGACAACTGCCCAGGCATTGAATCAGCAATTGTTACAACCACCACAGTGAAAAAAGGTCAGTATTGTTACTTCAAGTTGCACATGCAGAGGGGGCTGAGAGAGATAGTGGCTTGCCTAAGGCCACCCAAGGTGTTCATGAAATGCATCAAAGACTCCCCAATGCATACTGCTAGCCACTCTGCTATACCACGCTGGGAAAACTAGCAATCTTCCTCCTGTCCTTGCACAAATAATTATTTGTGTGCTTTCCAGCTGAATAGAACGATACACTCTGGGGAACATCTTCTCCATATTGGAAACTGAGTCAGGGTGAGGGAGTAGTGTGGAGGGGAAAGAACCAGTGGGGTGCAAGTGATTACAGTGTTGAACTGGGACTTGGAAGACTGGGTTCACGCAGCACCAGTTATTGTGAGGGCAGAATGCAGATGGGGACACCCTGGATGGTAAGCTACCAGGGTCCCAGAGAATGGACGGATTTTAAAAATGTGATAGAATTAGCCGTATTTATGGTGAAGATAGTTGTTACGGGATGCTCATTGTACAAAGGAATGTTGAGAGTCAAAGGAGAATAACAGTACTCAGACAAGCTGCACTCATTGGAACTCCTCTTCCAGAGTGGGCCCAAGGATACTGGGTTCCCTGGCCAAACTATTGTTTAGGCATTCATTCATTCATTCATTCATTCATTCATTCATTCATTCATTCATTCATTCATTCATTCATTCATTAAATTTATAGGCCGCCTCATCCCCAAAGGGCTCGAAGGGCATCCTTCCCTCTTCAGTGATGCATAAAGTACTCATATTACATTTTTGAATGGGGGAAATGAAACGTGCAGGAGATTGCAATCATCCAGTTTCCTAGGTTTAACTCCATTGATTAAAATAGTACTTCTGCATAGACCTACCGTACTTCAGTTTGTTCTCACAACCACTTTCCTCACTACCCATTTCAGATTAATTGTGGGGGGAAAGTCAAAGGCTCTTTGTATGGATATTTGGCCTTTGGAAAAAAACCCAAAAATTCTGGGTTAGTGTTCAAGTGACATTTTTTTAAAAAGCCAAGCCCTGCGTGAAGCACAGAAGAAGGGGCAAAGGTCAGTAAGGATAAGATTCTGAGCCAGAAATATGGATCAGTAAAACAGCAAAGGCGGCACAGGGGTATAGCTGACGCACTCCCTCTGGTCCAGCCAGCCCTGGACCTCTGCAATTCTGTACTGGAACCTCCCCAGGCCTTCTTCCTTCACCTAGTGAGGGAGAAAAGATCTGGGGAAAGTTTCTGCCTGAGGCCAGCTGTGCCGCAACACTGAATGCCCCAAACAGTGCTTGTGTCTTCCTGGCTTCCTGCCACTTAGCCCTTTTCATGCTACATGCCTAGAGGCAGTGCTGTCCGCTGGCATCTGGGTAGAACTACAGTGATTGTGACTGTGGAGGCTCCTCTTACCCATCCAGACTTTGCTGAGGGGTGCTGGCACAGTGGCAGGCCACCTCCCTTCCTCATGCCTCTGCCAGCCCCACAAGGTGCACAAAGCCAGGTGGCATCTTAGTGGAAGAAAGTGGTGGGTAGCAAGTCGCACAAGCAGCCAAAGTAGCTTGTTACCATCTGTGCCAGGTGAAGCACTTGTCTCACCCTGACCTGGCCACTATTATTCATGCAACAGTCACCTCCGGACAGGATTACTGTAATTCACTCTATGCTCAGCTTCCCTTGAGGTTGTTTCAGAAATGGTAATTGGTCCAGAATATAGAGGCAAGAGTTCTTACAAGAACCCCTGTATGATCACACGATTCACTAGTGCTTCAACCAGATGCACTGGTAACTGGTTGAATTCCAGATCAGGTTCAAGGTTTTGGGGTTGTGAGGCTCCCCTCTCTCCCAGCCCAGGGCCTCCTTCCTCTTTCCTGAACAGTCTTTGGCCTGTCTTCACTGCTGCTGGTCTGGGAACAGATGGTGTGGCTCACTGCTCCATTGAACCCCAGGGCAGGGCCTTGTGGGCTGGTCTGCCATGGCAGCCTCCTGCAGGAAGCTGGCCTAGGTGGCCTGAGTAGGCGTGGGCTGGGTCTTACTGGACCAAACCTCAAGGCCTTCCCTTTCCCATGGCTCTCTGTCTCTTCTTCTCTTTCCCACTGTCTAACTGTCTGCTTTCCTGGCTGCGCTACTATTTGTTCTTCCCTATCTCTCCTCTTTGCCTCCTCTACTGCCCCCCTTCTCTACCTTCCTCTCTCCTTTCATTCCTTCCCCTTTCCCATCCTGGCCTCTGAAGGCCCTTCCCTGTGCCGTCATTGGGCAGTGGGCTGTCTATTTGTCCCTGCCAAGTCTTTGGATGGCTACCCAGCCCACTGCCCTGCCTTCTTTCTTTGGCCTGTGAAGGGCAGGACCCTTCCGTTCCTCCCTGTCCCTCAGCTGGGCAGGCATAACCTGCCAGTCATCATTAGGCCTAGATGCCAGGCCATGTGTGTGAGGGTCTGCTTTCTCTGGGCCTTCGCTGGCCCACTTGCCACCCATCTCTGCTTGCTGCCAATCTTTCCAGCATCACCTTCATGCCCCCGGGAGGTGGGTCCACCATGGAGGCAATCTTTGGCCTGGGGTCTGGTTCCTGAATTGTCTTGATGCCCACAGTGAATAGAAGGGCAGTGGTGGTGTGCTGGGCAGTCAGGATTGGCTGAGGAGGCCCTGGCTGGGTGCTGGCAAAGTCCAGAGCAGTGACTGCTGCTGTCTCCAGACAGGTGTTAACCTTTAAAGCCCTGAATGGTCTGGGACCCTGGTAGCTACACGACCACAGCTCCTTTACCACCCCTTGGAAGGCACAACACTCTTTTGGAAGTAGCCTTCCCTGGCCCGAAAGAGGTTCAATTGGTCTCAACCAGGGCCAGGGATTTTTTCATCTTTTCCCCTGCCTGGTGGAACTCTCTGCCACCTGAGGCCAGGGTCTTGTGGGATGTGGCATGACTCTGCAGGGGCTGCAAGGCTGAGATATTCTCCAGGCCTATGGTTGAGTCAGTTTGGTTCTACCAGCTTGCCTGGCCTTCCCTTCCCCCCTTCCCCCCTTCCCTCTTCTTTTCTATTTTCTTCCTCCTCTTTCCCCTCTCCCTTCTCTTCTCTTCTCTTAATCTTTCCATTTCCCTTTTTGTCCTTCTCCTCCCCTCTCCCCTCCCCTTTTACTGAGTAATCTTAGCTTGGGGGTGGATGAGCTACATTTGATATAGCTGGAATTATCGACTTATATTCCTCTCGTTTGAGAAATAGAATGAAAAATGATGGAGCATTAAATTTTTGTATATAAATTAAACTGTATTGATTAGTTTGAGTATTTTAATTGTTTTATGGTACTATATTAACTATGTCTGTGATATGTACACATATATAGTTCACAGTGTTTTAAGCCATATATATATATATATATATATATATATACACACATATAGTAGCCTGCACAAAGGGTGGAGCATGTTACATAAACTCATTTTAGCTAACGAAACTGATGGGGCCTGTACTATTGAGTTTGCTGAAAGTTTGATAAAAAGAAAGGTAATTTAAAGGGCACCGAGAAACGAAACTCAGAGCAGCCTGACACTGGCCTTGAGTTGAAAGAAATAGGGCCCCATCAAGGAGATAAGAAATTAGCAGAAGACTTGATTGCTATAGAAACCAGTAGTTGTTATAGAATTTTTATACATGAGGTGTTTTAGACTCAAGTTACATTAAAAATATGAGAAGAAAAGGTGTGGTAAGAGGTGGGATAAGATGACCAGGTCTGTACGTTTACTTGACTCAAACCAATGAGCAAGAAGACAAGGAGGGATGTTGTAAGAAGGTATAAATTATGTTACACAAGCAACAGCCCCTTTGAACCTCCTCCCTGTTGGTAACAGAGGAGAGTTCCCTCTTCTGCGCAGAATTGAAACAATAAACTCTGAACACTGAAGAAGCTTATGGATGGTTATTTGTGAGTAACCGGACAGAGCTTAGCTCTGAACACAGGGCTCTGCCCTGTCCCTAACATCTGTACATTGGATTGTGAATGTTGAATTGATGGGTTGCGTTGTAAGACAACCTGAGCGCATCTCTTGACTGGAGTAGAAACCAAAGTAAAGTACAGTAAAAAAGCTAGTGAAATGCCGATTTATATAACCTTAAGTGAACTGGAAGAGCTGCAGCTCTTGCAACAGTTGTGACACAGTGGGAAAAGAATAGCTGTTTGCAAAAGTTTTCCAGGTACAGGAGCTTATGCTGACAGCCAGTGACAAACTGGTCGAAACCACCTATTACTGTTGCTGCCTCTTTGCCCAATGCTGAACACATCCCTAAAGCAATCAAAATAAGCACAGAAATATCTCTGCAGAGTCTGCAATGAAGTGATATTCAAGAAAAATAAATGAAAAGATGCAGAAACACAGCCTGCATGACAAACAGAGCCAGGGAGGAGAGGCTGAAAGCTGCAGCGGGCTCCGTCCCTGGCACTGGCTCTGAGGTAGCCGGCCGCTTCTGACCAGGCAGCCAGACTCCTGATATTCATCCAGGCCCCCTTTCTACCAGCCCATCAATGAGGCCGAGGTTAGCCCCTTGTTCTTATTGATTTTTTTAAAAATTATATCCTGCTACTCTTCCCATCAATGCGACTCAAAGTGGCTCATATCATTAAAACCACAGGCAGTCCAATCCAAGGAGGTGTGGTGGGGAATCAGCTTTTGGAGCTGACATGGGGCTGTGCTGGTGCATTTGTCCACCCCGTTGGTGTAAATGGCACTTACACCAGCAGGAAGGGCAAAGAGAAAGGCGAGCAGGCACCGCAGAGCTCTGCAGTGCCTGGCCCAGAAGTGGGCTCCGGCCTCAGAGCTGCACGAGCCCAAACCTGTCTGCCAGCACAGCTAGGGCTGGGGTAGGGACCTCCCATCAGTTGCCTTTTACCAGACATTTGGCCCAGGAAAGCCTGAGTTCAGGAGTCTATGAAGGGCTTTCGGGCTGCCAGGGATTTTTTGCCTTCTGCCGCCAGTGTTTTCTGCCTTCCTGTGGTGCCTGAAAGCCCTCTGGAGGTGGTTCAGTGGCATGGTGGTGGAGCCATCCCTGACATCCAGAGCCCTCTGGATTGGGCTGAAAAAATCTCATTTCATAACAAACACTCTGAGGAAAGCAAGCCATTTCCCCCATGTATTAACTGATTTTCACTCACAAGCTGCCAAAAGCATGTCAGAAAAGCTCTGCCTTACAGATCCTCGGAAATTAATCTGAGGCTTGGACTTTCCTCACATTCTCAGGAAACACCTTCCATGAAGCAGTTGTGGCCATTGAGAAAGCATGATCCAGAGCAGAAGCAGTCCTTATTAACTTGGGTGGAGAGGAATTGTTAATAATCTCTGGTCTGATAATCAGAGCTGCTGTGGCCCATATGCGAGCAAAGGCTTCTCCATTGCCAAGGCTGTTGAGAAAGTGGGCTAAAAGCAAAGCATATGGTAGACATAACTAATCCATTATTTTAAAAGTTATTTTTAAAAGCTGAACAACAACCTGTTGTGGTCAAAGAGAGCCCAGAAGCCTGAGTGCACACAGCCACAGGTAGCTTACTAGATTGCTTTCCAACCTCAGCTCCCACACTCCCAATTCAAGCACCAATCCTCATACAATTCTGGAGGGCTGCTTCAGATGGGATTGTTTCACATGAGGAGATCAATCCCACATCAGAAAGCACTGCGGACCTAAACCATAAGACAAATATTCAAGCTTCCCACCATGTCTACATAAAGTGAATCAGTCTTACACGCATTTACTGTGTGTTTTGTGTACACAGCTGAATTTTTTTGTATGAAAATCATATCTGTGTAGGAAATTGTTTCTTGCAAGGTGCCATCAGTGTCATTACTGTGGGCGTAGATGGCTCATGACTTTGGGAAAGGGGACAGGCATGTGTTGCATGTGTGTTGCAGGTAAATTAATTCCTCCATGGCTTTATTTAAGTTCATCATTATGAACTATAGTTCATCATCATAATGGCTAACTTCACAGCTGCCATAATAGAATTAGATCAAGTTTTGATTTCTGTATCCATAGGGATATTCAGGCCTTTCCTCCACTCCAACCTTTTTTAAAAAGTCAGATAAGAATTGCACAGTTGGGCAATCTACCTTTGTTTTCAGTGAAGGGAACCAACTTTGTTCAAAGCACAGCAGTATGCGATTAAATTCTATGACTTGGGATATCAACCAACATCTGCTTCATTTGTATTTTACATCATATAGGTGTATGGGAGCTATACATGTTGAAAGAACATTGAGATTTTGTTAATGAGCTGTCTCATTGGGCTAGTCACAGTTTTTTGGACCTCTCTCAGCCCCACCTACCTCACAATGTGACTGTTGTGGGAAGAGGAAGGGAAAGGAGCTTATAAGCCACCTTCAGCCTCCTTACAGGACAGAAAGGTGAGGTATAAATTCAGACTCCTCCTCCTCTTCATTAGTAGACATAAAGTTGAAGCCTTTCTTTAATCCAAAACATTTTTTAGCAGGGTCATGTTGGAGGACCTGATCTGGATGGCTCAGGCTAGCTTTCTCTTGTCAGATCCTGGAAGCTAAGCAGGGTTGGTCCTGGTTAGTATTTGGATGGGAGACAAGGAAGTTTAGGATTGCTATGCATAGCCAGGCAATGGCAAATGACCTCTGTTCACCTCATGCCTTGAAAACCTTAGGGGTTGCCATTGTCAGCTGTCACTTGATGGCACTTTCCACCTACATTGAAGATGTACTTTGAAGTGTACTAAAGAGTCTCTGGGATCCTGACAGCCACTTATGTTCTCATGGAAGAGAGCCATAAAATACACCAAGAGGTAAATAAGAGCAGATATAAATTTCTGCAGACAGATAACCATTGGCACTGCCTGCAAAGAGGGTAGCTTCTGTATTGAGATGTGTGGGACACTGGGAGAGGCTTCCCCTCCCCCCAACCAAGGCAGGAAGGGTTAAAAGACTGATGCCTCCATTTCAACATTGAAGATAACTCTTCTGTACTGCTTAGTGTTATGCTTTCTATTCGTTTCCTTAGATCTATAACCACTAGGCATGACAATTATTTTTCATGTATCCTGCTGTAGCTTAATCTATAGCAGTACAATACAATAAACCTTTATTAGGCATAATCTATAGCAATAAAGTATTTTCTTGTTCCAGAAAGCCGAGAGCAGACTGTGGTTCAGCTCCTCTTTGAACGTCTTACATCACTTGCTGACACTTAAATATGCATGTACAGGAGAAGAGCTGGAATAGGAAATTTCCCTTTGCACATGCTCACAGATAGCCTTTACTAGTGTTCTCCAAGTTATTGGTGTCATGGGACACTGGATTTCTAACTTGGGGTGGTGGCATGAAGAGGAAGAACATGCTTCATATGTCCCTTAATACACCACATGCATGTAAACATAACATACATAGATTCAGAGAGGGTTTATCTTAGAATATGCATATACATTAGCATTTGTAACTGGGAGATTAGTTATTTATGTGTGCTGTAGTTCTGTGTTAATGAAGAAAATGCTCAATCTGTAGTATTGGATATGTAATTAATTATCAAAGGCAAGTTTCTGGTTTTTATGGCTGCAAACATATGCTTGAAAATATGAAATCACAGGAATTAAACTTGGCCGACTATGACTTCTTAAGGGCTGGGTGATTGGCTTTCAGCATAGCATGTACTCTCAACGCATTTAAAATTTATGCCAAATAGTAAAAATCATTGAATAAATTTTGAAAAATAAATCATATACAAACTATCTCACTTTAAATAATTCATAAAAGACAGACTTGAGTTTCCCTTGGTACAAATTTTCTTTTAGAATTATAGAATACATACAGTTATATATTATAAGCATCTTCAATTGCTGGGAACCAATAATTAAGGTGTAAGTGCTCCAAGAAAATATTGTGTTGACTTGTGAGGGTAGGGTTGCAGAGAAACATGTTAAAGAATGTTTTAAAAACCCAGGAATCTATTAATGGATATTTACATTTTTAGGATGCTTTTAAAAGATATTTTTAAGATGTTTTCTGTCCTGTTTCTCAGCACTGCCACTATGCAGTTCCAAGAGCTTGCTTAGTAAAGAGACATGAATGTTTGAGATAAAGGGTTGCATTCTTAAACATAATTGAATGTGTTTGAATGTTTCAGTGTATATTTAAACTGTTTGATGATCACTGTGAAGTTCACCAAAATATGTGTTTTTGACATATTGTTTTTCATTTCTAATGCTTTGCTCCCTTGTTGCTTGGAATAGTTACTCTGAATAATGTTCTTTCATCCTGTGCTTGGGCTATCCAATTGATGACTCATAAGAAACCTGACAACTTCTGCTGGAGACACCCATAAGCAGGTTGAGGCAGAATGCTGAATGCATGGATAATAGAATGGCCATTGAACTCTGAAGATGCATATTTTTAAACCCAGAACAACAAACATGTTTTCAAGCTAAACAAAACAGACAATACAGAATACAGACAACTTAGTGCATTTGAAATTTGCTTTATATATTTGTGCCAGTTTTACTAAACTCACTGTTACCTTGGTGACTGAGGCCCTGTTACCTTGATTTCTTGTCTAGCATTGAAATATTGGTGTCTATCTTCATTTTAATAAATGAACACTGTCTGCTGGTGTATTTAATGAGATATCAGATGCATTTTGAAAACACAAATTTAAGTAGGTGTATGTGAAATAACAAGAATATTATTTGCCTATTTACTTTACATTAGTCCACATATTGCATGTCTGGAATATGGTAATTTTCCACAGGACAGATACAGCCTTGGCTCAAATGAACGCTTTGCTATAACTTCTATTTGGCAAGCAGTATAAAGCTCACATCCTGTGACCTGCTGGAACCATTCCTTTCAGATTTCTGAAAAGCCTGGCCCATAGCCCTTAATGAGTAAAAATCTAGATTTTGAAGGATTTTGTTATAAGAAGGAATCAACAGAACAAAAGTAGAAACCCCAAAGTGATGGTTAAAGAGCAGTATAGAAGGACACGCTTGAGTTTGAAATAATTAGACTGCACACTTCCATTCCTTTAGGAATAAATGGAAATATGGACCTCACAGGTGAGGACTTTTTTTTTAGAAGAACAAGTAATCAATGTCTTGGCCACCATGCCTTTCTTAGAAGAAGTCTGTTCTGAGATTTGTTGTACAAGTCCCAGCCTAATGGTTCCCACTGACCCTGAGCCATACGTTGTACCAAACAGAGAAGCAATGAAGGAAAAGGTTTGAATGTGCCCAGTGACATACTTAGGGAGGACAGCTGCCACTGGAGGGGCACAAGGCAGCCCAGAGCCCCCACCACACATCCTTCCCCAGTCTCTCTGCCTGGCTGGCTGCCATGGCAGAAGCCACCCTACCCCCACACCCCCAGGCAGAAAGGACTTGCACTGCTGGTGACCCAGCTCAATGCAAAGCTCCTTTCCCGAGCCATAGGAGGAGTATGGAGGAGGCTTCCTTTCCCTAAAACCCTCCCCCACTCTCTCCTAGTCCCTCCAGGGGCAGCCCACACTCCATCTGCCCTGCATAGTGGACAGAGGCTGGTTGGGGAGGCATGGGGCTTGGCTGGTTGCCAGGTGGGCTGTAGTGCAGACACTGAGGTGAATGTGCAGAAACACACAGAGAGATGCCTCCCTGCCTTGCCTGTGAGCTCATATGGTGGCACAGGAAGCATCACGCCTGGGATCGGAGATGTGGGGGCTTAGTACAGGCATCACACAAGAAGGTGCCCCAGCAAGGCTGAGGCAGCTGTAGGAAGTGGAGGTGTATGGCCGCTAGCAACTGAGCAACAAGACAGGAATCAGGCAGGCTAGCGAGGGGGTGGTCGGCTGAGGGGGAGGTGGGCAGTGGCCTCCAGTGCCCGGGATGGTCAAGCAGCTCAGCATGAACTCTGATCAAAGGAGTGGAGCTGACTGTTCTCGGATCCCTAGAGGAGTGGGTCCTCAGAGTATGCAAAAGTGAAAGCAGAGTGGGCTGTGGGGAAACTTTCAAGAGAGATCCCAGTTCAGAGGGTGTGGAACCTGGAGCCCAGGGGCTGCCTACCAAAGGCAAGTCTTGCAGTCCTCTCCCCAGCCTCTTCCCCCCCAGCCCCTGCACTGGCCGTGTCTCACCGCAAGCAGTGCAACCCTCAACAGTTCATCACAGTCTGAAAGGGTTCCACAGCCTTCGAGAATGGTTGTTTCCCCAGAGTGGGCTGGGGGGCTGGAATAGTCATCACAGGTAACCCCATTGTTTGATTCCTCTTTTTTCCTTTCATCCACTTGTTCTCTTTCCTTTCCTCCTTCCACTTCCTTTCTCTTTAATTTCATTCTTATCTCCTTCCTTTTCCTTCTTTCCTTCCTTCTACTTTTTCTCTTCCTTTACCTGCCACTTCACCCCTTCCCCTATTTTCCTCTCTCCCTCTTCTCAGTCTACCAGATGGATGAACAGCTGAAAGAACTGCCAGGTTTCTTTCCTCCCTCCTGAACCTTTTGATCCACCCACCCACCTACCCATGCAATTCAGGCTCTTGAGCCTCCAAACGGTGGGTGTTGGAGGCTTGCCATTATCTGTAGATACGCCTCTGACTGTGCTTGAAGAAGGGCCTCTTGAACTTTACAACAGATTACACTGAGCTTTAAGCAAGTATAGGTGAAGAACAGTGTATAGTTTGTGCATGTTTAGAAGTTTTCCCGAAGCTCTTCCTCCAATAGGATACTCACAAGGAGCTGAGTCACACTTATAGCATGTGATCGTAAAGCACATCTGCCCATCTAGTTCAATGGTTTGGTGCAAAATGAACATGGGAATCAATCCCTGAAAAAATGAACAAATATCTGCACTGATCCAACAAATTCTCCAGACTGGTGTTCGGGTAAGGGGAATCTTGTTGACTGTTTGTGGATTTCATATACTTTTCAAACATCAGAGGTAATGAGTTATAGTATTAATATCTTCCAGACACCCCTCCATTAATGTCTCTTGACTTGGAAAATGCATCATAGAGGTTGTGTGTGTGTGTAGAGTGTGTGTAGAGTGTGTATATAGTTGGCTTGTAGGGTTTTCAAGGCAAGTGACTACTAACAAAGGTGATTTGCCATTGCCTGCCTCTGCATAGAAACCCTGGAATTCCCTAATGGTCTCCCATCCAAATACAAACTAGGATGACCCTGCTTAGCTTCCAAGATCTGATGAGACTGGCTAGCCTGACCCATTCCAGGTCAGGGCAGGCCACTTATAGCCTGTCATAAAACAGAACTTCCTATTGCAGATGGATGTGCTTAGAGAACTCTAAGCAGTTTCATAACCTTCCTAGGCAGCTGTGCATGTAGTTAGTTGGGAAGGAGGGAAAATTGAACACAGGGGTCAGATAAAGGTAAATTAGATTGAAGGAAGGAAGGAAGAAAGGTGGAGGGGGGAAGAAAGCAGAAGAAGAGAAGAGGCTACAAGAGCTTTCAGGGAAGTGAAAGCAGAAATAGTAAGGGGGGGGGGGAAATGTTGCCCTCAAGTCCTATATGGATCATCTTAGGTTTAAAAAGGCCACAGTATTACCCAATTTGGTCTGGTTTCTTGCTTTAATAGCTGGGGGAAATAGCTCAAAACAGATTGGCAATGCGAGAGGCAAGTAGTGGATTTCCACCAGTGTATACAGAGGTTGATTCCCTAGGAAATCCATTCAAAACCAGCAGCAATGCTCCCCTCCCACCGTGCATCTGACTATAGGCTTGCTTGGTATCAACAGTATCATATTCTTGACATGTGTAATTTGTCATCCACTATAACCTGTAAATGTTTTCCAGAAATCTTATTCCGCAGGCAATTATTAAGCCATCAGAAATATAAATGAAATGTTTATGTACATACATAAAAATATGCTTATGTGTCCTCATTCACTTTACTCTGATATAACCAGCCCAAAGCTCCATGTTATTGAAGCCATTGTGATCAGGGGCAGAGTGAGGGGGAACTGCTCCTGGGACACGTGTGCGCCCTGCACCCCTGCCACACCCTGCCTGCCCCATCCCGGAACGCCAACACCACGCCCCCACAGGGGTGCATGCCCCTTTGGCACTACGCCACTGATTGTGATAGCTTATTATCTGCAGGATTTGCAGTTTGTCCCAGTTCTGTGTAAATTTGATGTTGTCCACTATTTCATCCTCTTAACTAATGAAGATGCAAAATATGTTTCAAGGTACAGCAACATTTATCGAACATTTAGAACTTCATTTATGGTAGAGATAATATATGTTATGTATATTAACTCAGATAAGCTTCTTGATCAAAGGACAGACATTTTTTGTTTGTAATGTCAGACCCACAAGAGTGGAGGTTATCCCTTGACAAGGATGCCTTTGTGCCAATTTGAAATGTAACCAGAATGTTTATCCTTCAAATCGCCTAACTACTGAAAGTCCTTGCTATTTTTGAAACTAGGAACTTTTTTCTTAAAGAGAGGGCTATCTTCCTCCTAGGCAAGCAATGATGAGAAGGACAATTATTTGGAACCCAGCTTTCTAGATGCAAGGAAACTTACTTTTCCATCTCCTCCTGTCAAAGCATCCTAGCATAGTTTGTGTTTGTTTATATTCTTGATTTGTCTTCTGCTGTGTTTTCCTGTCTTTTTTCCACTGTCATTTCAGATCTGTTTTGCCTTATGTTATTCAAAAATGTTTATTTACCATTATGCCCTGTCTACTTAGTCCTATGTCATTTGAGGAAGAATGGTATAGTTGAAAAGCCCTCCTTCAATAAATACAAAGGGAGTGCACATGCTTCCCATCACATCTAGCTATTCCCACTTGTGAGTTAATTAGGAATTGATACCTTGATGTAAACATGAAAGAGTAGTGGCAGCATGGTAACATTGATAAAGCACTACAATGAAATGTGATGGCTACTTTAGTCTTCCAAAAAATCACAAGTGAGCAGAATCTGATTATCAGAAACACATTGGTTTAGCTCCCGGTCTCACAAGACTCTTTCTCTGTGGCAGAGAAGATATCGCCTGCAAGCATCCCTCAAGGACAGAAGATACTATCGTTCTCTCAGACTGGAAGAACTCTCCCAGAAAACAGGCATACAAAATATACTGATGGACCATGGCTGTCTTCAGGGGAACCAGAAAAGATGTGAAGCGCTGGGGAGATTTTCATGCAAATGTACCCATAAAATTAGTCTCCAGGCTTCCCACAGAGTGATTATGAAATCCTCAGAGGGTTGGCAGATTGCTGCTATAAAAGTTAATGGAACAAGAGAAGAAAATACAGATGATTGTTTCCCTTCTCTATTTTTCAAAAATTATGAGATTACTCTGCTTTATGTGGGGGATCCCCCACGATCTATCGGTATCCTATTTGTGTGTTATTCACAAAGAGATCTTTGGACAGAGTGGGATATATTTCATACCTGCGAGACCGTCTTACCCCATATGTCCCGAATAGGCCTCTGTGTTCAGCGGAGGCCAATCTGCTGGTAGTCCCCTGCCCCTCATCGATGCGGCTGGCCTCTACCTGGGCCAGGGCCTTTACAGCCCTGTCCCTATCCTGGTGGAATGCTCTACCATCTGCTGTCCGGGCCCTGCGGGACCTTGGTGAGTTCTGCAGGGCCTGCAAGACTGAGTTATTCCACCGGGCCTTGGAATGCTAGCCGCAGTTTGCCTGCCCCCCCTCTGAAGCCCCCACCATAGCTTGCCATCTTCAGCATTGCCTGGTTACTGATTCCATCTATTTTTGGGCAATGCTGACCCTCCTGGCCTTTGGTCCGAGCGCCATCAGTACTTGTATTTGGATTGATATATGAACTGCTGCTATAATGTATTTTAATGTTTTTTATTGGTACTCTATTTTATGATATTTTACATTGTAATTGCCTTTTACATTTATTGTACACCGCCCAGAGCCCTCCGGGGGTTGGGTGGTCTATCAAGACTAATAAATAAATAAAATAAATAAAAATAAATAAGCCAAATGCATGCCTCATCCTATACACATCACTTGATACCACAATGTTAATATCAGTGGGGTGTACTTCTATATAATCACTGTGAACCAGGTTATTGACTGTGTAGAGTTCCTGCAGCTGTGGACAGAAATAAGGAAGCATCCTGTAACAACATTAAGGTACCGTATTTTCTGTCCACAGTTAAATGGACAGCCAATGTGGCCTGTGTTCTCAGTTCTGGCTGAGTCCTGTCCATGCCTAATATGATACTGAGTGGACTGATCTGAGCAAATCATATTGCACAGTGTGAACATGAGTGTTCAGGAAGCTGCCTTCTCAGTGACACACAGCTGCAATCCAAATTCCTTAATCCTTCAGTGCTGTTGCCCTCTAATGGTGCAAAGAAGGTAATATAAAGTGAAACCTTTTTGCTACCTCACAATCCTGCCTTTTTTAAAACAAGGACCTGTCAGGAAGATTCCTTTGCTGCAACCAGTGTGGCTTTTGAGCCACTTTGCATAGTTGATGCGGCCAGCGTGGCTGATAAGCAGGAAAGAGATAGCATTTAATGTTCTTTGTAGCAATAAGCTTGATTTAGTCAACCAGAAAAGGCAGGAATTTAAGGAACAATTTGCTGCTATTAGAAAGCGTTCAAATTGGATGTTCGAGCTCAGAGAAACATCTGCCACTTTCCTGCAAACTAGAACAGCAATTGACTGCGAACAGTCAAGCCATTCAAAAACAAAGGTTGCCACTAAGCTTAAATATGGATTCAGCATGGGTGTGTATGTGTGCATGCACAAGCATACATGTGGGCTCTTGATGCTGTACCAAGACCTACTTAAGGTCTTGTATAAGACTTAAAGATCCTTTCCAATCACAATTAACATATGTGGCGCTCACAATAGGATTGTGGTGTTTTTTTTTTCCTTCCAAGTGTTTCAACTGAGCCACTCCCAGGGGCTTCCCTAATGATCTTTGGCATTGTGGGAAATAATCCACTTGCAGGCACTGGTTTTCTCTCACAAACATAGAATTGCCTCATTTATTTAGCTTGTCTGTGGGCATCTAAGGAAGCAGGCTGTAGTTCAAGAAAGCAGGCTTAAACTGAAACAGTACTACTTATTATCAAGAAAGCAGAATTTCCTAAACAAGGACTGGATAACTTGCAAAGTAGACTGGTAGAGGTTCCTGAAGACCCTCCCTAATCATTGCCTTATTGAGTGGCAGGGGAGTGAATTCTGATGGAGGTACCCTTCCTCTGGGCCCCCCTATTTCTTGTCCCCCCATCTCCTTTCCCCCTTTCTTCCTGTCCAAGCGCACATCTTCTCACTGAGTTCTTCAGGTGAAGTTTTGAATTCCTCTGAAAAGGCATCAATTTTGTATTGCAGCCAGAGATCTCATTCCTCCTTCAAAAACAAGGGGAAATTCACCAACCTTGCTTAGTTTCTGAGCTCTAATGAGGTCCCTAGTCTGGGCTATTAGGGCTGCTACAGCATTTGAGTCAGAATATTTATTTATTTATTCGCTTAATTTATGCCCTGCCCTTCTCTCCAATGGGCACTCAAAGTAGCCCACATTATTCTCCTCCATTTTATCCTCACAACAACCTTGTAATATAGGTTGGGTCAAAACTGTGTGACTAGTCCAAGGTTGCCCAGCAAGTTTCCATGGCAGCGAGGATTCTAACCTACCCACTGGGTCTTTGGAGACTTGCTTTAACATGCATAGATTCTTCGCTGTGAAATATGTGTGGATATCAAAGCAGAGGGTGGAGGTGTTCCTCATCGCCAGGTGGGTGCAGATGCAAGGGGCAGCAGGAGAGCAGCTTCTCACTGCTTCTCCACAGGGCCATCTTGTTGTTTGGGGTGGGGGAGGTGCTGGGGTGCCCCGCTGGCTGGTTGGGACCTAGGAAAGGGCAAGTGGGGAGGGTTGGGCCAGGAAGGCAGTGCTCTGCTGGCTAGCTCCTGGGTCGAGGAAGGCGGGCTGGGTTGTGGGTAGAATTTTGGGAGGATGACCTTTCCACCAATGGGTGTGCAGGAGTGAGTCCTGCGTACCATTGGTTAGGGGTTCATCATTGGACATTCCATCCCTTAGGGAATGATGTATAAGGATATGTATTTCATGAGACAGAACGGACACAAAATGGAATGCTGAACATTGAGCTTGATATAAATGACACATATGGCCAATTTATTCCTTTATATACAAATTCAGCCACAGGCTGAGACATTAAATTACTTCATAGCAACAAATACAGCCTTGCACACAGGTTCACAGGTATTACGAATGTATCTCTTTTAAAGAGCTTAAGGGGACCTGCCCCACATCATATGCAAGGAATGAGCTTATCTCTGCTTCTTTTTCCCTCCCCACCCCATCCAGAAGAGCAGAGGTTATTACAGAAGGTCTTGTCTATGGCTTTCTTGAATTGACAAGGCACTGACAAAATAAGTGGTGTCTAAATGGAGGACTGAGGACCACTGGTGAATCTGGACTCCTGCAAGTCAAGACCCAAAGGAGTAAAGGCATTCTCAGCATTCTCAATCTGCAGAGTGAAGCCATTGGAAGACCCACAGTACAGGCGTGCATAGGGCTGTGCTGGACTCGAATGTGTTCCTTCAAAGAGTATCCACTTAGTATACAGCAGCTGCTTCTCCTTCACTAGAGGAGTCCGGGTCATCTTCACAGTGGACTGAGGCAGTGAACAGCTGACCTTGATTAACGTTGACATAGGTAACATTGAGGTTAATGTAATGTTCCCCTTTTAGACAAGACATAATATGCTCCAGTTCCTGGATCAGGGTAAAGAAAGTTGGCCGTTTTTCAGGACTTGGATCCCAGCAGTTCAGCATCAATGTATACCTGCCTCAAAAAACACAACTATATTAGAGCAGAAAAACTCCTTGGACAAGCATGCTAGTTTCAGATTGTAAGGGTAGCAGAATATCATGGTAGTGCTAGACATAGACAATGTCCTCCACACATGAAGAGTAATTAATGGCAGCTCTCCTCCCCAGCTGCCATTCAATGAGCTACCCCATTCCCAACGCCCTCATCTTAGTCCTCATTCTTTCCAGATCCACCAACTTTTTGCTAGTTCTTGTACTGTGGTATGCTTCTAGACTCTCTTATGCCACATAGACCTGAGGGGAGACAACAGATATGTAGAAGTGGGAAGGAGATGCTATTTTAGAGATTCCTCTGTGGAGTTGGGAGTCATGTTGAAAATGAGGGATTTGGAACATTGGGCAAGTAGGCTGAGTGACTGTGACATATAAGACTGTAATGAGGAATGCAAGGAAGGGGGGAAATGCATCCAGAGATCAGTTGGGATAATCATAACGACTACATGTAGCAAAGTATTTAACACACAGCACCGGGTTTCTGGATTTTGCAAAAATCCAAAGGGTGGGCAGATAAGTTGTGCTTTGGTTTTTTGCTTTTTTGTGGGGGAGGGGGCAATTGCCAGGATCTAAAAGGCTCACCAGATTTGTCTTCCTGACCAATACTCACTTAGCAATCTCATCAAATCAGACTGTGTTCAACATGTAGAGGGCCCTTTCACAAGAAATAGATCTTACAAGATAATGAATGCAAATAGATAAATCAATACATACAAATTGCAACACATTGGCTATCCAGTTCAGCTGAACAGAATCAGCTCTCATTCAATTAGGCATTTGTACAGTTCTAGCAGTCACATTTGTGAGGGCTAGATAAAAGTCAGATAGAAGTTCTGACAGGAGACAACCTTTCCCATGGCCCTTTCATTTTTGCTCTTTAAACCTAGCTATCATCAGCCCACTAAACCCAGACATTGTGGCACACCAAGATTTGCCACAAGCACAAAGGCAACTTGTTTCTCATGCCTGTGTAGGACTCTTTCTTTGTACACTGAGTGCAATTATCCATTCCTGGGTTGAAACTACCTGGGTTCCTCTGATATAGTAAGGGCTGTAAGCAAATTCTGATTGACCTGGACACACACCTTTGTATGTCATCACAAAACTTTAAACAAAGAATCCTTACTCATGCTCTGTGTTGGAAAGGAGGGGGGGAAGGGCAAAATTAGCAAGTCACACTCATGCCCACGGAAGCTCATCACAGCTTAGAATGCAGCCGTCATCTGATTAATTGTTCCCATCCATCCCTTTTTACTTTTCCCTCTATCACATTCTCATCCAAATAAACCCCCAAAGTCTGCATTTCCCCTAGTTTCAAATCTCCCAAGTAGCAAATCTCTTGAACTGTTTAATTTAGCACAGAATTCTAGACCACTTTTCTGACATTGCCTGCTCTTCCCATGATCCTAGAATCATAGAATTAGAAGGGGCCATAGAAACTGTCTAGAAGTCCAATACCCTCCTCAATGCAGGATCAGTCTAGAACACCCCAAACAAGTGTTTGTCCAGCTGCCACTTAAAGTCTGCCAGTGAGGGAGAGCTTGCCACCTTTCTTGGCAGTCAATTCCACTGTTGAAAGCTCTTACAGTACCCCCCCCCCTGCTCCCAGTATCCAGCCAGTACCTTTCCACCTGTGATTTAAACCCATTACTGCCAATCCTACCCTGCCAACCAGAACAGCTCTCAGCCCTTCAAACTCCTGACAAAAGCAATCATTTCCCCCCTGAACCTCCTCTTCTCCAGACATTGAGATATAGGTCTGGTCTAGTTCTTACTTGATGGCTTTCTATGACAAAAATCAGCTGGATGCTATCTTATCCTATTACTGTACAAACTGCAATGGGTTTTCCTCCTTAGAGTAGCCTTTTGGAATGCCCTGTCAAATATACTCACAGAGAATCTGGGCAGTACTCAGGCTGGGGCAGCCGCCTTCCTTGCAACAAGTAGCAGGTTATATCATACGGATCCACTCCTGGATATGGGGAGGCCCCTCGTGTCATCAGCTCCCACATGAGGATCCCAAAAGACCACTGGGCAAAAAAGTGACTCACACATATCAGAACACTTCAGAGAAGAAAACAGATGGCCACAGGTGGAGTGAAACAGGTATCAAAAGCACCACCCAAGAGAGGGTCATGTGGTTCTTCAGCATTCTCTGCCACTTCCCCTTCATTTGGCACAGTTCTACAGTGTTAAGATGTGCCTTTTCACACAAGGGTTGATAAAAACATTCATCAGAGGAATCTGGGTTATGCATGAAGCTGACTGCACAGCCAAGGGGGAGGGGGTGCTTTATGACATGAGCAGATAATAAGGACACGAGAGCGTGGAATTGCCTTAAGCATTTTTATAACACCCCCCTCCACTCACCCTCACAATGAACAGGGGAACAGTCCTTCCCCGCCGCCCTCCTACTTAACCCTGAGATCTCCCAAGCCTTGATCGTGGCCCCTCCACCACCACTACACATGCCTCCAACTGCAGCAGCCAGCCAGAGCTCCTGGCTTGCTTGTCTGCTTAGCATTTAGACAGTGCTTTTAGACAGTGCTTTCAATGTTCAAAACACTTCACATACACTTCCGGACCTCCCTGCCATACTCTTCATTATGACTCTGTCCAAGCTTCAAAAGGCCCATTAGGCCCAGCCTCAGCTTCCCCATACCATTCATAAACCTTTTCTTTGAATGACAGGACACTTCCTTCTTTTCTTTCCCCCTGCAATTTCAGAAGAGCAGAGCCATGTGCACCAAGGCAGCAATAGTAAGAGAACATATACATCAAAAGTGCTGATCCAAACTGCTCCTTGGGCCTCTACTGGCAAAAGTTTGTATCAGGTCCTTTGTGTTCAATCAGTCACAGGCACAGCATACACAGGTGTGCTCTCTGCCCATCTTTTTTTCTGGCAAATCTGACTTGAATGAATAACTTAGTTTCTGCTGCTTTAGGTTCAGTGTGCAAAAAGAAAAGAAGAGTAGACATAGGCAGAACCTATTCATTGCTGAGATGATGAGAAGCAGAATAGGACAGAGGTGCATTGTGAACCATGAGGTCTAGAAGGTAGTGTGTGCATGTGATTGACAGAGAGACTGTGTTGAATGTTTTCTGCAGTGGTATCCTTTAACACAGTATGAAAACAGGACAGTACTGAAATACGGTAGGAGAGCTTTGCTGCTATTCTAGGAAGAAGACAGTCTATTTGATTCTTATACTCTGGGAACAGGTGCTGAAAGCAGAGATAGAAGGCAGACCCAGCAGGAGCGAGATTCTGCTAAACAGCCTTTCCCACCAGACCTCCCCTTTTGCTGTGGATATTATGCAGTCTGGAGAGGGAAAAGTTGAGGATTAATTTGGAGAATCATGGCTCCTGCAGGCCAATATAAACCATTCTTTTCATCTGCACTTACTACGTCAGACTTGGTGGTAAATTTTTGGGTCTGCAGGCTCTCCAGGGCCATCCACTTGACTGGAAGCTTGGCTCGGCGGTGTCGCTGGATACTGTAATACTCTTTGTCAAAGACGTCTCTGGCCAACCCAAAGTCTGCCACCTTCACTGTAAAGGTCTCATCTAGCCTGAAAAGCACAAGGAGGACTCTAAATGCCTTAGAAGAACAGGGTAGCCAAGTGAACTGCATCTTTTGGGCATGGAGGCGGCACTATTCACAGCAGCCGAAGCTCACAGGTAATGAGCAACTATTGGCACTGGCTGAAAGAACAACCAAGAGCCACCAGGCTGAATCTCATTCTCCCAGTTAAGGGACTGTCCTATGTGGAACCAGCTTAACCAGCTGACATCTGGGGTGAGTCTGCATGAAATAGGTAACAGCACAGTGTTTGTTAACTCACTATTAGATGCTACTAAAATAAGCCACAGGCAGGTTAATAACAACCATCACTTCAGAGACAATGTTCCAATGGAGACACAGGAAATCATTAGGAAGCAGGATGAGGTGGCTGATGGTGCTGCCTAGATCAGGCTAGAGCAAAACGGCCCTGCCAATTTCCTCCTCATAGTAATATTCTGTGTGCGTTCACAAAGACGCATGCCTGTTTAAATACTTACATACAGTTTCTGGCAGCAAGGTCTCTGTGTACAAACTTCTTCTGGGCCAAGTACTCCATCCCTCGAGCCACTTGCAACCCAAAGCCTATTAAATCCTTCACAGTAGGATTCTGGGGAGGGAAAAAGGAGGCAGTCAGACATTCAGGAAACTTAAAGTGAGTTTTCCATCTGGTTCTGGAGTTTATATGCCTCTGGAGAGCTGAGCTGCTCGCTAGTGAAGCCCTCAAGCCAATGCTGCTGAAGTTAATTTCAGGGCCACTTCACGCAAGATGAATTTTCTGTACAGTCATCACTTTTCCATGGGAAATTGAGGGTATTCCTGGGTGTATACTATTGCATATCTAGTGGGATCCATAAATATGTTGTGGATATCTTCTGTCAGCTGATGCTCCCCTGTTATGTGTGCACAGAGCAAAACAGAGACTTGTCTATCACCTGACGATGTACGCACAAGGGGCACATAACAACCTACATTGATGTGATATCAGGACAGGAAATCAGAATTGTGTAGATCTTCCCTTCTTAAACTTGAGTGTCACTTTGTGTGTGTGTGTGTGTGTGTGTGTGTGTGTGTGTGTGTGTGTGTGTCTAAGCAGCCCTCTAGTGGGCACTAGCTTTCATTGCCTTTTCCCATACAAGCTCAAAGTATGACCCAACAACATTTTTAACTCTTTGTTTGGCACTGTTACAAGTGACTTTTCAGTTAGAGCAGTGTGACATTCTGTCTGCCCATAAAAGTTTCAAACTTGGCATGATGACAAGGAGCAGCTAATGAAATATAATTGAGATGGGGGGAAGGAGTTGCGTTACTTGGTACTAATTAGTCACAAATTGAACATAATAAGTGCCCACGCAACATGGCTTACAAGCCTTACAACAATATTCCACACTGTTTCAGTAGCAGTGAATCCAGCATACAGGGATGAGGGGAGAGAAGTATATATATTCACAAAAAACAAAAAGATGACTTCAAAATGCTGCAAAATGTGCTGTTCCCCAAACAGTGCATAATTTAAGGGAAGGAATGTGGATTATAGACTGTATTTTTAAAAAAATTATTTGAGAAGAAGCGTAGTTACTAGCAGCTTCTTAGATGAACCTGAAAGCCCTGGCTTTAGAGCCCATAAAGCGTTTGGGCTCTGTGTAATATATACTTATTAGTAAAAAGAGGCTATTGCTTTATGGCCTTCTTCCAGAGTCCTTTAGATAAAAATAGCAGCCACCACCACAAGTCTTGCCAAACTTTCGTCTCAGACAAGATTTAAAAGTTTATGCTTTAGTCCTTCCACCCTAAGGCCTCCCATGCCATTCTGCACCAATTGAACGAGTGCTGCTTTTATATGTTAGACATTTCCTGCATAGAAAACATGCCCATGTAGAAAATAGCAAGAAACCTGCAGGTTTTATATAGATAGATGAATCTGTCATATCTGAGAACTGACATGAGGGTTTCATGCTATGTCCTGCACAAATATACTTTGCCCTTATATGGACCTACCATGGGATCTGCTGGGGGGTTCTTAGGTCAGACCCACAGTTCTGATGGTTATGTCTTTTTGGGAAAGCAGCTTTGAGAATATATAATTGAGTGCAAAGAAGCAATGAGGCATGAGGTAATGAATCCTTTCCCCACCATTTACCTCTGCAATCCCCTCTCACCCTAGTGTTCCCAACATGTGTTTTCCCATGGAAACCTACTGAGGGAAACTGAATGGGAAAGAGTTGCAAGGTGGAAAGGCAGACAGGAAAATGATTAGGTGGCCATCTAATCCCATCAATGCTTTTTCGCAGAAGCTGTCAGGGCTTTTTAAACGTATTAATTAAAAATGTATACTTCTGGCCTTAGAAGACTTCCCTAACATGGGTGCAGGTCAGCCCTGCTGTATATCATACAGAGTACTCTCCCCAGTTGAAGATAATCAGCAAAATTGGAGGGAGGGGTACATCTCACAACTGGAATTGCAAACAGCTATGTTTCAAGGCTGAAGGGCACTGCTGAAACTTTATACTAAGGAAGGAAAAAAAGAACATACAGCCCTTTGTATCAGCAGAAGTCTTGATTTCTTGCTATTAATCATTGTATCACATATTTGATTATTGCAAACAAATATAGCAAGTTGACAATAAACATGGGGAGGGGGGTTAAGTCTACAGTTTGCCTACAGTGAAGCTTGCTCCAGCTCTGTGTCAGGCTACTCCCCCCCAACCCTGCCGACTAATGTGAAAGAGGGAGGAAACAGACTGCAGATACAACAGAAAGCAGCCAGTTCTGCACTGTCCAGGTTGGGAGGGAGAAAACAACCTGCAGTGCATCTCTACCAGCTGATGCATCAGCCACCAACTCACGTTCTTCCCTAATCAAGAAGACTCAAAGTCAGCAAAAGGGGTGGGGGAGGTGAAGCCTCTGCTCCAAGGACCCTGGAGCTCCCACATCTTGTTGCAGCAGTAGAGGCTGCTGCAGATCAGACTGTTTGTACATGCGAAATGCTCTGCCAGACACCTGACAAGAATGTCTTAGCTAACCAAACACTGCTGTGTTGCAGCACAGATTTCACCACCTCCTGTCTACCACACCCAGAAAAAAAGTCCCACTGCTTCCCCCAGGGTGGTGAACCTCTGAAATAGAGAAGATGTACTAATTAAACAGAAAGAGACACTGAGGTTATGTGCGTGAGTCTCTACTGTATCACCCATCCAAAGCAAAATTGAACTACAAGAAAAGGGAAAACAGACCCACAGCTCTCTGTAACCTCTTTCCTTAACAACCAGCTACAAAGTGGGCCCTACCCAAGAGCAGGCTGAGAATCAGGATGGCCTTAAATGCTTTTGTTCCACTCAGTGGAATGGAAAGGAAGGATCTTAAGGGCTGGCTTGCTGCAACAGGCCCAATAAGGGAAACTATACACTGAGCAAAACTCAAGAGACAATTGGTGCAGTGGAAGAATTAATTTTAATTCACTCTGAGATCCTTACATATTTTGCATATGCTTCATCAGGGACAGGGGAATCTTTAAAATATCATAGTCTGAACACTTTCCACAGCAACAGTGTTTGAGGCGAGAAACTGTACACACCTTCTTCTCAGAACGCACAAACTGTCGCAGATCTCCATGCTTCATGTATGGTAGCACTACCAGTGGCAGCCCCTCTTTTGGTAGGGTAATTCCAATGAGCGAGAGGACATGGGGGTGGTGGAAACTTTTCATCAGAATCCCTTCCTTCAAGAACTCTTCCACCTCCTCCAAGTCAGTGATTCCTAAGGGGGGGGGGGGAGAAGAAAAAGTGACAGTTTGAAGGCATTGAGGCAACAATTCTGTTTGCTGCCATATAAAACTCAAGGATTCAATTATTCAGAAAATTATTCAGAAGTGGAACATAGAAGGGCTTCTCAAACATGCCAAAACCAGTACAAACTTTGGAGGAAAGAACTAACTCATTGGTTTTTGTGGAAAAACACTCCAAACAGATAATCTGCAGGCATGCTATTAACACTGAAGGAAGAAAGGGATTGCCAGATGAACTGAAGAAATCTAAATCTAACTGGCAAAAGGATGCATCTTCTTTCTGAGATTACAGGGGAACTGTGGCTTGACCATGCACTCGGGGCTGAACATACTTCCTCTTTTGCTAAAAATTCTATCTGTGTAAGGGTTCACTGAGAACCATGGATCTTGTGCAAACAGAGGTTTTAGAGGAAGAGGAAGTGCATTTTGCAGCACAGATCATCTTGCATTCAGGAACTCATTCGTAGGATTTGAGCCTGGGTTCATAAGAGGAAGCTTTGCCAGCCAACACATTGTGTATCACTTAAAGACTAGCAAAGCACTGAGGACAGGCTGGCTCCACTGGGAGGCTGATACTGTACATTGTCTCATTTCAGATGTTTAGAGCTGGATACAAGAACATTCCTAGTTCTCCAGAACTTGCCTGGGATTATGCCAAAGAGTTTCACAAAGGAAACTTTGATGGTATGTTGCAGTTAGCAGAATTTACTGCCACACTGACTTCAATGATTTCCCAATGGCAAAAGGACACTGAGACTTTGATGTACAAAGATGGAACCTGGTGGTGCCTCTTTGTAACATTTCATGAAGTGAGCAGCAGAATGCAAAACAAGGCAGGTCTCCCTAGTACAGTGGTGGTGAACGTATGGCACGGGTGCCAGAGGTGGCACTCAGAGCCCTCTCTGTGGGCACGTGCAAACAGAGTCTCCCCCACTCCCACATACATATCTAGGCTGGCCTGGGCTGCTGGGCTTGATTATTAGCATTAAACCGAAGACCTAGTTTTGGGGAAGCAGTGTAGGTCACCCTGTAAAGAGCTGTTAAACCCCACTGATTTTCATGCGAAGAACTAAAGCACGATCCTTTACCTGGGAGTAAGCTCGGTTGCTGGCAATGGGGCTTGCTTCTGAGTAAACCCTCCTAGGGTCGTGATTCACCCGTTGGAAGAGTTGCACGGTTGCTTCAAAGCAAAGCCACCGACTACTACCAAGCTTACTCCTGAGTAACGCACGACTGAGCCAACCGTTTTTCTAAAGTAAAACCTCAGCATTCAGGTTAAATTGCTGTGATGGCACTTTGCGATAAAGAAGTGGGTCTTGGGTTGCCATATGGGCACTTGGTCTCGAAAAGGTTCGCCATCACTGCCCTAGTATGTCCTGTTTGAGGTGTGGTTTTTGAGGGCATGTTTAAATGAGCATTAAAATGCCAGATCGTACTACAGTTGCATTATATTTCCACAAGCACCAATCTAGCTGCAGCAGCTCAATATCATGAAAATATGAGCATTTCAGTGCTAGAGAAATGTATGTATATGGCTTTCAAAACAAAAATAAAAGGGTTCACCACACAGTGCCACATTGTTGCAATGCAGCTGGGGGGTCATAACCACCGGGAGTTCACTGGGTTTCCTTTAGCAGACCACTAAGTATAGTTGCCATCACTAGGGAGGAAAGAGGAATTACTCACGGTTCAAGGATTTAACAGCACAGCGTATCTCTCTCTGGGATGGATCTATATATATGCCATGGTAAACGCTCCCAAAATGCCCTGGACAGAAAAGGAAGAGCAGCATTGGAAGAACAAGTCCTACACTTGCCAATAAAGAAATCACCATACCCAATATGATCCATTTCTTTAGGTTTTTGCATCAGCTGGCAGTAAGAAGGACAAAAGCATAAGACAATTTGAGCGCCTGCTTCTGCAGGCTGTTGAACTAGCAGGCTAATATCTCTCCTTCTAGTGGGGGACTTGAAGGGTCCACAAAAATGTGGCAATCCACAAAACAAAACAGAAGTTCTACATAACTGAGAAGACTCTTCAGGAAAGTAGAAACAATATTGGTTGTCAATATAAAGAGGGAAGAAAAGTTACTCCCTAAATAGCGAAAAAAGTTCTGAGCATGCTCATTTGTTTTTCAGAAGCCACAGACTGATGAGGGTAGTTGGACATCCCTTTTTGTTTGTTTTTTAAGAAGAATGTTGGAATTGGCTCACACATGCTCCTAACAGCAGATGCTATCATGGAGGGAAAGATTAGGAAAGACCCTAATTCCCTTTTGACAACAAAGAATGCTTTAAGTTTTAAAGGGCACTGATCGTTTTGCAGCTAAAACAGTCCTGATGGAGACATTAATCTGGATCAGAGGAAAAATGCTCCTCTGTTTAAACTGAGAGGAGGGTGGAACCTCTAACACAATATGGCAAGGATCACCTTTTTGAGCCTGGGGGTGTTTCTAAAATTTTGTGAGAGAGTAATGGACACTGCCACAAAATGAGCTTCTCATGGGGGTTGAGGTTAGTTCAGTGGTGTAGTGCCAATGGGGGGGCCCAACACCCCGGCGGAGCTGTGGCAGGGGCATTCCGGGGGCAGGTAGCACTGTGTCAGGAGCACAGGGTGCAGTTTCTCCTCGCTCCACCCCTGGGTAAGTTACAAAATGTTGGGAGATTCAAAGTCAAATATCCCCTTGTGACAGAAGAAGCTGGTTCTGCATGGACATTCCTTATAGAGGCATAGATGATGTCTGGGTCTGGGTGAATTACCTTCTGGTTCCAAGGAAGTGAAAACATTTTTTTCTTTGGATCTTTTACTTGGATAAGAAATGCCATTTGATTTCAGTTTCCAAAGAAAGGGTTTGCTCCGTGAGCAGCCCATAGGGAGAGTTTTACCTCAGATAACCACGCAAGAAGCCTTTTAAAAAGTTTAACCAATAAATTACAGAATTTTATTTACAACTTAAGGGAGTTAGGTAGGAATTGTCAGTATAGATAAAAACAGTTTTTATTTACAGATATTTAGGTGTTTCCAAAGTTCAGCACAGATAGCAATTGGCTTTTACAAAAGATGCCAGTTTGTCACAGAGTTCTTAATAGTTGTGAAATATGATAGATTTTCAATATGTTTCATAGAATATATTCAAGTTTGAACTCAGTGGTAACTTTGGTGCCTTTTATGGAAACTACATGGAAAATATGATTTCTTAACTTACTTTTCCCTTCAGATTTTTAAACTTTAAGATTACCTCACATTGTTTGAAGTAAATCCTACTACAGAACTAGAGATGGGAAATCTCTCTCTCACACATACAGTGAGATTCCCCTTCTGACAAAAGAATTGGCCCTTCTCTGACACAATCTCTTTCCCTGTTCCCTCAGTTCTTCCCACTCTGACCAGAAGACTGATCAGCTCTGTTCCGACAACCTGGGCGAGGAATTCTCTACCTAGAAGTAAACTCCCTTCCTGGATAGAGTTTGGGACTCTCTGCAAACCTCTCTTCCTGCCAAAACCACAGACCTCTCCCAGACACTAAACACGCTTGCTCTCTCTGAAACTCAAAACCTGTGCTAGACAAACTCCTAGACTTTGTGAGGGTTGAAAGCTTTACATTCTGGCTTTTATCCCTCTGCCTGTTACTCAAGTCTGTCACAGTCTCCTTTTACGGCATCACAAGTGATACCCTGCACCCCATAGTAGAGAAAACAAATAAACAAATATGAGGCACCTACCCCATGAGCCTAATTCCCTTCCCCACCATCAAGAGAATTCTAACTTGGAGAGGTACAGAGTGGACAGAGAAGTACAAATACTCCTTCCTTAGGTCTGGGGCTAGGTGAGTAGTTTCCTGCTCACCTAAGTTTCAACCTCTGCAGTCAGCACTACAGGGAAATTACATAAAAGCACTTGAGTGCCAGTATTCAAGGCTAGGCAAGCAGGAAACTACTACTTCAGCTCTAGAGCTTAGCAGTCTCAAAACACTGCAGGAAATGCTGGTTTTCCTCACCATTGCAATTCCTGATGGGCACCAGGTTCATGGCTTTTTACCTCTTTTCTTAGCTCCTAGGCCTGAAGAAAAACGTCATGTCACCCCAAAGCTTGCATGCCAAATAATTCAAAATCAGACAGTCTGATAAAAATATCACTCATCTGATAAAATTATCACCTATTTTTGTTCTGAGAGACAAACAAGAGTTCTTAAAGTCCTGCTCAAGCTATGTGATCAGCAGCCCCATTTGCAAGGATGTAGGTAAGTGGGGGGTTCTCAGGTTCAACCCCCCCAATTACATGTCTGAAGTTCCACCCTCCGTTTGTGATTTTTGTATTTTGTAGTGTTTTTTCAGTTTCTGGTCTTTAGGGGGTGCAGTTTTTAGGCTAGCAGCACTGAAATTGCAGGGAGTTGTTGGGAGACTCTCCTGATGACACCATCCAGGTTTGGTGAGGTTTGGTTTAGGGGGTCCAAAGTTATGGACTCCCAAAAGGGGTGCCCAATCCCCCATTGTTTCCAATGGGAGTTTATAGAAGATGGGGGCTACACTTTTGAGGGTCCATAATTTTGGACCTCCTGAACCAAACTTCACCAAACCTGGGTGGTCTCATCAGGAGAGTCTCCTAAAAATACCCTGAAATTTTGGTGGTGCTAGCTCAACAATTGCAGCCCGGCAGCAGGCACCCACCAAATTTCCCCAGATTCTCCTTTTAAATCCACCCCCTTCGGCATGGATTTAAAGGGAGAATCTGAGGTCCCCAGTTTAAACATTGAAAGTGATGCTGTTTAAGGGTGGGGAATAATCCACCCCAAAACAGCATCACTTTCAATGTTGTTTCAACTGGGGACCCCAGATTCTCCCTTTAAGGTGGATTTAAAAGGAGAATCTGGGCTCCCTAGTTTAAACACAATTGAAAGTGATGCTGTTTGGGGGTGGATTCCAGCATCACAGCGGCCGCCCATGGGGGGGGGGGGGCAAAACTCAGACTTTGCACCAGGTTCCATTTTCCCTAGCCATGCCTCTGCCCGGAGGGTAGGGTAGAAGGGACTGTTGGCTGCCAGCTGGGAGCCCAGCCGGTAGGGGGTGGGCAGGGCAGTCTGCCATCCCTAGACTTGAAGAGCTGCTTTTATAAGCACTGAGGCAGGGGGCAGGGCTTGGGGAGGCATGGCCCTGACCCTGAACCCCACCCTTAAAAATCTATACCTATGTCACTGCCCAGCTGCATTAGTTTATGGACTCTACCACTTAGGCTGCAGCTGGGAGCAGATTGTTTTAATATTTCCACATACAAAGTACCTCCTTTTATATACAAAGCTATCATGTCAAGAAGGAAGTTCTTCCATTGCTTTCCCACTGAAGTGCTAGCTTTTTACATACAAGGTGTTTTTTTTAAGGAGCATTTGAAGATTTGATATCCTCCCTTCAGTACAAAATGGAACAGATCTGCAGTAGATGCCACCAAGAAAGTATTTTGATTCCAAGAATTTAGCCTATGGGGTAAAAGCAGGCCATTCTATGAATGCCCTAGATTCCTACTGATACTAAGCAAGTTTGCATGCTGGGATTCAGTCTTGCAAGGGCTATTAGATATGGGTGCCTAGTGCTGCTGGCATTTTTCTCTCCCAGGGATTAATTTACTCTGTAACCATTAGACTACAGAAGAGTTCAGCTGAATTAACATATTATAAATGATCATGAAGAGAAAGAATATTAGAAGTGTAAATCGATGTAATACTGAAATTACTATTTTATTACCTGAAATATCATTTTACATGTCTAAAATTCATTACGAAAATTGCAGGGAGTGGTCACTAGATTTATAAAAGGGACGAGAACAAAAATGAAAAGACTGCAAAAATCATGAATGGAAAAATGTCAATGTCAAATTTAATTAAATATTTCATTGCATGTTGCAAGGGGCATTGCAATTCATTTGTAGAAAAGGGCTACATGCAATGTATTGTACATTTGCACTTATGTGCAAGAAAAAAAATGATGCAATACCATATCTTAGACCAGAGGTCTTCAAACTACGGCCCTCCAGATGTTCACGGACTACAATTCCCATCACCCCTTTCCAGCATGGCCCAATGACAGGGCTGATGGGAATTGTAGTCCATGAACATCTGGAGGGCCGTAGTTTGAAGACCCCTGCCTTAGACAAAGCCCCTCTTTAGAACCTGGAATGAACATTAGTTAAAACAGACATACCATTTTGCCCCATAGAGCTGCTATTTATTCTGCATGCAAGTAGGGGACCAAAATAAGGGCTACTTTAGATATGCTAATATGCCAGTTGGTGGTTTTATTTTCAATATGAACACTTGGGAACATAATTGCAGTAAATGAAAATAATACTGGCACAATGTCTTGTCCTAAAAAATGCTTTGTGAGCAACATCCTAGTGGGGCACGAGGGTACCAATGGGAGGAAAACAGACATTTAAACTGTCACTCTCAGAACTGCCACACTCCAAATTGCTAATGTTTCACTGAACTGCGGTTCTACAGCAGAGGAACCCTCCTCAAGATCTTACTGGCTTTCAGCCTGTCCTTCTACCTCCCAGTCTTGACCTGAGCCTGTCTCCCCTCGACTGCCAACTTTTGGAGTAGAGCGAGGGTGCTGCCATGTTGAGTAAAACAGTCTGTTTTGCCACTGCTCAGCATACTTGCAAGGGCACGCCTGTCCCTAGCCTAGAAGCTTGGGGCTAGATGAGCAGTTTCATCTGTTTTAATTCCACATCCTCCCGGCTAATTACAAAACATGTATTCTCTGAAGTAGAACAGTACCTTAACGATGGTCCCCCCACCCCACCCCCAAACACCAGATTACAGAGCCTAACTTCTAATCCTAGTCATTTTGTCTATATGGCAACTTTCCCCAGAAACTTTAGATTAATGTAAAGTCTGAAAGATTGCAGCAAAGATCACAGAAAGATTGGAATGCATGAGAAATAAGGAAATGTTGAAAGAACTGGAGGACAATTTAGTTTACAAAAACTGGCTGATTGGAGCTTCGTAATAGTTTCCAATTACCTAGCAAAATCTTAGAAGTGGAATGGTAAGCAATTTATCTGTATCTGCTCTGGAAGAAATAAGGAGTAAAATGTGAAGAAGAAAAGATCTGAGATTAGGATATTTTCTCTGGTGTTTAACCTTAGTCGGCAATGAAATGAATCACCAGATTTCTGCCATCCATCGCTACAAGGTTTTTTAAAGTGACTTGATAAACTAAACTATCACTTAAACTAGCATAGTGAAGTCACAATGTCCTAGTTTAGACAAATCAGAGAGCATACCTGGCTTCATTTGAACCCAAGATAGTCTTAGCTATATGTATTGTCCTAATTCCTAATGGTTCATAATATGCTAATGGATGGCTTCCTGATATATCCAGCCTTGGCCAAAAAGGGTGAGTTATCCCCCAGTTCAAACCTCAGCTCAGTCACAAATTCTGTAGATGACCTTGGAAGGTATCTATTTCTTAGCCCAACCTCATGGGAAAGTACTGAGGTGGAAACAGCCCAAACCTCCTCAGAGAAAAATGGGATACAAAGGCAACAAATGAAAATAAAGCCCTTTTCAGGTGACATGTCTGACTGTGTGTTTGGAGTAAGTGGGTTACACATGACCCTTCCAGTATGCACTATCACTACCGGGTCAGAAAGGCACATTGTGGGATTTACAGTACTGAAATGCACGTTACAGAACCCTGTTCCAAGGCTGTGGCTTTGAGACAACATGGCTGGCAAACAAACATACTTGAAAGATTTCACGTAGCTTGTTTGCTTCATATGCATTGCCTGAAAGGGATTTGCATGGTCACCAAAATAGAATAGTAAGGCTTTCAAATTCTGCATCCTGTGACACAAAATTCATTAGTTCATGTTGGAAAATATATCCCACAGTTCCTCTCTGGGAATAAGGTTACCAACCAGACAGGGGAAAAACATCCTCTCCCTTTCATAGAGGTTTTAGAGTGGACACGGACACTTGAAGCTTTTTATGGCATGCAGTTAAAAATATTATCTGATCATTGCTGCAGGCAGAGCTGGTATTAAAGGGACAGCTGGGGGGGGGGGCAGTTTAAAAGGAGGAAGCCATGCTCTGGGAATGACAGAGATCTCGCTCTCATGCTGCTCTTGTGGAAAAGTTTCTGCATTCAGCAGACATCCTAGGTAGCCACACTATCCATAGAAAAATCCAAACACAAAAGTTGTGTAATACCAGCCAAAATTCTATGCTATCATATTCTCTGTACTCATATCAGATTGGATATGAAAAACAAATAAACAAAAATGAGTTGGGGAGACATTTCAGGCAGTGGTCTTGGGGTTTCTGGTTTGTCGCTTGTAAAAGATGTTGCAGACTGCATTAGATGAGGAGTGCTGGGTACAGAAGCTAGTCTCTGTTACACAGACTTCTGAGAAGGAGGAAAATGGCACTCTCCATTCAAAAAAATCAAATATCTATTCAATTTAATACCAAACAGAATGCAAAGGGAAAATGCATCAGCCCTTGCAGGAACAAAATGAAAATTTAGATGAGTGCTTTCTCAACTTGCTGTTCCAACATTATTTATTCACTGAAACAAGAGAGACACTGATCATCTCTCACTGTTTTTGCCATCCATCCAGGGAAAAGCAGACTGGAGCTCCAGTAAGAATACCTGCCACTGGAACCTTACAGGCTCCGTGAGGTTCATACACCAAAGAGGAGCAACAGTAAGCACAAAGTGTCAAGACACTGAGCAGAGAGGGAGTGGCTGCAGTGATGGAGTGAGAGGGAACTGCACCCAGGGCACGACCTGCCTGCATGCTCCTGCCCCTTCCTTAGTCCACCCCCACCTGCCCTGATTCGCCCACATCCTGCCCAGTGGTGGGATCCAAAAATTTTAATAACAGGTTCCAATGGTGGTGGGATTCAAACAGTGGCGCTGCCGCACACACGCACCTCCAGTCCCTATTGGGCAGGGAGGTTGCTTTAGTAACCTTTTCTCGGTACTCAGAAAAAATTAGTAACCACTTCTAGAGAAGTGGTGAGAACTGGTTGGATCCCACCTCTGATCCTGCCCCTGGGAGGGAGGTCTGGAGGTGATTTTTCTGGGGGCCCCCACATGACACCAATGGCACTCGCCTGGGGCATAGAGCCCCCGCCCTGTTGCAGCTTTGCCAGTATTTGATATACACGGTAAAACTGTCTGCTAACAAAACTTTGCACTGGTCTCACCTTTGCCAATGATCTGATCCTTGTGCATTACCAGCTGCTCTTCTGGGATTAGGACATCCTTCACCTCTTCCAGCAGTTCTGGGCGAAGATTTTCAATGGAGCAGGATGGTATCCGCATGAGGGGCACAGAAGAACCATTGCTGCTGCCTGAGAAAAAAGGCTGTTGGTTAGGCTCCCTACCAGGCAACATTCTCAAAGAACAGCGGAGAGAAGAAATGAAAGTCAGATGCCAACAAGTCCATTCTTTTTTTAAAAAATAGTTCATAGTGGCCCATTATGCACAGGAGCTTAGCCGCAATCCCAAACAGAATTCACAGCGGAGTGTTTGTTTCAGGGCATGTTCATTATCATTACCCACAGCTCTTTCCCCCCACTGTTTCTCACCATGTTAGCAGTGGGCCAGGTGTTTCCCATTTGGTATCTGTGGTGTTTTTTGTTCTGCAGCTATTGCATCACCTTCATTTAAATTCTGCCCCCTCAGACCCGTCTAGCTTTTTCACTTGTGTCCATGAGAGGGCAATGTGCGCTTGTTTGCCCAAAGACAGCACTATGAAGCACCATCAAGCTCCCCAAAGCACAAAAAAGGGCATCCTTTCGCCATTGTTGGTTATTTTACACAGATACATAAGGAAACCATGACATTAAAGACATGATCTACGAAAACCTTTTGAGAGCAGGAATAATGGTGGGGTGCAAGCTGCAAAGGGACAACGTGATTCACCATTTGAAAAGTTTTCCTGGGGGTTTTCTTCAGAAAGCATAGGGAGCATCAGCAAATTAGTGAGCAGCATGGAGAATTGCCGAAGCATCATGAAATGGCAGGCAGAAAAGAAATGAAAGGGAGAGATTCAAAGTCCGGTAGGAGAAATAAAATGTTTGTTCCCAATGGTCCCTTTTCCGATCTACTTGGTACACCAAGGTTGACTGGGCAACCAGTCAAGGATCACTGGAGGAAGGGGAGGTCATGGGCAATGAAAGCATTCCAGCGGGAAAAGAAAGAAGTGGGAAGGAGTCAGCAACAGGGAGGGGGGGTGAAGGGGAAGGCATACAGAGGAAAGCAAGGCAGTGGATGGGGTGAGGTAGGTAAGTTGGCCCTGTGGGGAAGGAAGAGGTCTGGGCAAAGCTGTGCTCACTGGCAAATCTGCCCTGCTCTGGCAGTGAAGCAAATTAAAGTTGTGCTATAAGTGGATTTGCTTGCCGTGAAGAGAATAGAAAGTGAAATCTGGGCTAGAGGAAACACATCTGTACAAGCAATCTTGCTGCGATGGACATTTGCCCCCACCACACAGCAGACACTTTGTGCGTAGTTGGCCAATGGCATCTTCTGCCACTAGTCTTTTCCAAATTCCTGACAAAATGAGCTCCCTGCACTCTAAGCTCCTTTCAACCAAAACAAGCAGGGGGTTGAAGGGAAAATGAAAGATCTCTAGATCCTGAGTAGATTAGGCATTTGAGCATAGCTGGGGTTTGGCAGAGAGGGGCACTGAGAGTAAATTGTTGCAGGTATGGAGAAGGCTATAGGAATCTTGTCCCCAGAGAGACAGTGAGAGGTCACTGCTGGTGTACAGCCAGAGAAGCTATCTGACTAAGCAATTTGCCCCTGCTTAGGAAATCTTCTTTTGAGGAATCAGAACCCCAGGCTGATCTTAACATGTTCACATCCTTTAGTATAGAGAGTACAAACACACCAGTCCTTACCAGTACCATTTGTGTAACCAGTGTTGGAGGGAAAGAGAGGGATGGTTGGCGTGCCCCTGTTGAAACTTAATCTTTCCAAGTTTGAAGTACCTGGAAAAAGCACAGCGAACTTGTCAGTAGTACACAGCCTCCATGCAGAGGCATTCACAGAGACCAGGGAGGGCCCCTCAATGGGGTATTGTCCATGGTTTCCTCTTGTGCCCAAACATCCCTAGAATGGTGTTCTAGTGTGTTTCAGTCATCAAAATCCCTACCAATGGTGAGGTTGCAGGCACAAGGAGATACAAGAAGAAAATGGCATCAACCAAGGGTGAGGAGGTATGAAACTTCAAAACCCACCTATCTACATGGTGAACAAAGCCACTTTAAATATATTTGGAAAGACCTGCCAAAGCAGGCATCCAGAAGGTGGATGATTGCATGACAATCCACCCAGAAGCTTTAAAAAACCCTGTGCAGTTTTTTGGGGGGTGGGGCAACAATGACACAGACCTAAAGGTCCATGTGAAAACAGCCTAAGGCAGACTGGAGACATGGCAAGTCTCTGATCAGAGCCCCATGGTCAGACTTAAATCAGCACTGTCTTGAAAAAAGTGCAGAAATATAGCTGAATGGATACCACTGATGAAACACTTTCTTGAAGGAATATTTTGAAAGGCTTGTAGTTACCTATCTTCTTCCTCCTCCTCCTCCGCATATATTTCATTAGCAGAAATCCCAAGAGGCAGAGGACTAGGATGGCCACAATGGTCCCCAAGACAACAGCAACAGGGGACAAGGAGGAGACCTCAGTCACAAAGCCCACATCTGTGCAGTTGTCATTCACACAAATCTAAAAGAAGGAAGGGACATTTTGGAATTGGTTATCAGACATGCCACAGCACTGACGTCCACAAGAGAAGCACAGGAGCACTTAGTGCTAGCAACCCAGACTTAGCCTTTGAGTGGCATTATTGTCTGCAAGTCACATTTTGTGGGTGCAAAATGCTGTCAAGTTGCAGTTGATTGATAGTGGCTCCCACAATATTTTCAAGGCAAGAGATGTTCAGAGGTGGTTTGCCATTGACTGCTTCTGTGTAACAACTCTGGACTTCCTTGGTGATCTCCCATCCAAATGGCACTGCATAGTTTCCAAGATCCAACAAGATCGGGCAAGTATGGGCTCCCCAAGTCCTATATTAGTATGTTTGTATTCTTGGTGTTGACCACTGAACAGGGGTGATGTAGAAACTTGGAGGGCCACTGTACTGCCTTGAAAAATACTCTTGTTTCTTCTAGTATTTTGGGTCAACTTATAATCAATTCCATGTATAAACATAACTGGAGACCTGCCATGGCTGTTGTGGTGACATATTGGAAGGGTGCCATTACAATCCATCTGTAAATCTCCTTCCAACCATTAGACTGCTAAGGACTGCAATGGTGGAGCTCAGGAGAGCAGTGGGGGAGGGGAATCATGGGAAAGGAGCTGCAAAAGACCCCTTCTCTTCCCCCAAGAATCTTTAAATCTTTCCATATGACTTATTTGCCCTAGTTACAATGTTGTTGGGAAGTGGGTTTTTTCTCCTGCTTCCCTGCAGCTTCGTGGTGCATGAATGCACCTCCCTTTGGGTTTCACTCCAATCTTTCTTTGCTGTAAAATGGAAAGTGGCAAATATCGCTCCAATTTTTGTTTTAAAAAGTCATGGAATCAAGATTGAAGGAGATCTTGGGGTTCTAGTAGATAGCTTATGTTGAATCAGTGTGCAGAAGCGGTGTGAAGGAGAAACTCCTTGCTGGAAATTATTAGGATGGGGATTGAAAATAAAACGGCAAATATTGTAATGCCCTGTACAGATCTATATAGTGTGGCCTCATTTGGCTATGTGCAGTGCTGGTTGCAATATCTCAAAAGCATATTGCAGAGCAGGAAAACAATTCACAGGAAGGGAGCCAACTAGATCAACAAGTTGGAGCATCTTTCGTATGAGGGGGAATATGTTAGAGGTTTATAAAATTATACATGGGGTAGAGGAAGTGACTATAGGAAGCTTTTTCTCCCTCTCCAATAAAATGAGAATTTGGAGGCACCTAATGAAATTAATGGCAAGAGAATTACAGGACAGACAAAAGGAAAGAGTAGGCTGTGTACCTGCATTCCACAGCTGTCTCCAGCAATGACTCTAAGAACAGGAAGTACTACACTGGCAGCATTTGATCCGTGTGGCTTCAGACTGGGTGTGTCCTTGCCAACAATGCCATCTGGGATGTGGGTAGTGGGGTAACACAACCTCAGGCACCAGAACTGTTATTCAGCATGTGTTGTAAGTGCAAAAACAACAAAGCTCTGAAACTGGGAAGCTCATGCTGTCCACTGCCAAGTGCATTTTTTGACCTCAATGAGATTTTCAGTGCTTCCTCCCCAATTCCCCTGCCAAAGTTGCATGCATGAAAATCAAGAGAGAGTATTAAAATCCCCTGCTAAACTCCAAACTGAGGAAATGCTTCTCAACAGATAAATGAGTCTGATGAACAATGTCAAGACAGTCAGAAACATTGCCCAATGTTCTCCTGTAAAAATGCATCCCTGGCTCATTTAATTTGGCCTCGACAAGAATTCCTTTAAGAAATTTTAAGGTCAGAATTTACTCAACTCTGAACTTACAAGTAGCTCTGAAGGGCAGATTTCCTGGTACTCCTCAAATTCACCAGAAGATGTAATGGAAAGAACTTGTGTGACCTGATTTTAGGTGAAGGTCACTTCCTTTAGTGATTCATAGAACCATAGTTGGAAGAGACCACAAGGGCCATCAAGTCCAACCCCCTGCTATGCAGGAACACACAATCAAAGCACTCCCGACATATGTTCATCCAGCCTCTGTTTAAAAACCTCCAAAGAAGGAGACTCCACCACTCTCTGAGGCAGTGAATTCCACTGTTGAACAGGCCTGACAGTCAGAAAGTTCTTCCTAATGTTTAGGTGGAATCTCTTCCTACACCTTGAATCCATTACTCTGTGTCCTAGACTCTGAGGCAGCAGAAAACAAGACTGCTCCCTCTTCAACATGGCATCCCTTCAAATATTTAAACAGGGCTATCATATCACCCGTTAACCTTAACTTCTCCAGACTAAACATCCCCAGCTCCCTAAGTGTCTCTTTGTAGGGCATGGACTCCAGACCTTTTACCATTTTGATTGCCCTCCTCTGGTTCCCTTTATTCCATATCATACAGGGACTTGCTACTGCCTCCGCATTTAAAAAGGAGAGGCTAACAGAAAAAGTGGGTAGAAGGTAGAGCCAGAAGAAGAATTGATGGAAATACCATTTATCATATGAATAATTTTTGGCATGCCAGGCTGCTCTTGAGCAGAAAACCATACTTATGAACAAAGAAAACAAGAGAAAAAGCAGGAGAGGCCAGCAGAAAAACAGACCAGAAGCAGCCATGGCTTGGTATTGGTATGATGACAGAAAACTGTCACCAATGTTACCTGAACAGGCAAATTATCCAGAGGGATGTTTAGGCTTTTGGGGATTCGACAAGTCACCTCATTCTTCAGCACACTAGGGTGGCACATCCTGCCAGCTATAGTCATAGAGATATTCATGCAACCTGACAGAGCATCCAGACCTCTATGCTGCACAAAGACATAAAAATACATACAAACTATCATCAGGGGAGGCAGGAATCTCAGTTGCTTCCAACTCCTCCCCCCAGATTTTCTCCATTACATCTATCTTGTCTCACAACTCCATTTGTCTGTCCAACTATATGCATGATAAATTGATGATTCTAATTTGGCATGTTCATCTTTGTCCCAGTTTTCTCCATGGGTGCAAAGGTCTCTTTCCACAATTCTTTCTCATTATAACCTAGAATGTGAAATCCTATCAAGTTACCAAACTTAACAGATCCTACTTGTGCCATCTGATTTAATAAGTCCCTCTCTGTTTTGTCAGTACGAACTGATATTACCAGTTGACTTCAATGTATGTATCAGTTTATGCAACTAATGTTGTTACAGGAAACATACAAGGTTGAAAACCCTTAGTGCCACCCCAAGCAGAGCTATACTTTTTTAAGCAAATTGACTTCAATGGACTTAGAAGGGAGTAACTCAGCTGTGGATTGATATTAATCACAGATGATGCAGTAAGATACTACGTACTCATAGCAGTCCACTCACAGAAGTGCTGCTGGTTCTTCTGCAGCTAAACACCACATTAGATGGATCTCCCAGTGTGGCTTTTGAGCCTGAACAGCATCCTGCATTTGGCCTGTCTTGTCCCCTACTTGACTTAAAACAGTTGTGGGAGAGAGGGCTCTGACCCAGGAAACACAACCCCACCATTTATGGCTACTTTTTGCTGCCAGATTACATCTCAGGGAATCCAATCACAGAATTCCATTGACATACATAGTTTAACTCTCATTTACACTGCTTAGGAAAATAAGCAACAGATGTCAGTCATAATATGAACAGGTGTCCTTTTATAACTATAATAATGAACAAGTGTTCATATATAACTCATCAATTCACAATGTATAAATCTGTTCTTATTCTCCCACTCCACCAAAGTAATGTAGAAATTAGGATAGAAAACCCCATTGCATACATTAATCTTGATCTTATCTTCTCCTTGTATGAGTGTGTACAATCTGTCTTCATTCTCAAAGGGATAGATCTGTGGCTTGGGGTAGTAACAAGTATGAAATGCCTTGCCCCCCAGAGCACCATCCATCAAGATTCTCAGGATCCCAGGAACACTTTCAATCTTGTTCTCAAACCGGTAGGCAGGACTTTGGCACACCAGGGTGTTTGCTGATGGTGGCCTCTTGCATACCTAAAGGTATCATACCAAAATGGAGGCAATAAGGAAATGGTTTAGTTTAATTCAGCTTAATTTTATCAGTCTGATAATTGCAAGAGTACTGTGTTTATAGCAGGGTCCATGTTACCAAAGTGTAGAGGCTAAACCTGGAAGGGCTATAAGAATTAAATCAGAAGGATGGCAAAAATGCCTCTCAATGAAAGGCACAAACCTTCATTCATTCATTCTGAACCTGCTGCCAGTCAATTTCATGGGCTTCACTGATACTAGATTAGATCCTGTGAAACATTTCCATTGATGCAATGGAATTCCAGCAACAGAGCACAATTTCCTCATCTTCCTGCACTCCAGAACAAAATCCCCTCCCCTGTTTGTTTGCCTACCTGCCATCTAAGCAGAAGTTCACCTGGTGAGCTGCCACCTGCTGCCCATGGGAAGGAGTGAGAGTCCTTCCCCACCCACCCCATTGGAAACACCTACAGGGGGTGGGGTCTTGCAGCTACAACAGGAGTTCCACCAGCAGCCCAAGGCAGCTGACTTGGGCAGCAGCCGAAGGGCACCACCCGTTCAGGGACTGTTTGGGGAAGGTTGATTGAGCAGACTCTATGCTTGTTCACTGTATTTTAGTTTTTGTAGTTGTGGGAACTGTGATTTGGGGGTTAGCTGATATAATTGGTTATTGCTTATAGTATATTATTGTTTGTTCACTACTGTTGTTTGCCGCCCTGAGCCCTCCGGGGGAGGCGGAATATAAATTAAATGTGAAAATGAAATGAAAAAATGCTGTTCCTAAGGAACAGGAGACCTCAACAGCATTGAGGTGAGGGTAAAGTGGTCTGCAGCTGGACAGGCAAATTAATGAACATGGCCTTCCCAACTATTAGGGAACCATTCTACAGCATCTAATCCACTGCTTTTTAACAATGCTTGCATTGTCTTGGATTTGCTTGGTGCCTTTTCTTATTTGTGATATAATTTTTTCGGGATCTATTATAATGGTTTTAAATAATCTCCAAGCATCCTGAATCCCTCTTTCCCTACTGAATCTCTATGGGCCATGTTCCTACCTACAATAACAACATATATGGAGATTTTATAGTTGGCTTGCTCCACACCTGTGGGGTTCTTTTCCCCAAGAAAGGAACACTTGTCTGGGATGCTCTAAACTGATCATGCATTGAGCAGGGGGTTAGACTAGATGGCCTGTATGGCCCCTTCCAACTTCATAATTCTATGATTCTATGAAATGTACCAAAGTTAGAGACTGATAATATTCTGAAATCAAACCTCATTTGGGCTGTCTTTTGGCAATGAATGTTTTCATAGTATTATGATGGTGCTGAGCAGCTTCAGTGACTGTATTGAGCAGATCTTAGTGACTAAAAATAATTGCATCTATTTTTCTTCTGAATGGAATACTCACTTTGGCTTCTGTTTGCACTCCTGCAGCCACAAATTGTATCTTTGCCTGATACACTGAATCCAAATTGGTGCCAAAGATGGAAATATTTGACCCTCTGAAAAAAGAAGAAGGCCATGAAATAAAGGCAAAACAAAATTGCCACACCCAGACAGACTTCAAAGGTATTCTGTTGGTGCGAACCAGGGGTCCCCAAACTACGGCCCGGGGGCCAAATGTGGCCCCCTGAAGGCATTTATCCGGCCCGCCAGGCATGGCGGCGATGGCTCCATTCATGTGCAGTGGGGGCTCGAGGGAGAGGAGGAACTGGCCCCAACGGCCGTTGATTGCAGTTACATGATGGCACCCCCAAATCTCCATGCATTTTCTGACCCAGAGTTGGAAACCTTACATGTGGCAACGCCTGCTCCACCCTTCCCTCTCGGCTACTCCATGTGCTGCTCTCAGGCTTTCTGTTCCGCCTCACTCCCATTGGCATCAGCCAGGCTGGCGAATCGCTCGCTGGCTGCTAGGCAGGAAAGAACCCAGGAAGATACCTGATCCTGGGTTAGATGGAATGCTTCATTGGGAAAGTTCTGCTTTTTTTTTTTACAGGGGAAGGTATTCCACAGCCTCCCCAACAATATTTGGAGCCCACCCTGTACTTGACATACTTTGGTCACTGTTCTAAAAATAGACCATGACAGAAAGGCTGAAAGGTGAAATCAAACATTTTACAATCATTTGTGCATAGGAATTTGTTCATAGTTTTTTTTAGTCCGGCCCTCCAACAGTCTGAGGGACAGTGAACTGGCCCCCTGTTTAAAAAGTTTGGGGACCCCTGGTGTGAACAATAAAAGATTAGAAACTGATTTACTGTATTACAGAGTACTCAATTATCAATGCTACTGCTACCCAGGTCTGCAAAGGCAAAACAGATGGTATCCTCTCCTTGAAATTTGAGGAAGTCCTCAGAAGTTTGTTGACTTGTGACTCCAGCAATGTCATTTCATCGATAAATTATAATAAACAAGTAGGGAACTGCAAGAAACTTCCAGAAGAAGCCATCCCACCCACCCCCTTTGATTCTACCCCACCCCCTCCCAGCCTCTTTAGTGCCTTGATGGTTCACCCAACTTCTTGCCTGTCCCCTTTGCTACTTCAATCACCACCTTCCCCCGCCCACATGCAGTGAAGGAGTATAGCAGCTGTGCATCAACAGACAACACTATTGGTTTTGAAAGGTATTTTTCAATGTTTTTATATTTTTCTGCAAACCTGGAAAAGGGGTTCCCCCAAGTTTACAGAACTATCTGTTTTTGGTAACTAGGGGCCAATCTACAGAATTAGATACCTGCAGATCAGCCCACACTTGATTATTAGAATTGGTGCATAGTATACATCACAACAAGCCATGGACAGGAGATGTGATGTGATGTAAACAAAATATTGTCTTAGAAACTGAGGCATGACTGAAAAGGCTGACTTACTCATAGCTGCAGTTTGGAGATATATGATGTATCTGGGGATCTTTTCGATAACTGAAGTGCTGTGGGGAGAGAAACTGTTCTTCATCTATCACTACAGTCACAGAAGCACTGGTCAGGTTGTTTGAAGCAGGACTAGTACAAATTATGGCCTCTTCTCCTTGGCTGGTTAAAAACGAGATACACAGAATGACATGGCTTTTCTCAGATATCTATCGCTTCTACCTTCCTCTATGCTGTTGGTCTTGGGGCAGACACTGTTCTTTGGAGGAAAGGTTGCTCTGCAAAATTATACTCATGCAATTATACTTATGCCTGGCCAACTGTAGAAATGGTCCCCATACTGGGGGTAGTTCCATGACCGTAACTGTGAGGATTCCTGACAAGATTTATATACCACAACACAATAAAAAGCACCAATGAAACCTTATGAACCGTATGAACACTTATTCCAAAATCTTTAAAATACCACCAGACTCCTATATATTTTTGCAGCAACAGGCTTTGGGATGAAACCACATCATATGCCAATGAAATGTTCTTTAACCCTTGGTCAAAGCTGAGTAAGAGAATGGTGAAATGATATTAACAGCTACTAATATACCTGCAAGATAGAGGACTTAGACAGTATCTTTCAGAACCTGTCAGCCTAGGGGTTGAATTCAGGACATCCCTTCCATATGCTTCACAAAGAAGTAGCTGTTGTTCTTCTCCTCACATTTGCTTTTCTTCAGTTCTGTTTTTTAGATTTCTGTTTGGTCCTACAACCCAAATCCCATTTCAGTGTTTACTCGAGGTCCCATCCTGTTGATTTTATTGACTATCTTGTGTCATCTGCCTTGCATCCCAGTGAGAAAGCACTATTAATAATATAAATAATAGCTAGACTGATAGATAAATTATCAAGAGCGAACATCAGCCTGGGAGTACCGAGCCACTGTGAAGAAAGCGTGATCAACTACAGGAGCTACATATGGCTGTGATTCCACCACTTAAATTCTTAGACACAGAAAAACAGACTTAATGCCAGACTTCTGCTAGACCTCACTGAACCACTGGGATTGTTTTTCATCATGAAAATATGAAAACTGGGAGAGCAGCTAGCCATATACACATTCCAGTCCACAAGAAAGAGTTGCCACTGCAACTGATCTTTATCTTTATATTCTAATTAGGGTTGCCAGTCTCCAGCTGGGTCCTGCATCTCCTGGATCTATAGCTAACCTCCAGACTACAGAGATCCCTTCCCTTGGAGAAAATGGATGCTCTGGAGTTTGGACTCTATGGCATTATACCCTGCTGAGCTTCCTTCCTTTCCCAAGCTCCACCTTCCCCAGGCTCCACTCCCAAATTTCCAGGCACTTCCGAGCCTGGAGTTGGCTATGCTATGCTGAGGAAATTATAACTCTGTTACTTTCTTCCTTCTCCTTGAGTGCTTACCATCATAGCTGGAGAAGGAAAGAGTCACTTCGGCTATGCCTACTCAAAACCAGCCAAGCTAAATATTTGTGATGGGTCACATTTATTTCTCACTGACAGCGTACATACTGCTTAGAAATGAGCATATTCAATTTTAACTCCTTTGAGGACTGCATAATATGGATTACTCTTCTAAATGTATCTTGTTTTAGAATGCTAGTTCCAGGCATTTTTTATAAGGCTTTGCATTCAGCTCCCAGCCCAACAAACCAATGCCATCCTTTCAGGTTAGTACTTGCCATACCTTTCCCTTTGCTTGACCACAGGGCAATTTAGGCCATTAATTATTATGGTCCTTGCATTCCCAACCAGGAGGTTTCTCCCCCAGATAAAGATCTCTGTTCCTCCAGCTTGTGGGCCAAAAGTAGGATGGATAGATGTTACTTTCGGCTCCTGTTAATAAAAAGAACAAACATTTAAATACACCTTATTTATTTAAACATTTATACCCTGCCTTTGCTCATGGTTCAAGATGGCTTCTATACCACTGGTCCTAACAAGCATCTGCCTCTGCACAACTACTTATAGAGCATTACCATACCTATAATTAGCTGTCAACAAGTCTATCTGGAAAGTTCTCACAAAGTCACTGAATAACAGACAAGGACCATGCAAGAGCTGGTGGAGATAAATTTACCACAAACACAAAGCCGTCACGGACTGAAGAGCCACTGATATAAAATGGGGTCTGTCTCTTCTCTATGATGGTGACTTCAACTCTTTGTGGCTCCAGATCCACCTGTTTGTCCTGTGGTTCTAAAGCACAAACAATAACTTCACCAGAATCCTTCCACGGTGGCACTTGGCTGTACCTGAAAGACAGGAAAGATGGTGAAAGGTTCATTGCCCTGAGTCCAGATGAAGAAAATGTCATCAATTAATTTTAAAAAGAGGTGCCAATGCTGTTCTGTTTCACAAGGCTTTCAACAACTTCCATCCCACCATCAATCTAACTATGAATGACTATGAACTTGAAATACACTTCCTAAATACCACAGTACAGACACATGAGGGACACACAAGCACCACTTTACACTGGAAAGTGACAGATCAGCAAACATATCTACATGCCTCCAGCTACCATCCCAACCATATCAATCAGTCCATTGTCTATAGCCAAGTCCTACACTATAGCTGCATTTGCTCCAACAGAGATACTCACTTGAAGGACCCTGCCAGAATTTTTCACAACTGCAATATCCTGCTGACATGGTAGGAAAGATGACATGGTAGGAAAGATGAAAAGAAGACATACCCCACTTTTCTCAACCGTAAAAAGTCTCAAAGCAGCTCTTTCTTTTCCCACAACAGACACCTGGTGAGATAGGTTGGGCTGAAGGAGTTCTGAAAGAGCTGTGACTAGCCCAAGGTCACCCATCAGGCTGCATGTGTAGGAGTGGGGGAAACAAATCTGGTTCACCAAATCAGAGTCCACCTGCTCTTAACCACTATACCACACTGGCCAGGAGGGAAAAGACAGAGCAGAGAAGTCAGCAGGGAGACAAGGGAGAGTATATAAGATTATTAGGTAAGAAGGAAATCAGAAAGGATAGGCTTAAGATCTAGAATAGAAATGCAATAGTGCAGGTAACCTCACTAGCTGCTCTTCCATTTGAGGCAGAAAAAGAACTGAGGAGGAGAGGGTGGACCCATGTCCTTCAGGATGGAGAAAGAATTGTTTCCTGCCTCCCCAGTTGAATGGTGAGAATCACCCACGAGATGTTCTCCAAGCTCAGAGGGAGAACAACAACTCACCCACAACGATAAGCTACTTAACAGAAACATGGGCTCTGGAACCAAGGTCTGCAACAAATCAAAATGCCAACATTGCTCACATAAAGATCCTAACAGTACTATCACTGGGCCCATTAACGTCAGCCATACTATCTCAGGTTCATACTCCCACTCAACTTCTAAAGTGACTTATGCCATTGCATGCCACCAATGCCCTTCCACCCTCTACATGGGACAAACAGGCCAGTCCCTGCAAGAAAGATTAAATGTGCATAAGTCTGACATCAGAAACCACAACATTCAAAAAACAGTGTGGAACATTTTAACCTTCCAGGACATTCAATTGCTGATTTAGGAACAACAGTTCTCTTACAAAAAAGTTTTAAAGGGAGATTAGAAACACTGTTGAATTGCAACTAATTACAACTAATAATGAAGCTCAATACATTCTCCTGGATTGAATAGAGACCTAGGATTCCTGTCTCATTACCAATGCTGATTTCTCCATGCCTACTATCCCTCTTCAAATCACACTGTCATTTACCTTCTATTGATATTTACATGCTATTGCCACTGGGTCATGGAATTCACTCTTCTCTGCTGAAGGACAAATGGACTCACATTCTTGTTGTATTTGAAGAAGTGAGCTGTGACTCACAAAAGCTCTTATCCTGCCAGAAATTGTGTTAGTCTTTAAGGGGCTACTGGACTCTTAACTGTTTTATATTTTCTACTGCTACAGACAGACTACCATGGCTACTCATCATGAGGCAAGGTATGTTTAACGTTAAAGAAATAAAGACACTTTTAAGTTGGATATTGCCAAAATCTAGAAATAAACCAGATGCAGATAGCAGATTCTCAAATGCATACCCATATAGGCTGATTCTGCATGGGCCAAAAACAGTGGTGTGAAAACAGTGGTGTAAAGCCTTTTACACTGTTTTAAACCCTTTTACACCATTTTCACACCGCTGTTTTTGGACCATGTGGAATCTACCATAGAGTCTTGGTAGAGAGCTTCTGGAAAAAGTGTAGAAATACACATCCTGTACACTGTCCTTCCTGCCACTATTATCACTGAGGAGTAAACAGCCTCTCCTCCTCTATGGTTAGCTGGACCTTGCTCAGCCCAGTAACATCCCTGGTTTAGAACTTATTCAGACCTGCCAGATTATATTTAGCCTGGGGCAAAGGTGTCCACTAATCTCTATATGTTGGTACAGTTTTTTTAAGGCATTCCTTTTCCCACCTAATGTGATGGATTCTCCTGCCCACATACCAATCATTTCCCTATTCATATAAAAAACCTTCCAGTCATACCTAGTTGTATTACTTTAAACAAATACAGATCGAAGTTCACTAGACTGTATGTCTGATAGAGGTCAAGGGGGAAACATTTTGCACTGCTGCTTCATTTCCGTTCTGGGAATACTGCCAATGTGTAAACATACAAAATGTATCCAGATTTCAACATGACAACTGAGGTGCTTTTATGCTGCAACAAATATCTATGATATCATCTCAGGACTTCACACAGGCCGAGAGATTCTATCAGCAGGAATTCTAGAAAATTCCATATCCTAAAAATAAACTGCAAATTTTGTAATATAAATAAATCAAGTAGACTGAACAAATGTATTTAACTCTAAATGCAAATGTCGCAACATGCTGATTTGTGAGCTGTTAATTTTTTTAAGAACTTGGTTTTTTTTTTCTTTGCAAGAGCATTTGGAAAATGTTGGGTTGTGTTATATAAAAAAGATGAAGGGGGAAATTAGAAAAAAAGACTTGGGTTATATGGACAGCACTGAATTCAGCAAAGGGGCCCTACTTCAAAACCACTGAACCTAGCCTCACCACAAATTGCCAACATGAATACAATCATGAGGATCTGAAACTTCTTGGGTTTTTTTTTTTAAAAAGGACTATCCAAGGATCCTGATGAAATAATTACATTTCATATTAGATGTCATATTTTATATTCTGAAATACCATCATGCATATCACAAGAGCTTCAAGTACTACTACCAAAGGTACTTGAGCAGTGGAAGGAAAGTATAATAGGCCACACAAAAATCCATGGAAGTTGAGTGACACAAATAATCAGAAGTAAAAGACTATGTGATCCTGTTCATCACCCCCTTTCTCTCCTAATGACTCCAGACCCTCAAAAGAGTTTTAGATCACTGCTGTAAATTCTTCAGTAGAACTCAGTAGATTGTGTGAGTGCAATCCCATACAAGAAGAAAAAAAATTCTTCTCCTTCTTACCCCTGCATAACTTATTATCTTCCAGCAGATATTCTGAAGCCATGCTGCAAAACTTCCATTAATTTGATGGGGAGAAATTAATTACTATGGTTTCTGAAGGAGCTTATCAACATGGAAATGATGGAGGTGCAAGATCCAGGGTTGCTGAAATATTGTTTCTGGGTGCAGTACCTCAAGCAACTTGGCCACAGTTTTCCAAGGCTACTGGGAGAAGAAAGGGAAGAAAAGCTGAAGCCAGGAACAGAGATGGGTAGGTTGGCTGGTTAGTGGGAAGAAGAGAAGGAAGCTTGAAAGGGGGGAGACTAAAGGGGCTTTCAGGGAAGAGAAAGAGGAAATAAAGGAGGAGTGGAAAAAGAAATCCCCCAAGTACTTGTGGGTCTCCTACTTGTTGTACCTATTGTTGGACAATATATTATGACATTTCCCATATTGTCAAAGGGGAAGTCAACTTTTCTTAGAGGGAAGCTGGATAGCAGGAGTTTGCCAGGCTACTGACAACCCTAAAGAGATTTTTATAAGTATAAACATTATACTTTACAAGACGGAATTCAGTTATACTAAGTTGCAAGTCTAGATCAGCTCAATGAAATCAGCCAACAGTATAAAATTCATGATCAGCAGATACAATTTTTTTTGCAGCTGAAGTTCTTACAGGACACTGCAAGTTCTGCAGCATGCTTCTGGCACGTACCACTAGCAAGCACTGGAAGATGATGCCAATGGCATTCAGACTTTTAAAGGTAGTCTCTCAGAGGAATTATGGAGTATACTGTAGCAAAGTAAAGTGCTCTCCTACTATCTCACCTACTTTTTCCTCATGAAATTCTTTCAACCCTAAATGATAAATTGAGACACAGAACTCCTGAAAGAGATGACAAGTTAATATTGTACATTATAGGCCACTGAAGCCTATATTTATTGTATATTTATACTCTATACTACCATGAAGTCTCAGGCTAACTAACAATCTTAAAAGCATAACTTTTAATATAGTTACAGTGTTGGTGGATCCCCACCTTTCTGCTGATTGAACTCAAGCCTCCAAGACCAACCCAAAAGGATCACACAAGACTTCTAAAAGGTGGTCAGGCTTTGACTGTGGTGTATCTTAATGCATACCTGAAAAACAGTTACTAAGAACACCTCTCTACACCTCTCTAGCTGTAGGTGCATGGGCATATTCATTCATGCAAAGAGAAATCAGATGAGGGAGAAAGAAAATTAATTAAGGAGAAGAAAGGGGCAGAATCCTGTTTTCAGAGCTGTGATTTCAAACCTTTTGGACTCAGTGTGTCATTGGAAAATGCGTCACTTGACTCTGCTCATGTGTCACCCCTCCCTCTCAAACAAAAGGGAAACAATTCCTTACTGTGGGTATCTCCCCTCCCCACTGCCCTTGTCATGTAAGCCAGCACCCTGATGGGCCACTGACTGGGTGAAGAAGCATGATGAGGCTAGCAGTTTCCAGCAGACAGCTTTAATGGCAAGCAGTTTACAAAATGCTTGCACACTTCTCATCCCTCTCCTTACTTCACTCTCCCCTGGCCTCCTCCTGTGTCCCTTTTATCCCGCCTGAAAGGGTTCCTCCCTGCTTGGGGCTCCCTATTCCAGAGTATTAAAGGTTGGTGGGCTGTTGGTTGAGCCCTGCTAGCTCAGGAATGGCCTCTCAGGACTCCTGTCCCTTCCCCTGATTGCAGCCTGGTCTAGGTTGTGCTGTCCCCGCCCTACTCAGTGGAATGCTGAAGCCTGTTGATTGTAGCTGGGTCAGAGCTGGTTCAGTCCCACCCTCCTCATGGAAACTACTGAGGCCCACTTCTGCTGCCCAGGCACTTCAGCCAGCTCCCTGCAGCCTCTCCTGACCTTTGGCTCCCAAGAGGTCAGTGTGTTCATTGGTAAGTCCAAGGGCAGGATTGCCAGTTGCAGGGCATCCTGCGCTCCCTGGGCCACCACCTGGGAAAAGGACTGGGATGGGGAAGACCGCTGGGAGACATCTCATTCTCAGACATTTACATATTTATTTTTTTAAAATACAGTCAAATAATTTGTGCTGCTGTATATTATCTAAGAAACATCAAATAATTACAAAAATGGCTCAAACTCAAACAGGGAGAATGGTTGTCAGGTACTGGTGAACGCTGGCATGTCACCGAAAAAGCTGTGATGTCTCACCTTTGTTGACATGTATGTCATAGGTTTGCCATCACTGTTATAGAGCACCATTATAGAGCTCTTTAACTTTAAAATGTACCTGTTTGCAAGGCTCTCTTCAAACACCACAGTGCAATTCTTCTGTCCCACTGTAACCCAGTAGTCACCAAGGGGTGTTAGTGTGTCAACAATGCCAGGGAAAAATGGACGTGACTGAAATCCCATGCCACAAAGTGTAATCTTAGTGCTGCCATGCAGTGGTGCCTTCTTTGGATAAAACTGTGAAAATAGAAGATATACAAAGCATTACATATACTTGCACAGTTCTAATAGCTTTCTAGCCCAGCTTTCTGTTGCTAAATAACACTAAGATCCCGTTATTGTACAGGATAGGGATCCTGCTAAACAAAGAGAGCACACTGGGGAAGAGCAAACTTCCTCCAGGCCTTCCTTCCAACAGAACTCTGCTAATGTACTTTACTTGGGCAAAGATGTCAAAGTACTTATTTAGGGTATCCGTGCTCTTAAGTGCATAGAGTGAAAAAAAAAAAGCGTATCTGGGGCCCCTTCTGGATGTGCAGAATAATCCACTTTCAATGCACTTTGTAGCTGAATTTTACTGTGCGGAATAGCAAAACTTACTTTCAAAAAATTGTGAAAGTGGATTGAAAGTGCATTATCCTGCATATACAGAAGGGGCCTAAATGCAGATAAAAACACTTTACAATCTGTATTGTGAACAAATCCTGACAGATGTTATTGACTATATCTAGTTGTCTACAGTTACCTCACATGTATTTTCAATTTTAGTTCAGCATCTGATCTCTCAAACAAACGCTACAGAGGAGAGAAACATGTTCATTTCTAAAAGAAAACACAGGAATATCAAATGAAGGAAGACTCAAATGGCAAGAAGAAAATCACAATAAATGGTTAACACAATGGAGAAAGAATACAAAAAACACTCAGCATGAAAACAAATCTGAAGGTAAGGCTCTTTAGTGAAAGATTCTGCATTTGCACTGTGTGAATTTGGTCTCAGGTGCTGAATTCAGGATCCCAGAATTTGGCTTTCTTTGTTATATTGCTAGTTTCTACTCTCTGTGATTGCGCCACTGTCTTGAAAATGTGCAACCAATACCTAGGGAGAACTCTGAAGAGACAGCCGATCAAGTCAGACTGTAAGGCTTCAGAACCTTGCATAGCTCCATGAACCACGCAAAATAAGCCAATAATACTCATTTACTTTCATTCTGCTGAGGTGTTCAGGAAACCAAAACAGCAACCAAGATGTTGCAGGAATCCCTTAAATTACAAGGTGCCATTTTGGTTGCCTAAGTGTCTTCCACACATCGCAAGGCATTTTCATTCTGTTTCACCTCAGGGCCTGAACGTGAGGAGTCCTAGCATTCTCCTTAGGGAGGGATTCCCCTCATTGTGAGGATCACATGGAAAATTATCCTACAATCTTGTCAGTTTCCTCAGATACATAAGCCTTTGTGACTACCCTCTTGCACTGCTTGTGTTGCCCACATGTGGTCATTACTATTGTGTGTGTGAAGTGCTGTCAAGTCACAGCCATCTTATAGAGATCTCATGGAGATTTATGGAAAGAAAGGCTTTCAAGGCAAGTCAGAAGCAGAAGTTATTTGCCATAGCCTTCTGCTGCAGAGTCTTCTTTGGTGGTCCCCCTTCCCAAGTACTGACCCTGCTTAGTTTCTAAGATCTGATGAGATTGGGCTGTATCAGGCCCCTCCCCTCCCCAGCATTATTAGATATGATAAAGAGTCAAGAAGGTATAAGCAAGTAAAGCTTAAAGAAACACGTAAGACAGAGTTATACAAACAATATAATCAAATCCTTGGGGTCGGAAGAAATAGTGACAAGTCTGTGTGTAAGGACAGCTTTCTGCTTAGTAGGTTTCCTATGTAGATGTTTTGATTATTTGTTTTCATCAGGTTAGATCTAAGGGGCCACAAACTGAGCCCCATGGGCCATAGTGGAGCTAGACAGCATCACAAGGTGGCCCACTTAACTCCAATCAGGATCCATTATAACCCACATAACTGTCTAAGTTGGGCACCTCTGGCTTCCTCTGTGAAGGCATTTCATGTGGGAAGCAACTTACAAGGCTTCCATGTGGTCACTGTTTCTTACGCACAGCCTCACGCTGTATGGCAATACCCTTGAAAACTGTTCAGAAACTTGCTGCTGTTAGCATGCTGAATGGAATGGGTCATAGGTCACTTATGTTAGAAGTGCACATTAAGCAAGAAGTTAAAGAAAATAGAAAGGAAAGAACGCAAAACCTGTGAAAAAAGAAAACTACTATTGTAACATTAAAGTTGTACAGTTCTAATGAAAAGCATGTGTTAGAAATGTAGGCATTATAATTCCTGAGATGCTTGAATGCTTTAGGCATTTGACAACAAGAATATTAGAACAGACATTAAAATCCTCTCAAAGCACCAAATGAAATTTGGCATGGCCGCAGAGAGCATTAGCTACTGTATCCAATTACTGTTGGTTGATCTCACAAATATGGACATGTTTGAAAGTTACTTGCGTACATCAGTGAGGACAGGGGGGCAGCTGTCCTTGTTCCACAGTGTCTTGCATTCTTCCCGACGAGTGCATGAATTTCCACACCACCCACACTGCATAAATTTCTCTGCCTTTAGGCAGCGAAGGCAGGTCAGGAAATGGTGACAGCCTGGGCCAGTCACGCTCACCTGTGATACCTGTAAGAAGAACAGACACATAGAAAGAGGATGTTATAGTACTACAAAGAGTAGCTGAGATTTACCTTGGCTGCTGTTGCTGCCCCGAGGTGGGGCAGGGAGAGGGGCAGGCTCAGTGCCAGCATCCAGCCCAGCGTGGGGCTGGACCAGATGCTGGTGCGAGTGAGTGATGTGCCATCTGACAAACTCCCTGCCTGCAGAAAACTAGCCTATCATACAGAAAGGCTTTCATCCTGATATGTTGGGGTGGGGTGAGGGTGTTTTTATGCAGGAAGATTTCAAGGATTTCAGCATGCATTCCCTGCAGGCATTCTGAACTTGGAATGTTCCATAAAGCTCCTATTAGTGGATTTTTCTCAACATTTCAACATGTATGAGGCATTTAGCTATAGATTAGAGCACTCTCCTACATGGATAAAATGATCTGTTATCATTCCTTGGAGGTCTAAGGCCAAGCACAGTTAGGCATATGTGTCCCATATACTTCACCTTATTCCCTGTGGCAAAGAACAAAGAATCCTGTAGCCTATTGACTTCTTGCATCACTGGTAATCTCTCACCCAATGAAAAGTTGGCCAACGTGATTGTATAGGCCAGGGATCTCTGAAGCACCACCTAGGAAGATAAAAAAAGAGCCCCATCAGGAGTTTTTACTGGAGGAGGAAGCGCTCTAGGGAACTTCATATCTAGTTTGGCAAACATGCTGTTGTCTGCAGGAGAACTGTAACTTGACATTTCCAGGAGCTTTGTCAATCAAAGCTACAGGATTAGATAGACACATGGAGGTGATTTGATCACAAGGAATCCATGCTGATCATTCCCATCTCTCAACTGACCTACTTTCAGCAACCCCAGTATAAATACAATAGTGACAGATTCCTTGCATAGCATTCATCTTCACCTGCATTCACAACCTATATCATTTTTTTTAACTTCTGTGGCTTCCTGCAAGGCTGCTGCCGTTTTTAAGGATGCCGAGATTTCCCTATCTGAAATTCCTTAGCCTTCCACAGCACGGTTTGTTATGGAAGAACTGTGACAATCAAACCAGTTTGTATTTGTAACAAAAACACTTGCTAAACTTCATGGACTGGCTTCCAATTGTAAGACTTTAAAAAACATGACAAAGAGACGGTATCCTTTCTGTTAAGAGCAGTATCCCCATCTCCGAAAATGAAACACATGACAATATAGAATAGAGATGCACCTTTGAGCATTACAACTGACCTGCATGACATGTCCTTCTGAGGTGCCCAGGTGAGCAACAGTCACATCACCAATTGCAGTTACATAGATAGAGGTGAGCAGAACTCCAGCCATACGCCCATTGAAGAGGTCTAACCTGTAGCTGTCCGTAGTGATCATGGTGGGCTTCTTCCAGCAGCTGGTGTCTACCACTGAGGAATTCACCTGGCATAATATACACACAGAAGTTATTGTGTACTGTGAGATATCGTATGAGACTTGGAGAGGTTTAGTGGAAGGGATCTGGAATGAACACATACATTGCACATGTGCAACCTACCGAGGCTAAGAAATATAAGACAAAATTATTAACCTACTGACAAAAAACAGGAGTCCAGTGGCACTTATCCCAGCATTAAGAGATCACTTAATCAGGTGTATTCAAATGTATATTAATTAGGTTGATGATTTATATTCACAGCAGAAAGATAAGGAGGGGAAGAGATGTTACAAAGATAAGCCTGGGGTCTTGTGTGGTTTCTGGGCTGTATGGCTTTGTTCCAGTAGCATTTTCTCCTGATGTTTCGCCTGCATCTGTGGCTGGCATCTTCAGAAGATCTGATGGTAGTAAAGCAAGTGCAGTATATATTCTGTGAAAGCCTTCAACAATACAAAGATAAGCCTGTTTAAAACAAGATCCAAACAAAAGGCTTGTGGTGGAGTGGAGATACCTTGGATTCCTCAATCACTGTAGGCCTATCTCAACCCTTATGGACGCTAGCTAGTTTAGCCATACTCCTCTCATTTCATATTGCATTTGCTTATCTTGCAGTAGATTTTATGTTAATCCTGCTCTGCCTGTCTATCAATAGTTAATTATGATTATATGGTTGTTTTGTTAAACCAGCCTCTCCTGGTTAACTTTTAAGTTGTTACTAAACTCCTGTTTTCTTTTGCTGATACAGACCAACATGCCTACTCATCCTGAATAATACCTGTATGCAGACAATGTTTTTCCCTAGCCTTGTGCTGGATCCTTACAAGAGGCAAGAACTGTAGATATGGATGCAAAAACATCACCTTTATACAATTGCCCATCACCAACATGTTCCTCACCTGTCCTGTAGTGTTCCCCTACCCACTACTTTTATAATTCATATCCCTACAACAGACATTTTCCATATCCCTGCAACAAAAAGCTTTGATCCTGTTATCTATGCAACACATAGCGGCTAAAGTCACAGCAATAATCCCAGTGAGAACCTCTCTAGCTGGATGTATTAATATTACCTGCTATCTTGTAAAGGGCTTGAGAAGGATTAAGCAATATTTTCTTCTAGTATATGCAGTTTAGCTTGCCACGCTTCAAATCAGTGAATCTTCCACTGGCAACCCCTGGATTGTGCATTTGTTTTTCCAGCATGTACACTAAATAAACTACAAATGCTTCACAAGAGTAGACAGTACAGTTAGTTACAGTGAGAGCTAGCAAAGTTTTAAGAAGCTGTTACAGAAGAAAGGTCAGTTAATGTAAACAGTCTTAAGGACATTTAAATTATGCAATATACTCTTAGCAAATGGAAAAAGGAATCTGGAGTTTAAATTTGCTGGTAGTCAGATTACTGAGATGCTCAGTATTAAAAACAGGGTCCAAACAACTAAACTAATATCAATAGCAGAAAGAAAGAGAGGTTTGATCTTTCATGTGGGTGGGAAAAGAACTAAAAAATGAGGCCCATCAGTTTACATGTTTAGACAATTTCTCTTTAAAAAGAGGGCAAATGGGCTATCACACCACTGTTATAGAAAAACAGAACTTGCCAGAGTACCACCTGAAGACTTAATATGTAGGCAGTGTTGCTTTGATCAATTGTGCATAAAGGTCCTTAGCTAACCAGTCTGCACTCACTATTTTCCCCACTACAAGAGCAAAGAATAGAATGCCTTCTCCTCTAAATAACATTTGGTTTTGTCTGGTTTTGCACTGAAAATACGGCTACATTCTTTGCAGTAACATAGAAAAGACCAAATTTGTTTCTGGAGTGGTCATATAAAATCATTAAGCATCAGAGTATGCCAAAACATATGAAGAAACTACTTCAGGAGGAAATTCTCAAGAAATTCATTAATTTAACAGATGAACTCACAGTGAATCTAGCTTAACAGGACTGCATCATCCCATGGCACGGCTGATCACTGTACCACCCTATGTAAAAAATTCTAACCAGCTTAACCTAGGGTATGATTATGGGCTGAAATATTTTGTGAAAACCTTTGGTTGAACGTATGATTTGCTCTGAGAGTAATAAGCACTCCCAGCTAGAGAGCATTCCACACAGACATCACAGGATCCCTAGTAGGAAAGCTACAATACTTAAACTAGTTAAATTTTGTCATATAGTTTCAGTGTCCTGCTGACTCAGGGCCTCACCTTTCTTTCCAGCTTCTGGAATGTACTCACTGTGGGAATTCCCTTAAAGTGCTTCACACCCACCTTGTAAACCTTGTCATGTCCTCCTGGTTATCAACCACTGAGTTAGAACTTAACTGTAAATCTAAGTTAAGAAACCTCTTCTTTCAGTATGTCCCAAAATTATATGGGTGGTCAGACTTCTGGAAATTAAGTATAACAGCAAGTTGATGCAGGAGGAAGTGCCTTCAACATAGAGGGATACTAGTGGCAACAGCACGAAAGGAGAGGAAGAGAAAGGTGTGCCTGCTGAATTAAATTAGAGTGATTTACAGGAAAGGGAGAAGCTTCCATGACAAGATGATTTATATACAGTAAAACAAGGATCACACTATTTCTTTCCATTATAAAAACTGTCCATTCACTCCTATCCTCTGCTGCTCACTCTTAATCTTTTTTCCCTCTTTTTGCTGTAAAGTCACATCTGGCTTATGGTGACCCTGGTGGAGTTTTGGAGGAAAGAAACGTTTACAGGTGTTGTGCCATTGCCTGCCTCTGTGTCACAATCCTGGTATTCCTTGGAGGTCTCCCATTCAAACACTTGCTAGGGTCAACCCTGCTTAGCGTCTGAGATCAGGCTAGCTGGGCTATCCGGTCACCAATCAATTACTGGATCTGAATACTTGCCCATCACTACTATATTATGTTTTCTTAAGAGCCTTTGATGGCGGCCTTCTCAAAAACTGCTATAAAATCCCAGCTAAATAAAGCAGATTCAACAATTCTGTGTATGGATTTTTCCTGTACTCTTCTGGGTTCTGGCAGATCTTTCAACCCCCAGTGAAATCACTCCCAGTGACAAAGGATGAATGGGGAGGAACAACTCATCTGTTTCTGACCACGAGTGCTGGTTCTTAGCTTTAAAGGCTTAAACAACTTAGGTCCACAGTGCCACCTCCTCCCTTATACACCGGTCCATCAGCTAAGGTCTTCTCCACAAACCCAGGTTCCTGTGCCCCTGCCTTTGGAGGTGAGTTTCTTCAGTTTCTTCCACTTTTCAAGTTCTCCACTCCACAGACCATCAAGACCCCTTTCTATATTGTCTCTTTGTTCCTCCTCCCCATCCACTTAGCATTGCTTTTTATGCAGTAATTTGTACCTGACACTTAGTATCTGGTACATAGATACACACATGCAGAACTAGTTGTGAGGTTCACACTGCTATAAAATTTGCTGCTTGTCCTTAAAGCGACATGGGAAAGGCTGTCACTTCTATGTATTTTAAGGGATAAGAAGCAAATTAATGCTTTACAATGAATGCAGCATATATAATTTTTTTCGAGTGACTCCATCCAAACACAGTTTATTCACTTCATATATAATCCTGCCTTTCTCTACAAAGCAGACACAAAGATTTTTACAACAATACCAATTTAAATATGCCATAACCATTAAACATGAATACTTAAACAGCTATACTGAAAAGACTGAGCCATATTTCAGATCTTCAGTTAAGAGCTCTTCTGAATGACTGCATAAGGATTCATTATTACAGCTTTCTTATTTCCCCAGGTCCCCTTGGCTGCCCACTGCCTCTAACCTTTGCTGCCTTACTCTCCTGCTTCCTTCATTCTGGGATTACCTGTTAGAGATGTCAGCCTATGGGTGGATTGTGGGAACTGACCAGAATTACAGCTCATTTCCAGGCTACAGATAGCAGTTCCCCTGGAGAAAATGGATGCTATGGAGGGTGAACTCTGTTGCGCTGTATCCCACTGAGGTCCCTGTCCTCCCCAGACTCCACCCCCAAATCTCCAGGAGTTTCCAAGCTGGAGCTAGCAACCCTACTCCCGCTGTCTCCTGCAGGGAGCTGGCAAGTATCTCTACTGCCACCCCACCTCTTCTCTCTCCTCAGCTCCCCTTGTAATGTCACATACACAAAATTTACCCTCCCCAAACTTTTTTTTGCTCAACAGACTTACTCTTTATTATGCAACAATGCAAAAGCAATTTCCAATATTCTGAACAGTTTAAACAAAGCCCTCCGGTAGCATGGTTGTAGGAGATGAAGCAGGGAGAGTTGCAAAAATTTGAGAAAAACCTTCTCAACTGCAAACCTTCCTATCCAGGCAGATTACTAACATGTTCCTTCCAGAAAGAACAACAGGTTTGAAGAAAGTATATACAAAGGATGGGGGAAACCAAAGCAGAGAAATCTTCCATTTGGATACAGCCCTGGCGAGTTTCAACCACATGTCTGTGGCTAGTTTACACGAACAAACTCTTCCCACAAGCAGTTTAATAACAGAAGCAGGAGAGGTAAATTCACACAAGATCAAGGTTCATACAAGTTTGCATAATATACTGAAGACCACGTGACTCCAACAAACCAGACGGTGACTCACAGCAGCCACAGGGCAACTGTACCTACAGGGCCTAGCTATAGTTACACAGTGCTTCAGCATACCCAGCCGGAAGATTGCAATGGGTCACTGTGTCATTGAGCTGCCAAATTAGTCAACAGTCATGGTTGCCACCTCTAAATAAGGAACAGAAGTCACTGAAAGTTTTAACAAGAGGAAGATGGGAGGAACGGAAAAGGAGAGTACACCCCATGCCTAGAACTTCCTTCCTTTCTTCCAAAAAGAGAGCAGTGAAGAGTAATTTCCATGACCACGTCACAACAGTCTGATTCAATCAATCTGATCCAGCACTGATGCTTTGTGGCAAGCTGTTTGGCAAGATTGTGGCTGGGAAATGGGTGGGTGAAGAAATATCAGGCATGTCCCAACAGATTTCTCAGGACCCTTGTACAGGTTCTATATCCCAAACACAGATATAGAACCTGTAGCAGGGTCCTGAGAAATGAACAATTTGCCTTGGTACAGATGAGCCAAGATATCAGAACATACATCAGAACATACATCCTTAGATATATTAATGTAGAGATATTATTATTGTTCATGAGAAACTGGAGAACAGACGAGTGCTGAGACACTGATGCATTCTTCTGCATTTCCAGCACTGAAGAAAGGCATTAAAGGTGGTTATTACAAATTTCCTTTATTCCTCCTTGTAAAATAATATTAATATCTCTGCAAACTTTCTCACTGGAAGATTCATCAATACTTCACATCTTATAATTAATTCTGTCAGTGGTGTCCACCATGGCCATGTCTGATTTGTAGCCAACTCATTTCACCAAATTGACAGATTTTATTAAAATGGCCATTAGAGAAGGCCATCCATTCTAGAAGTAGTTAGCAACAGAGAAGTAGTTAACAGCATATTGTCTGGAATGCAACAGAATAGAAAGTGTTGATAGAATATGTTGCTGATTAGCCAGGTTACAGGGAACAAGAAAGAACTTTATATATGACAGGTTATAAGACAATAGTAATTTATTGCTGAATCTTTAGGAAGGAGTATATCTTTCTGGAAGAAAGATACTTAACAGACACAAGTGGATAGGAGAAGCAAATGCACGTCTATGTGTACACAGTGGAACATACAATAGTAGTAAAGGAGTGGCCATGAACCTTAAAGTATAGACATCAGGAGGTGTGGGCTCCCAATATATCTTTCAAAGAAACTGCATGTCCCATGTTTTGTTTCTTGTTGAGCTACAATGCACTACCTGATGGGGTGACTGTGGTTATTCCAATCTTCTACTGTTTTTCTGCAAGGCAGATAGAGACCCTCCCCAGTCAACAACAGACAATCAAGAGTTTTCCCCCTACAATTTCTGTCTTATCTTTTTCTTCTGTACTCTTTTTATTTCCTTGATATTAGTAGAAGGCAAAGCAAGAGCTAACAACTCCAGGATTCCATCCATTTTTCTACTGTACACAAACATCCTTTACTTGTAACTCCTCTCCCAAACACTCCTCTATACATAATTCTGAATAGAGGATTATGTGTGAAGAAAAATATGAAGAATACATAGACTCTAGTGCAGTCACACACATCCTTCCCTGTCAAAGATGTTGATACTGTTCTGGGAAGTTAGCTTTGATAGCAGAGTGAATAAAGCTAGGATGCCACAAAAATTTAAGCAAGGTAGGTCCATGCAGAAAAAGGTCCATTATACATGGAACATTTACCTCGGGGCTCTTCACTGCACAGTGGTGTTGTAGTGGGATCTCCTCATGTTTCTCTGTTTACACACAAGGAGGCACTACACAGCTTGTCTGCTGAACTCTCCTGTGTCTGCTTTTCCTGATTCTCTAAACTCACTCTTAAAGGCACAGATCTCATCACACCCTGTAGTCTCAAGATTGCTGGCTTTGTAAAAGCCTTTATATTACTGTTATGTCAATACTGCTGTTATAGCAGTGATATCAATAGTAGCCCTTTCCAAAAAACAATCCCTCCCAAATGAAAGCGGCAATGCAATTCCCTGGGCCACACACTGCTGAAGAAGGGGACCATGTCCTGTAGCTGATATTCTCTTCTCCTCCCTTCCCCTCCCCCCCCCCCCACATATTTCTTGCTGCTGGTGCCATAGGAGAAGAGGCCTATTATTTCGATATTCCTGTGTTAATATATCATTATTTCAATAGATCTAATATAGTACAAATGCTTGAAATAAAGTTTTAAAAAGCCCTCCTGATCATCTTTTAATACCAGCTGTCCTTCCCCTCCCGCATCAGTAATCTGTATAAGTTACTCACCAGTAAAAAGCCAGAATTCCTCATAAGCAAACTGGGGTTAATTGTAGTTCTAGCCATGATTTTAAGTGGGAAATTTGAGAATAGAAAAATAATAATATATATATTTTTAAGGATACAAGGTCTTATTACAAACTCCAGCCAAGTATTGCACATGAAGAACAAACGTTTGGTTCAGGCACCTCCGTCCTGAGAAAAACCAGTTGCTAAAAATTTAGTTTCAAATTTCCCACACTATGGGGAGGGGGCAACAGAGAACTAGCAGCATTTTAGAAAATAAAAATGACTGTAAAACTATTTTGCAGTAACTATCACCTGCACTGGCACATGCCAATGCATACTCTTCCCACTGACACCCTGTTTTGCCTGCATCCCCCCACTTTGTTGCCTCTCATGGAACATTCCTGAGGTTGTAGGTTAGTCTTCTCACACTCTGTAAAGTATCACACACACTAATGACACTACATAAATAAACAACTTCTCAGAAACAGTATGAACAAAGCAGGGCTTCTGTTTGGCGCTAACACTTCAACAGGCATTTAACTCTCTCAGTCTAACCAACCTCACAGGTTGTTAGGAAACAGAAACAAGTATTTTGTCCTGAGCTCCTTGGATGATGACATACGCTGTTCTTTCAACAAAGCCAAGCAGTCTCATGTCTGAGCGCTCTTATCTCTAATATTAATGATATTAACATATGAATATGTGTAAGGTAGTAAATCATAGCATACATGCGGGGAGTACAAAATCTGACTTGTACCGTCTGGTCTGAATGTGTCAGGGACACAGGACTCCCAGGTGAGTTTATTTGTCTAAACGTTAGAAAGGATTTCCAGGTAATGAGTCCAAAAATACATCTACTTATCCTGGAAGGACTTCCACAAAGATGGGGTGAGTCCTTTGTATTTCATAGGCATTGATATTATAGTTCCTAACCATTAACCCTCTAAATAAATTCCTTCTACTGCTTTAGATAGGATGTCATATGGTGGCAGAATCACTTGTTCCATCTTTCAGAAGTCCAAAGCTAATATCACAGCATAGACTACCCTTGTCAATACAGAAACACAGCCTCTGAAGGCTGTAGAACCACACAATGAGTGGCTCAATATGGCATCCTGAAAGAAGTTTCTACCATTCTTTACAAAGAGCCTTGCTGCAATATCAGTACCATCCTAGGCAGAGTTGTACCCTTCTATGTACATTGAAGTCAATGGGCTTAGAGGGGAGCAATTCTACTTTTGATGGCACTGTGTGTTTGGGAAAAACCAAGAAGGACCACTGCCTCATTTAGCATGAAACATTAAGGCAGCCAGTACCCAGTGATATAGATATTCTGGGACTATCTGTTAGAGAAAACTGAGCTCACTGTTCCAAACCCTGTACCCCAAGGATTCTTTCTCTGATTCTGTGCTTAATAGGTTCAATGAGCAACAGTTCTTTCTACTACTCTTTGAACCATAGAAAATATTAACCACACAACTGCTTACAAGTACAAAAGACATTCACTGATAGGTGTTCCACACAATACTCCTAATAGCAAATAAAATCCTCCTGGGAAAAGAACTGCATTTTCCCCAGAAACAAAATACTGTGGTGAAGGAACTGGGCATATGTCATATTTCTACAAGGCTCATTCCGCACACGCAAAATAATGCACTTTCAAGCTGCTTTCACAACTGTTTTTGCCATTCCGCACAGCTTCAAAGAGCCCTGAAAGCAGCTTGAAAGTGCATTATTCTGCGTGTGCGGAATGAGCCCAAGAGAAGCACAACCTGAAAGGAATACACATGAACTGTATTTCACACATGAGAAACAGCTGTTGTTGGAAGAAAATGATTGCAAATAAATATCTATTTCTGAAAACGTATCTTTGTGGCATATACTACATATAGGCTCATTCCGCACATGCAGAATAATGCACTTTCAAACGGCTTTCAATGCTCTTTGAAGCTGTGTGGAATGGCAAAATCCACTTGCAAACAGTTGTGAAAGTGGTTTGAAAACGCATTATTTTGCATGTGCGGAAGGGGCCATAGAGTTAATACAGTAGGCATACTGCTTTCTATGTTCAAAGCCTGGATACTTTATTTTCACCCATTCCCTTTTCTTCTCAGTGACGGAACTTGTCCTTCAGCCAACACCCATATAAAGATACAGACGGAGCAGGAAGAGGGTGTGACTAATTTTTATTGCATAATTCTCAGGCTGAAGTCACAAAACCAAAGAGGCCGTGTCATCCATTCACTGTTTATTTTTCTTGTGTATACCTAAGCAGATAGGGACAAAGGGTGTGTGTCCAGAAATCAGATCTCAATCAGCCCAGATTTTACTAAAAATCCTTCTAATTCTGTTCATATCACTTGCTAATGTGACCCAAGTAGTACCTTTTAAGGTTTTTTCTCTTTGCTTGTTGAAAGGAGCAATGATCTCCTTTGCCTTTCCCCCCTACCTCTGCAAGCAGTTTAATCAGATTAGTCAACTAATTGGTAGGTCCCACTTTAACTGATTAAGCTGACAGTGGAGGCACACTTACTATTCATTTGCTGAAGCTATCTTGATTCTGGTGATTAAACAACAAGGTATGGCAAAGAAAAAATGTAATTATATCTTCTATTTAACATTACGACCTAGCTCTTTATATAAAATATTAAAATCTCATTAATGAACAGGAACTACCACTCTTTCGGCCAAGCCATATTCACCACAATGCCCATGGAGACAGCCCAAACACATCAGAACTAATTCCAGAAAAGTAGTTGCATTTGTCTGCAGAAGAAAATTAAACAGGAGTCTTACGACACCTTAAAGACTAACAGGTTTTTGTTCTAAATTCCAGCAAAGCTTTTTACAGATTATCACATTCTTGTATTTGTTCATTCAGAAAAATGACTTAGGGCCTAATCCAGATGAGTAGGTGAAACATCTTGAGGGAGTGGCAGAGGACTGTGCTGACATGTTTACACTGGCAGAAAGAGTAAAGACACTGGTGTGCAGTCCAGACATGGAAGTGCCTGCCACCAGTAGTTTCACTGGTTTCTAAGACTATGCTGGCACAATAGGGATGGAATCTCTTTTCCTTCATCTTAAACCCATTACTCCTTGTCCTAGTCTCTGCAGCAGCAGAAAACAAACGTGCTCCCTCACCAACATGACATCCCTTCAAAATCTAAACATGGCTATCATGTCATCCCCTAACCTTCTCTTTGCCAAACTAAACATACCCAGCTCCCTAAGTCTCTCCTCATAGGCATGGATTCCAGACCTTTTACCATTTTGGAGCCGTTCCAGCTTATCAATATCCTTCTTGGATTGTGGTGCCCAGAACTGAACACAGTATTCCAGGTGCAGTCTTACCAATAATATATGCACAGTCCTTTTGTCCATTCTACTCTCTATTTATTTTGTGCATCACCTTTCTCTGCCATGCCCAGGTTATTTTCCTCCCTCTGTGCAGACTTCTTTCCATTTCTACTTTCTTGCCTGTATTATTTAGATCTCTGATTTGTAGTATAGTTAGTAACTACCACACTGGTCCCAGATTTTAGGAAACAGAAAATCTAGGCTCAGATTCAAGAGTACAAAAAGAGGTCTGCCCTGGTATGTGCTATGTAATAATGAACCTAAAACTATGTGCTTTTCCTTCAGTGCTTGAATCTATTGCAGTGCCACCAAGTAGTATACAATGGAAAGACCCTGTTCAGGTTACTGCTCTAAACTGGATGTTGTTATCCACTATTGGCCTGATTCTGAGTAAAATGATATAGGGTTGGGTGTTTCATTTCAGTCTGTTTATGAGCTGTCTCTAAAGTGCTCTGAAGCGCTCTGGCCATTTTAAACACTGCTTCCCCCACCCATCCACCTTTTTTTTTGCTGTGTGTTCTTTTTTGGCTTTTTAAAAAGTGTTCTACCAGTACTACAGTGTTATAGTGCCATAGTAATCCAAGACATCTGAATACTGGTGATATAGTACTGAATGGGAAGCACTGAATTGCTGTGGTGCTATAGTGCTACTGCTCTATAGTGTCAATCTCAGTATGTTCAAAGAAAGAATGTAACGTGGAAAAAGGTGGTGGTGGTGGTGGGGATGTACAATCCTTTCAAAAGTGCTCCAGATATTTTAAACAGCACACAGTAACGATTCAGACGCGCAAGGAAAAACTGAAAATGGGAAAAAGTCGTTTTCATTAAAAATAGCTGAGCCAACAGGACACAAGTTACTCTGTCTGAAAAGGTTTAAAAAATTCATTTGCAGCCGGGAACCAAAACAGTTGTCACAAAAATATCACCAAAAAATCCATTAGCAACTGTCTGCTCAAACGGATTATAAAGGCAAATTGAAAAGGTCGCTGTTCGTGACTGTACCTTTCTTAGGGTCCAAACAGGACAGGAATATAACTAATGCTGCTGAGATAATATGTTGCTTATATTAAGCACATTCTCAAAAACCAAAGCCCAGAACTCTGTGCAAATAGTTGACTAAGTACACTAGCCAGCTTTTTAGTATTTTTAAATGAATAAAAGTAATGATAGCTTAATCTTCTGGGCTTGGAGTCAATACAAAATAGCAGGTCTTAATATATGGAATTCTATCTTCCAGTCTTGTTGGAGCTATATAATCCATTCCCTTTCTTCTCTGTTGTGTGGGAGGTGTGAATCTCACAAGGTAATTCGTGTATCTCAGTCATTATTTTACTGGCCCAATCCATGCTGCTAAAAGCAAAGAAGCATATAACAACGAAACCCAAAATTCATACAGGTTCCAGCTTTCATCTCAGAACCAGTACTGGTGATACTTCTGCTTATTTTCTTTACTCATGAAAAGAATCAGGTCCCATAAGCAGCATATGATTCAGCCCATCTCTGTTCAGTTTTGACTTCCGGAGATCACAGAAGTAATCTTGGCTGAGATTCACATGTTAACTGTTCTATGAGTAAACAACTCCCACCAGTAAGGAAGCAGCTCCAAAAATAATACCTAAATCAGTTCTTACACAATTTAAAGCTGCAACTGCTACTTAATCACTTGCCATTAATAAACACACTTCTGGTTGGTACCCAAGCAAATTGCCTGCAGTGCCCGGGGGCAACAGCCACATAAACCTCATTGTATTCTCTCTGCTCAGTCCGAACAGGCCAGGCTAGAAGCACATTCCCAACCTATGTAGGCGATTTTAAAGAAACGCTTCCAAGCTGCCTATGCTTCAAGATGGATGCGGCCCTACTGGATCTCAGCCATTACTACTGAATACCAAGTTTGCTAATGAACTGTTTGCTGACAAGGTGAATCATGGTCTCACAATGCATCCCAGTTTTATCTCCCTGTACAAAAGCAGAGTGATAATAATGTTATCAGATATTCTTGCACGTCTGCTACTTACTCACAAACACACACTAAAGCCAAGCCCTTTCAAGAAACAGAGGCATATTTGTTTCAGCAAGTAGCCATAAAACAGTCACATGTGCTAAAGAATGGTAATGAAGCTAACAGGCACAGAACAGCATAATTCCACAGCTTTTATCCTAGTGAATAGTTTAGTTTCCAAGATACTAGGTGATATTAGATACTAGTTTCAGAGATACTAGAAGGAAATCTGGGACAGCTGATGAAAATGTAAAAGCTAAATCAGACACTGCAATCCTAGTTTTACCAATTGACCTCAGTGGACTTAGAAGAATGTAACCCTACTTAAGGTTGCATTGTAAATACATTGAAATTATGAGAAATCTCAGCTTTTAGCAGGGTAACTTATGTACTAAAACTCCACGGCTAAAAATGTCCATGTTGATCTGAATGTTGCTTTAAGTGTTCTATGGGAAACTAGTATAACAAATAGAATCCTTATTAAAGTTGAAAAATTCCTCTTGGACATTTGGATAGATTTTCTCTATTATTAACATATTAATTAAATTGTTTAGAAAATTTCCCTTTATATGCAATACGGTAGCAAAGTTGGAAAATTATCCTCCCCTCTCCCAAATACTTCATAGGAACTCTAACTCTGAGCTGTTATATCATGCCATTTCGCATTTCCCCACTGCCCTTATATTTTCTAGAGTAGGGAAAGACACAACATGATGCCATGCTACAGGTGAATGTCCTATGAATTGCAAGAGGACAAAAAAAGAACCCAACATGGGATGCCATTTTTGCATTCTGCAATGTGCTGCAGTGTCCACAACACTGACAAAGTAATGAAAGTGCTGAACTGTATTTCAGTTAGTGTTGCACTTGTACCTAGGAGATTCAAACCAGATTCCTGCCATGCTCTTGTATATTTCCCACCTTTATGGAACAATCTACCTCAAAGATTTGCTGTGAAGAGGAATAAAAACGTGTGAGCACTTTGTACATTCAAACATTTGCTAAAATATGTGAAATCACAACCTAGCTCCTAAACGTAAATACGATGGGCAGTGTTTGCTGGGAACTCACATTATGTGGGCAGTATTCAGTATGCTGATAAAACATCAGTCCTCGAAGCATCTTATCATGGACATTCGAACTGCAGCATTTATTCATCCCATTGTCAATAGCCTGGTTGATCATGCTCAGGGGGAAAGCACAAACAGCAGAATTCTTCTGTGGCATCATGCTGTCTACATGGCTTTCAGCAAACACACCGAAGAGAACCAGATCTGTTTCACGGGCACTGATCTCTTGAGCCAGCTTTGAGCCTGGCTTGGTTGCATGAGCTGCCTGCAGGACATTAAAAGCTACATCCCTTGGATTTACTGCAAGTCCCCTCCTCCGCCTCCGCTTGTATTCAAAGCGACAATCCAAGTTCAGCTCACGGTACTTCTGCAAGTCATTATCCTCAATGCTGAGTCGCACTATCCTAGTGTGATATGATTTGAAGCTGAGGTTTTCTCTTTGGACTGTCAGGAAATAAACAAAGTGCTGGTCATTAAAGGAATACACGTAGTTAATAGGGTATGTGTCTTGATACTCAGGCAGAACAGTTAAGTGATGGAAAGAATGGTCAAATCCATCTCTCGTACTCTTCAGTCTTCTTATAGATACTGATTTAGGACTGTATGTCTCAGCTATGCTCCGGTTGACAGTAGAGGCAACATAGAAATACGATGCACTTTTATCAACAACTACAGTTCTAGTGCCTAAGGCACTGGCAATACAATCTGGACACTCATAAGGCTTATTAAATTGGGCTGAATACAAACATGTAGTTTCTTTAATGACAGCAATATTGCTCTGGATTTCAATCTCATGCAGGAAGCAGATTCCATGCTGAGAAGTCCCACAACTGTAAAGCCAGTGTTCAAATGGATCCATCACCAAAACTTTGTTATCTGTGTCTTCAAAATTCATTGGACCTTTCATTTGGCACTTGGCACAGATCTTGCATTGGTCACTACCCCAAGGACCAGTCACTACAGTAGAGAGAATCACTAAGTTTGAGTTCAGCATGTAAATCTTGTTCCGGACAGCAACAAAGATTGCATCAGCAGGCTCATATGTGACTATGTTCTGGATGTTACCCTCAGCCATGAATGTAGGCAGGTGATATTGCACTGTATAATCTATGGTTGAATTGTAAGGAATATACGGACATTTCCAAGTGTTCCCAAGAGTTCTTACAGATAACAGTGCCAGCATGAGACAAAGTTGAAATGATGTACCCATACTAGGGAAATCAGCAGCAGCAATTCAAAGTCCCAGGTTTCAGAGAAGGCTACCTCAGTTCTTCAGTTCTGAATGGAGGTGCAATCCATCTACAGTGGCCTGTCATTGCATTGCAGCTAAAAAGGAGGAATAGAAAGAAAAATGAGAACTGTCTCAGCAATGAAAAGGCCAGATTTTAATGTTTTAATGTTCTTGATCATTTAACAGAACAGCAACACTTAAAACCACCATGCAGAATATTTAAACTATCCTACTAGGTAATAAAAGATTATATTTCCTCTCTAAAGATTTTCTGCACACAGTAATCCTGCCTGCATAGCAATGTAATTTATGTATTGTCGAAGGCTTTCTCGGCTGGAATCACTGGGTTATTGGGCTGCATGGCCATGTTCTGGTAGCATTTTCTTATGACGTTTCACCTGCAATTGTCAGGAGGTGAAATGTCAGGAGAAAATGCTACTAGAACACAGCTGTACAGCCTGGAAACCACATAGCACCCCAATGTAATTTATGTCATAACTGTGTTTTTAGTCCTATTATTGATTATATAAAGCTTCCTGAAGTGCAGGATAAGGTGAGGTGGAAAAATGTAAATAAAGTAATTGAATAAATCATAGATTGTATACAAGAGTCATAGTACAACAAGTACAACAAAAGTGGTACTGCTGGAACAAATATCCCTACAAAGTCCACACGCTGAAATAGCACCTGGCATGAAGTTTTACCACTTCTGAATTTCCAAGTGAATGATAAAGCCCTCCACTGGAAATGAGTAGGAGATCACCATGGCTCAGGGCACCAAAGCTCATTAAATTGACACAAACTGTATGGCTTATGCTGTAACAAAGGAGAAAACCCCCAAAATGTGCAGATTTCTTGAATTAATTCATAGGAAGAGAGCATTTTGTTTCAGTAATGAGTTAACTGCTTTGGTTCTGCATTATGGGGAAAAACAACATAGCCCACAAAACAGAAGCAATCTAGACTAGATATTGGACTGGGCTACACAGCACTTCTGTACCTTGAAGTGCATGGATCTAAAATTTAAAAGAAACCAAATCAAGCGAACTATAAGGTGAGTAGAACAGTTTGTGTTTCAACTAGGGGGTGGGGAACGCTACTAAATATTCTTGATGCTTTGAGGTCTTTTTTTGTCTGCCACACTCCTCTAGTTTGACTAAGTTAGACAGAAAGTAGATGTAGCAGCTGAACATTACAGGTAGTAATTTCAAGAGAAGCCTTTCCAGCCTTGCATTTTACTGTAGTACACTTCTCCATAGCCTTTCCTAGACAGAATCTCTATAGTCACTAAAACCAGTAGAGAAAGAACTATTCATGAAGGCTCTGCTACAGTTTTCCTTCTAATTCTTGCAGTTCTCCTGAGCTCCATCTCCTCATGCTAAAGAGATAGATATATAATGCGAGACAAATACATGAGCTAATGGCATGTGAATAAATAGTACTGAAAAAAATAATCACATGTTTATGCACACCTAAACTAAATTAAAGTTCAGTAGCACCTTACATATCAACAAGGCTTTCAAGTAATCAAGAGTCAAAGCTCCCTTTGTCAAACAGCTGAGAATCTCATTGGTCTCCAAGGTGCTACTGGACTCTAATTGTTCTACTGCAGACCATCATGGTTGCCCTCTGAAATTATATTTAGGCACGGTTGTGCTCTTACTGCCATCAGCCACTCCATGCCTATGTCCTAGCTTCAGGAATGCCACAGTAGAGTTAATGTTTTGCTACAGCAAGCCAAGTCAATCAAATAGTTTCCCAAATAGTTTCTCAAAGGCCCTTTCCGCACGGGCCATAAACGGTGGCTTGGGGATGGCAAAAACGCCGTCCCCAGGCTGCCGTTCGCACAGGGGGCGCAACTGTGTTGCAGCCGCGCCGCCCTCGCGCTGCCCGCCCGTCCCGACGCCGGCGTTTTCCCAGTGCGCTTCGAAGCGCACTTGTTGAGGAAACACCAGCTGGAAGCTGCTGCCGTGCGAACGGCAGCGGCTTCCTGGCGCTTCCCCCCCTCCCTGTACTTACCTTGTCCCCGGGCCTCCGGCGCGTCGGCGAGGCCTGGGGACACGCCCCCCAGCTGGAAGACGTTACGGTCCCCAAACCTCACCGACGCCGGAGGTCTGGACACGTTGGCAGGTCAAGGCCGCCGCCGCGCGCCGGCTCTTTCTAGAACCCGTCTGGCGCGGACGGTCCCAGTGTTCGGGCCGTCGAAGTATCGCCGGACTCCGGGCCGCTTCCGCATTCGTGCGGAAACGGCCAAAGGGTTTGTCTCATAGGCAGATTTGGCATGAGCCAAAAACAGCAGTGTGAAAATGGTGTAAAATGGTTTAAAATTGTATATAAGGCTTTACACTGTTTTCACACCACCGTTTTTGGCCCATGCGGAATCCGCCATAGATCAAAGCCCCAAGGAGAAAAAACCCAACCCAATTCTATTTTTGGTAACAACAATACCACAAAGGGGGGTGGGTCATATTAAAATGTGGAGTATTTCTACAAATGATGTTTAAGTCACTGTTTGCTTTTCCTGTACTCATAATTTCAAAAGGCAGACCTTTCAAAAGGCAGACCTACGTACAATAAAATTAACAGTCAGTTTTAATCTAACTCTCCTCTACTTTGTATGTTGCATATTTAGGGACAAGACTAGAAAGCATTCTTAGCATCACATACGGAAGTGTATATGTATGAATAACTCGAGAGTGAATGCCCACACTTAGATAAATGTATATTAAATGAGGCCAACGTATCTCATGGACTCTTTTTTTTAATCCATTCTCATGAAAAAAATTATTTCCATCAGTCACAGGGATTTCTTAGAATCACTAAACAGGGTTACTGAAAATTAAGTGCCATGAAGTCCAGTGAGGCTTTGCCTAAGGTTCAAGTGCACAGGGATGCAGAATTACCTATCAAGATGTGTGTTTTTTTCTCTAGTACACAACTTAGGACTTGGGAGGAGTCAAGAGGTATTAAAGTGATTTCAAGCTTCATGTAACCCAAAGCAGAGCAAATCTACTTTCGACACAAAAGTCAGTTGAGAAGCCACAGCCAATCCCCAGCACGCTTGGCAAGAGTATCTGCTTAACTCTCATTTGAAAACATGTATTCAGTCCCCAAATCTGAACCAAATCATTCCAAGGCGGAAGACGTTTCCCAAGCCTGGCTGGCCCCATTTTTTTAATGGGAGTTCCTCTAGGCATCGAGTCTCTCTGGGCAGCAACGAAGGGCAGACTGTTGTCCAACAGATGCTGCCTTTCGTGAACCCTTCCCTCAAGACTCAAGAGCCGTAGTTTGGGCAACAGGTGAGCCTGATTGAACCACACCCGTTTTCCCCTTTTGGCAGACGGAAGCAGCGGGCACCTGCTTTGCCGAACTAAAAGTCGACTAAGGGGAAACCAGCCGCCCAGGGACTCGAAATCTTCCGCGCCCGCCCCCTTCCCCCGCGAGGCTGTGGTGAAAAAAGAGGGCGCCAACTGCGGTGGCGGCAGCAGCAACTCCAGCACGAGCCCCTCTTACCAACAACGCCCCCACCCACCCCCACTCTCGTGCTCCCAAAAGACTCACCTCGCCGCAGTCGCGCGCTCTCTAAACTCAGCGCCGAGGGCATACCTGGTGTTGAGGCAGCAACTTCCAGAGGAGGAGGCAGAAAGAGGGAGGGAACCAGGCGGGGACAGACTCCGCCGGGCGGGACCCAAGAAGACAGCCTGCCCATGCCCATGCCCGCCCTTCCTCTCTTTCTTCTTGCGCTCTCGCCGGCGTCCAGGGCAACCTGCTGCCCCACTCGCAGGGCACAAACCGTCCTTTAGCCGGAACCCGCCGTTCCCAGATGGGTGGCGCCGGTGTGGTTAGTCAGGGCAGCAAAGCCCTTTATGGGAATCCTGCAAGCGTGTAGTGATAGTCTTTTTAAAACACACACACAACAGCTTGAGACTAATAACCAGACTTGCGCTGAGAGTTTCCAGCATTTTTTTCTTACGCCTGAAAATAAATTTTTTTAGAGGCGAGGTTGACCTTCCTGGTTTCTTTTTCGCTTGGGAAAGGGACATCTACATATCTCATCGCAAATGTTTGAACTCGAAAAAAAGGAAAAGATTACGGGCTGTCAGTGTCTGAACCCCCCTTTTCTCATCTCTGCCACAACAGACTGTCCGTGAGATATTTTAGTTGGTGTGCACGCGCGTGCTTTTTTCTTTCAAAAACACTGAATTGTATACATTGCAGTTTGAATTATGAGTCCCACACTACATGGCAAGCAAGTTTTTGTGTGTGTATAGGTCGTCAAGTAAACACTATAATGTTTGAAAGGGAAACATCTGTAAACACTGGGGATACGCTGCGCTGCTGAGGGCAGCTTTGCTTGTTTATCCATTGAGAACATTTGTTTGGCTGGCTCAGACCAAGCCTCCATCTCTTAAGCAATCTATATTTTCCCTCTGTTATACAGTTTCTATCCCAAAAATGGTGTGCGGAGTTAAAACTGGCCCGCCAAATAACCAGTGCACATGTCCAGTTACTTTTAAAGAAAAGCAAAAGATATCTGAAGATCCCATCATGGATCACTAGCATCTCATCTCTGCATCTAGTTCGGCTGCACATGTAATCTAGCAGATCCCTGCCTATATAAATCTCTATTGGTGACTTGGTGGGAAATTTAAAATTAATAAAATGACAGCACCTTATGACTTGCTAAACAAATGTGAAATTGCTTCAACAGAATAACAAACATTTAATACAACACAACTTTACATCAATTAAAACTAAATCATAGTGGCTATGAATATATAGCACAACTCATGTAGACAGAATCTTCTTTGCCCTTCAGGAAAGGCACTCAGAACAATAACAGATACCAACAGTGCCCAGTAATAAAAGAAGAGGGAGAAAGTCCAATATGTTAATTAGAAGGGCAGGGCTGCTTTTTCACTATCTGTTCTTCTGTGGTGGCTGTGGCTGCTGCAAGTCTTTCTCTGGCATAGGCCTGCAAGGAAATAATCAGTTCCCTCAGTCAAGCTCTGGGCATTCCTCTCCTGCTGTGGGCTCTTAGTAATCTATGAGCCAGTTTACCAACTGCTCATGCTCAATAAACTCTTGTTTCTTACGTCCTGAAGACCAAACATAAGTGGCATGGATTATATTCTCCTCCTACTAAACCGATGTTGTCCCCAACATCCTTTTGTGTGGTGGAACTAATCTGTGGACACCACATTCATAATAATGAAATCTTGTAGGAATATGCCTTTGCCTTTGTGATCTGCAAGACAAATTTTAAGTTTCTTCTTCCAGTACTGATGTTCCCATATCTGGTGTCTCAACATGTTTGGCCTCTATTTCAATCCCTGGAAATTCAAAAGAAACATCAGCCAGTTCATCCCCTTGATTATATGATTCTGTAACTGTATCACTGGGGTCCAACAACACTGCTTTCTGCTTCTGACTGCCAAGTATCTTGTGAAAAACTGGAATCTCTATTGCTTCAGGATTCATTTCAAGAACTGCTAAGTCATGGTTAGAGTGAACAGTTTGTTGAACTCCTTCTGCATCCACAATTAAAATGAACCCACATAGCCACAACAGATCACAATGCAGTGTTCTTTGAGGACCATTACCATCTTCAGGTCTATGTAAACTGGGTGGTCTTGTATCTGCTGAATGACAACATATATTTGCTTTTCTCATATGTCAGCTAATTTATGTTGTCCTCTTAATTTAAGATTGTGAACTAGCACTCACCTTCAGAGATATGTGAGGTGTTGACTTTTGCATCCCATCTCCTCTTATTAGCTTCTTGGTTTTTTCCCCGATTCTCTTCCAGCTGATTCATAAGCATACTTCAGCCTTCTTTTTAGGTCCTTCACATATCATTGGTGAGTTACTGTAGATTTCCCTTTCAGCCTAATACCAAAGCATAAATCAATTGGTAATAAGGGCTGTCTACCAAATGTTAAAAAATAGGAAGACTCCCCAGTTCTATCATTTCAGGTACAGTTATACACATGAATCAATGCTTTAACATTTTCCTCCAGTTTTCAAAATCTTCCAGTGTTCCCAACATACTTATTAGAGTTCTATTAAATCTCTCCACTGGGTTTCCTCATGGATGGTAAGAGGTAGTTCTCGGTTTCATACAACAATGTTGCAAAATTCAGATACTAATTCGAATTCCAAGTTTGCACCCTGAACACTGTGGATCCTCTTTGGAAAACCATAGTGGCAAAGAAAGTTTTCCCACAAGGTAATAGCAACAGTCTTGACTGTTTGATCTTTTGTTGAATAGGCTTGTTCATATCCTGTAAAACAATCAGTAAGCAGCAAAGTATTTGGTATCTTTATAATCAGACTCCAGCATCGAAAAGTCTATTATTGGTGCATAAACTTTTATGTTCACTGAAGATGCTGCCTTCTCTGCTGCAGCTCTCACAGGTCCTGCACATCCTATTTTTTCCCTCTTGCTCTTTGATAGAGTGCCACTTCATGAAGTGGCCACTTTGTTTCCATTCTCTCAGCAGCAACTGGACTTCATAAGGTTCATGTTTCTCCTCTCCCCTACTAGGCCTGCTACCTTATTATTATTATTTGGATCACTCAAGCAACAAACTTGTGTGCTGTGTGGTTTCTGGGCTGTATGGCCATGTTCTAGCAGCATTCTCTCCTGACGTTTCGCCTGCATCTGTGGCTGGCATCTTCAGAGGAAAGCCTTCGACAATACAACAAACTTGTCTTTCCTCTATATCTCTCTCAAATCTTCAGAGCAAAGTCCAGGCATACTTGATGTTCCAGGCCATAACTGTGGGTATTCATACACATTTGTCACAATTCCATTGTCACAGGACAACAGTTCAGTCATGGGAAAACTATCTTCAGTGGAACCCTCTCCATTTGACTGTACCATGACATGAGCAGAATGTTTTTGCCACACAGCAGCACAATAGCCATAGACATCTCTTCCAAACCCTCAGACCTAGCTCTTGCTAATCATTCTGAGACATGCTTGTGCAACTTTAATGCACTATCATCTAGTTCAGGGTCATGTGATCTGTGGGATAACCCATCTGCATTAATTCTGCCTGCTTTATATGTTGTGTTTTTAAACTGTTTTTATTACTGTTATTCACCGCCCTGATGTGGGCAGTCTAGAAATTTTTAATAATAATAATAATAATGATGATGATGATGATGATGATGATGATGATGATGATGATGATGATGATGATGATAAATGGTAAAATCATGATTAGATAATGCTGCCAACCAGTGATGAGAAGTGGTATCCAACTTTGCTGTTCTAAGAATGTATGTCAAAGGATTATTACCAGTTGCAACCTTACATTTTGCTCCATACAAAGAATAATGGCTAGCATGAGAAAAATAAAAATTGAAAAATATATGGAGTTGGAAAGAAAGTTGATTTTAAAATGGTATAGAACTCCCAAACAACTTGCATATATGGTTAAGGGATTATCCCCAAATGTTGGCATTGTGGAGACCAAGATGCACATTATAGCCATATGTGGATTGAATGCAAAGAAGTAAAAAAGATTCTGGGAAAAGGCATTGCTATGGATAGAGAAATTGGTGAAAAATAAAGTGGAATTAAGAAATGATCTATTATTTATGGAAATAATTGATGACAAAAAAATAGATATACAATATGTATAAAACGTTGATTAGAGCAATACATGCAGTGATAGCGTTTGGATGGAAAGATAAGGAAAAAATGGGCCGATTCAGAAATGGTTGGAATATATATAGAACAAGTGACATTAGACATTTTTGAAATATTATCAAAGAATAAAACATGGCAAGAAAAACAGAATGAAATAATGAAGATATGGACAAGTTATGGGAATTGGATGAAGGAGACAGGAGTCAAAGAAGACATATGGATAAGAAGACAACAACGAATGAACTTACTGCTGTTTGGTTAAAGAAAAGTAAAACATAATATTAGGGGAGGGTGGGAGGGAAAAAAGGGGGAAATATATTGTTTGGAAATTATATCAGAAAGATGTAAACAGAATGATTATTTCAAACTATACAATAAAAATATTTTAAAAAACCCATTTTGCTCCATACAAATATTCATGGAATTTTTCTGATATGAGAAGGAGCCACCCAGCAGCGGTCGTGGTAACAGCAGAAGCAGTTAAGGAAAAGAAAACACAGGAACCCAGGCGTTGTTCACTTCAAAGAACAGAAGGGTTTATTCCTTGTTTCCAAAGTCACAAAACAGTCTGACAGAGTGCAGCGCATAACTGTATAACCAAAGCACGATAGACCAAACTGTTCTGTGCATATACATAGAGACATACAACCCATCTGGTAGCAGTGATGCAAGCACACATGATGTGCTTAGTCATGGTTGCATCACCCACTGAAACTAGGTGAAAGGTGGAGGATTGCATCAGCCAAGCTGTCAAGTAGATTTTGGTGATCTAACTGTCAAGTCCTAACACCCCTTCCCAAAATTATTATGACAGCACCTTTATTACTTTCAGCTGTTCTAACATTGTCTGATGCTTATTCTGTGACACAGCTTTAGTAAACACATCAGCAACATTTCGCTCTGTTTCAACATAGGCAAGTTGAATAGTTCCATTCTGTACTAGCTCTCTAACATTCTGGTACTCCTTTTACCCTATGTACTTAGTTCTTTGTTCTTCATGTTTGCAGTCTCTGCTAATGCGATGCAGGTCTGTGAATCATCAAACACTCCATTATAGGCTTCTTTATGGATTCACCTAACTCAGTTAGCAGTGTCTCAACCCAAAGTAGTTCTTGGAACACGTTTCGACACGCGCAGAACTCAGCCTCAGAAGTGGACAGGCTGATTGTGGTCTGTTTTCTTAGAACACCAGGTGATAGCTACATATCACCATACTGAATGACAAACCAGTACAGGACTTCCTGTCACCACAGTCTGCAAATGAACTATCTGCACAGCACGCAACTCTGTGCTTGGCGTGGACTGAATCAGTAAACCATGATCAGCAGTTCCTTTTAAGTACCTAACCACACGTTTAACACCCTCCCAATCATGTTTGCTGGGCTTGCTAGCTTTTCTGCTTAGCGCACTAACAGCAAACGCCATATCTGGCGCATTCAGTTAGATATATGTAGGAGACTACCTACAACAGATTTGTACAGTTCAGGATTGTTGAACTCCTCACTTTCACTAACTCTTCTGAAAGTCTAGGGACATTGGTGTTGTGGGCAACCTCTTGCCTTTGACAATCTAGTCTTATGCACTCAACTCATTTATTTTGTTCTTCTGACTTAGGAGATAACCTTGCTTTGGTGTAGATATGACATCAATACCCAAGTAATGTTTGATAAAACCTAAGTCCTTTAGAACATACATGTCACTGAGTTGTTTATACAATTTGTCAAATTGTTGTGTAGATCTTGCACACACACATATATCATCAACATAAAGAAGAATGACCTCTTGATTCTTTTTAGTTCCCCTGATATATAAACATGCATCAGCAACAGACTTCTTAAACCCCAGTTTAAGCAATGTACTGTTCAGTTCATCATACCAGTTAGCACCAGCTTGTTTTAAACCATACCATATCATACAAAGAACGATGCAAAAGATAAACAGTATTTTCTTCCTTGGACGTTTGCCACTACTGGAAGCAGTTGGTTGACCTTGAGCTGCTGCAGGCTGCTGCCTGGCAGTTCTGTTAACCCCTTCATGCTGAGAAAGTTAGAAAAACCTTTGTGATAGGATGGAGAGTTTCCAATCCTGCATACATATCAAAGTTTGCACTTCGAGAGATCACAACCTTCCCATAGGAATGTGCAAAACGAAAACCTTTTGTCTCAGATTCATAACCAAGAAACCTCAATCTCACCCACCTCTGATCCCCCTTCCGCCTTTGGGCGTCAGGTACCAGCACATTGGCATAACTGCCAAAGATATGCAAATGATCCAGAGATGGATCTTTCTGGTATAAGTAGAAAATAAGGAGTCTGGTTCACACTAGAAGACCATACTCTGTTGGTCAAGTATGTGGCAGTGTTCACAGCCTCAGCCCAGAAATGTTCAGGCATGTTGGCATCCAGAAGCAAACACCGTTTTATAGTATGTAGAACCCCAAATTTCCTCTCAGCAACCCCGTTTTCAAAAGGAGAGAAAGGGTTGGTCTTTCTGTGACGATGCCTTTCTTTTCTCAACCAGTTCTGGAACCCAGAACCCAGGAACTCACCTCCTTCATCTGTTTGGAGGCAAGCCACTTTATGTGAAAACTGTCTTTCCACCATTGCCACCCACTCTTTAAACCTTGGGTAAGCCTCAGCTTTGGATTTCAGGAAAAGACTATAGGTGAACCTAAGCTATGGTCATCCACCAAAACGCGGTAATTTTGCATGCCCCCCCTGACTGGGTTGAAATGGTCCAGAAAGGTCTGCATGAATTAAACCAAATGGCCTATCTGACTGTCTGGTGCTTTTCCTTGTAGAAGGAAATGCCTTTACTTTGGCCTTACTGCACACAGTACAATCAAGATAATTAGGACAGGGACTTGGCTTTCAAACCACACAACCTGGACATGTTTCCTAGCACTTTGAAACTGGTATGTCCTAGCACACTCGCATATAATGAATACAGTCATACTATGCATAGGTTTGTTAACTGCATTAGCTATGTCCTACATCATTGTTATTTAGCTGATAAAGGTTATTCTGCAGTATACCTGTGGGTGCACAGACTCTCCCTTTGTTTCTTTTAATAGAACAGGTCTGCCCACTAAATTCCACCACATAACCCTGGGGCTGTCAATCTTAAGCAACGCTTTAACAAACAAAACAAAATGAAGGCAACAAAATATACATTACTCAGAGAGCCATTTAGAGCAGGAACAAATGTTGATCCTTTGTAGTTGCACCTTTGCTGCGGTGCCATCAGCTAAACAAGCGTGGTCAATAACAGGTTGGCGACGCGTGGTCAGTAAGGAGACTTTCCTTATTCACTATATGCTCAGAACAAGCAGAGTCAATGAGCCATAGTGAGTTGGAGTCCTTCTCTCCTTGCTTGTTACCAGGGAAAGTAGATGCTTGTGATTCCTGTCTGTTAGCCCCTCATTTCCAAGGTGGCTTGTTCTTTTCCCTTCATGCCACTTTGCATTTGTACAGGCCTCGTGCAAAATGGCCAGGATTCCTGCCAACGAAAACATTTTTCACAGCACAGGAAGTAGGGGCGGACGGGTAGAATCAGCAGGAAAATGCCTCTGCGATGATTTCTCAGCCGTTCTCGAGCTGGTAGTCCCTCTGCTTCCTGGTGGTCTAGCAGCAGCAGTGGCGTAATCCAAAGTCAGCGTGAACTCACACGCTTCTGGAAACTGCATACCAACTGGTCCCAGCTGCTATCCAACGTATCGAAAAGCAACAGATAAACTTTGGGAGTCTTCAAACTGTAAACCTCGATCAGCTTAGCTGTGCAAACAGTTCACGATTCTGCTTCTAGATGCTGCCATTGTGAATCCTCCTGGCCTCAGTTTGAGATTGTAAAGTTGTCTTGTGAGGAGGGACCTTTGCCCCAGCCGACTCACGCTGATAGATGCCTTTCAGCCTAATGCCTGGCTGCAGTCTCAGCTTCGCAGATAAAACCAAACTTCGTGAGTTTTCCACTGCTAGCACAATAGGACGCATCGCAGCTTTTCATCTAACGTCAGCTCAGCAACTGTAGGCCGCTGGAGGTAGAGATAACATTCCACAGGTCCTCACGAATGAGATAGCTCTGCATCTTCTGGCTCCAAGCCACATAGTTATGCTCATTCAGCCTCTCAAACAGCAAGCCGGACATGAGTGGAAGCCATGGCAATAGCTGAGTCACACAGCACGAGTACACCTACACTGTTACTCACGAAAAGTAATGCAGTAGGGGAGCTGGGCCCATAACCTGAGAAGAGCCACCCAGCAGCTGGGTCGGTAAATAGCAGAAGCAGTTAAGGAAAAGAAAACACAGGAACCCAGGCGTTGTTCACTTCAAAGAACAGAAGGGTTTATTCCTTGTTTCCAAAGTCACAAAACAGTCTGACAGAGTGCAGCGCAGCAACTGTATAACCAAAGCACGCATAGACCAAACTGTTCTGTGCATATACATAGAGACATACAACCAATCAGGGAGCAGTGATGCAATCACACATGATGTGCTTAGTCATGGTTGCATCACCCACTGAAACTAGGTGAAAGGTGGAGGATTGCATCAGCCAAGCTGTCAAGTAGATTTTGGTGATCTAACTGTCAAGTCCTAACATGATATGACCCATTTAAGGGCAAGGAACTCTAACTTATGTACTGGGTAATTTCTTTCACTTGGTTTTAATCCACAGCTAGCATATGCAATCACCCTTTCTCCCTCTTGTTCTTGGTATAAGGCTGCTTCCAATCCAGTCAAGCTGGCATCTGTATGTAATATATATGTCCAGTTAGAAAATCTCAAGACATTAACAATTTTAATAGTATCAAAAACTCCTTGACACCTTCCATTGCACTCTTCTAATTTCTGTGTATGTTTACTAAAATCACCACTACTTTTTCTACCTTGTGTTCTGCCTGCCAGGGGTGAAGTAAAAGGTTTAGTGATGGTTGAATAATTCTTTACAAATCTTCTATAATACCCTGCAAACCCCAAGAAGGTCCTAAGTTGTTTCACAGTCTTTGGCCTTGGAAGTCCATTAAGGCAGACAGCTAATCTGAGTCAGGTTGAGTCATGTTCTATCAGTCGTTGTAGAACCTTCATCAATCATGCCTCATTTTCTTCTAGGGTTGCAGAAAATATTATTAGGCCATCTAAGAATGCTATTACTTCAGTGAGGTTGATATCTTTCATGACACATTCTATCATCCTTTGAAATGTCACTGGAGCAATTGTTAATCATTGTGGCATCATTTGGAACTGTCAATTTCCCATTGGTGTTGAAAATGCTGTTTTGGGTTTATCTTCTTTCTCCATTTCACTCTGGTAACACCCACTCTTCAGTTTCAAGGCAGTGAACCACTTTGATCCAGAAAGCAAAGCAAAAGTTTCTTCAATCCTTGGCAATGGATAAGTATTCTTCCTTGTCATGCTTTTAAGATGCCTGTAATCCATCACCATCCTCCATGCACCAGTCTTTTTCCTAACTAAAACTACAGAAGAAGCATAAGGACTATCTGATTCTTCTATGACACTACTTCCCAACAATTCATAAAGGTGATTTCTTAAGTCTTCAAAATCAGCTGGTGAGACAGGGCTTGTTCTCTCTTGAAGGGCACATTATCTGAATAGCGTGCTTCACTCCTTTAACATCTAAATCATGCCTGTTGCCCCTGCTTCTTGGAGAACCCTTTTCTCAAGGTACTGTTTGTAGTCAGGGTTTATAAGTGACTCTCCAACATCCAATGATAAAGGAGTGTTATTTTCTCCATTCATAACAGGCATAGGTTTCACTCAATCTACAACTTCCCCTTTTGCAACAACACATTTGGGAGGTACTATAACTTCACAAAAGCTTACATTTTGCAGATGTATTGTAATTCTATTGCAAGACACAGAATTTGTGACCACAAATTGAGTTTTTAGCACCAACCATCCTGGAAAGTATTTATTTCCTTCATCTTCTAATAGCATTTCAAGTTGACCTTCTCCTGAAAGTCTCCTGACATTTCCATCAATTCTTATTACTTCACCTGGGAGTATTGTTACTGGCTGGTTTACTGAAGTTCTTATTATTTGGGGGGGGGGGGGTTCCCTTCTCATTTTTTCTTGCACTTTGCACACTGCGTGTACTTTTGCTCATAATGTATCAGCCCTGAGCCTCTTCAGAAAATGGAAGTCAGTCATTGAAGATTTTGAGAATTGTCTCTGTGGGAAAATTAATCTCTTTTGCACTCTCAGTATTGCACACTTCTGTGGACTCAGTCCTAGAGTGACCTTCCATTCCATAGCTATAACAGAAAACCCAGCATCTATTTAATCTGGGCTTATCTAGTGTTGCACTCTTAAAGACTTCTTGTTTTGTCCCAGCCATCTGCTTCTGTATAACAGGCCTATTCATCAGTTTGGAAATAGCTCCTTCAAGATCTTTTAATATGTCTTCCATTTGTCTAGAATCTGTTGCCACAGCATTTTTAGATGTTCCTGATTCCATAGTATGACATGAGCTACTAGATTTATAAAGTATAAAATAGTTATATTTACACCTTCTTTGCTCTTTCATTTCTTTTTCCTCTTCAGATATTCTGACTTGGTGTAGAAGTTGTGAATATGTCATTTTAGGAATATCAGTAATATCATATTGATCTTCTCCATAACCTTCCTTCAGCAACTATTTAAACTTTTCAAATAGTCAGAGGGTCTTTCTTCAGAATTTTGAAAGGTCTGTAGAAATTGAGCATACTGCTTGTTCAGAGGTATATATAGTTTCCAGCTGTGCCAGACATTCTTCAGCTGTGGCATTTCACTCTGCATTTAAGGCTTCATTCAAGTCTAGAGGAGACAAGGTTTCTATCAATTTCTGCTTTTTCCTTTTGGGAGATATCTTTGGATCATCAAGTAGCTGTTGTATTTGCAACTCCCATGTGTCAAAATCTACCACACCAGTGGGTCTTAATGAAAGACCAGAGAAGCATTTAAGTTTAAAGGGTATATGATCATAAGTACCGTGTTTCCCCGAATATAAGACAGTGTCTTGTATTAATTTTTGCTCCCAAAGATGCGCTATGTCTTATTTCCAGGGGATGTCTTATTTTTCTGTGTTCTGTTCGTCGGGCATGCTTCCAAACAAAAACTTTGCTACGTCTTACTTTCGGGGGATGCCTTATATTTCGCACTTCAGCAAAACCTCTACTATGTCTTATTATCCGAGGATGTCTTATATTCAGGGAAACAGGGCAGTAGAACTCTCACTTCACTTAACTACATGCTCCACTACTGATTGATATATCTCTTCAAAGATAGTGAAGATGCATGTATATTGTGCTTGTGGAGCTCGAGGGGAAAACACATTTCTCTCTGAAAGCTTGGTAAAATACTATCTGTTGGTTCAGTGACCAGGTTCCCTTTTTGGTGTTGCAGTGTTACTAAAGGGTATTCTTCCTAACTCGATAGGAAACATATTCCATTTGCCATTTAATACTAACTGTTTACAGTCAGACCTTATAATTTTAGCTGCACATCTTTTACTCTATTCATACAATGCAATACCCCATCTTGCAGCATGAATTCCTTTAAACTCGCTTACAGCACCATATTCATTTAAGGCATCCATTAATTCCTTGTCAGTTACTTCAGGATGAATCCCATTCAGCCTAACAGTATTCTGGGCAACTTCACTAAGTTGATACTTGCAATATCAACATGCCACAGAATATTGCTGTCCCTGTTTAGGTGCCATTTTTTCCCTTGTGTAACCTAGCAGAAACTAATACTGCAAGAGTACTAATAAGGGTACTGACAGAATTCAAAAAGGGAAATAAACACAGAAAAAAAAAGATCATTTATTGGGGGGCAAATTGTATGAATCCATGGCCATTTCCCCCACGAAGCAGCGGCTGGGAAGCGGCTTGATTTCGGGCGATTTTAGCCGACCGAAACGCTTTAAGGACTGTCCGCATACCCGGATGGTCTCCGGAAGAGGGCGGAGACGCCCGGCGCATTGCGTGGTAGCGCCAGCCAGCCGTAATCTGGCGTGGTCCCTGGGCCTCCGGGCGTATCGCCGCAGGTCTGGGAACTATGCCCTGGTTCTGGAGAGTGCCTGCTCCAGAGGTGCAGGCTAGGCGAAATGTCCCAGGCTCCTCGGCCGAATTAACGCCAGTTTTCCAGGGACACCGAAGATTGGGTAAGTGGCCGGGGGGAGGTGAATTATTGAAGCAGCTGCCATTCACTTTCGGCCAGCGGCTTCTACAGCCAAGGTATTCTCTAAAGAGCTTCCCAGCGCTCTGGGAATACGCTGGCTTCGAGCCACCGCCGGTAACGCTGAGGCGAGGCAGTTCGCCATGCAGCTGCGCCCCTTCGAGGAATGGCGGAAGCTACTGGAGGCGTCAAGCTTACCGCCTCTCCAGGCCGCCATTTTCTGCCACGTCAATGGGAAGCGGACCTCATTATTTCCAGAATTTGATGCAGAAACAGAACAAGTAAAAACATGTATGGTCATTTGGATGCAAAACTACAATGAAAACTTATCCTTTCAACAATGGGAAACTTTATGGCAAAAGGTATAAAATTTACAGCCAGTCCAACAGTAAGAGAAAATTGGTACAAAATGTTCTATTGATGGTACCACACTTCAAAGGATACTAAGACAGATAAAAAATGTAAAGTGCTGGATGGTTCATTTTACCTTATGTAGTAGATATGAAGAAAAGTTTTTTTAAAAATTGAAAGAAATTCATGTAAAATAACAAAACATTTTAAAAATAAAATTTGCTATGTTATTTGGCATATTGCTGAAAAATATACCAAAAATTTTAGAACTCTTTATTTCTCTCCACCCTACCACCCATCTTGCCCAACAGTTATTAATTCTATCCTACACACCACCTTTGGCTTATGTCCTCAAACATACCTTAAAAGAAGAATGTAGGCATTCAAGTTATAAGCAAATCACTTTAGCTGATGATCTGTCATGTTCCAGAAGTAAAATACGTTGTTACATTTTAGGTTTTTCATTAATCTTTTACAACACTTAAAACATTAAGAAAACACTAGCAAAACAAGAGATAAACTTCCTAAGGTGCATGTAGATGGATCATACCTTGATGCATCTCTGACTGCTATCCTTATGGTTTTTTTCTTAACCAGAAAACCTAAGACTTCTTATATTTAGAATGGTGTGCTTCTGCTAATACAGAATTTAGAATGGTGTGCTTCTGCTAATACATTATTGTCTTTCTCCCAGCTATTTAGATTTGTGGTTCAAAAACAATAGTTAGATAGCAATAGGGAGCACATTATGGATGGACTATCAAGGCCAAATTGCATGTTATGTTGGGGGATTCATGATCCAATTCCCTGACATATATTTTAACACCCTCCACAAACAAAAATTATTAGTTATGCAAGGGAGAAAAAGACAGGCAGTCATACTGTACTTGTATTCTTCTCTGGCAAGTGTAAAAACAACATAGGGGCATCTTGGAAGCGAAATAGCATTGAAAGAAAAGGTGAAAACTCCATTGTTCCAGCACCCCACCCCTGATCTAATCCCATATCCCAAGTTACTTCCTTAAAAAACAGCTGCCAATCATTGCCCACTAAAGAAACACTTTTGGAGATCTCATCATGAATTTCCAAACTCATATATAACTTGGCCTTTGGTCAAGAAAGAGGCCTATTTGAGCAGCTAGACACCTAGAACTTAACATTCAATTAAATTTAAATTAATGAAGTAACTTTTGGAGCAGGGGTAGGGAACCTGCGGCTCTCCAGATGTTCAAGAACTACAATTCCCATCAGCCCCTACCAGCATGGCCAATTGGCCATGCTGACAGAGGCTGATGGGAATTGTAGTTCCTGAACATCTGAACATCTGGAGAGCCGCAGGTTCCCTACCCCTGTTTTAGAGTATATCATATCTTTACTGGGGGTGGGGTTGATGATTCACATTAACTTACAATTCCCTTCCCTATGCATACCTGTAGACCCTCACTATAAAATTTTTGGCTACAAACCTATCTTTTATTATTACGTTTATTATGAATCACTAGTTCTATACCACTTGTGAGAGCACACAGAGAGCATGTCATCTGGCAGCCAGTTCTTGTAAATCTTTACTTAATAGCTATGCTTGCAACCAGGCACACCAATTCAGATTTAATTGCATGTGGGGAAATTTCAATGATGTGGATTCTCAGCACAGTTTGAGCGCCTGCTCATGGATATATTCAGTAATTCCAGTGTATTTTAAGAGCATGTGTGATTACTTTGTATTATTTCATAATAACAATACCGGTCCTATAAACACAGATGTCTTGCATGTTTTGAAAGTATAGAGATTTTTGATCTGGTATATAAGCCTATCAATACTTTGTGAATTACTCATGTGTAGAACCAGGTAGCTAGTCAGATATGTAGATGCCACATGGTTAGTCCTGGAGTATGGTATGGAGTGGTTCTTCAGTATTACCTTGCTTACATCTTCTCAAAACTCACGTTGATTTCATTTGGACCAAGTACGTAATACTGTATGTCTAAGATTGCGGCCTTAATGACAGTTAGATGATGCACAATAATTAGGGTCTACTCCAGTCACTCTGTCTCACTGTCTCCCTCCTCCTCTTCCTCTTTCTCTCTCTCTGGCATAATAAATGTACATGCATTACTCCTTTGTTAAAAGGAATCTAAATGGATTGTGTCAAAGCTCAGAGCTGTTCTCAATATGTCTTATTTTTTAGCACTTAATTGTAATATGTTGTCACAGGAAAATGTACTTTCCTTCCCAACTTGGATGTGCATTGCTATATGAAATGAGATTTTGTGAGAGTATTGGAGACTGCCTGAGACATCATTACTGATAAACAATAAAGCTTCCTTGGTCCTTGTTACTGAAAAAAAACTTTGGAGGCTGAGTGCTTACTTACAGTATTGCTTAGAGTAGTTTAAAAACAAAACATGTAATCATTAACAAGACTATCATTCTTCCCGACAGCGAACAAATCTTTAATCTTTTAGCTCTATTTAGCTTTTTCTTGTAGCTCTATGTACTCATTCAGCCAACACTGACTGATTTTTTAAAATGACAAGCAAGGTGGAATCAATTAAATTCTGATGCTATGGAAAGAAGGAGGTTCCACAGCTGACTCTGGCATAGCGATAGAGCATCATCTCTGCATGCAAGACATCTCAGGTTCAGTCCCTGGCATCTCCATTTAAAAGGATCAGGTAGCCAATGATATAGAAGCCTTCTGCTTGAGGCTCTGGAAAGTCACAGCTGGCCACAGTAGACAATACTGAATGCCAGTTGTCTGACTCAGGCCCCTTCTGCATATGCAGAATAATACACTTTCCATCCACTTTCACAATTGTTTCCAAGTGCATTTTTCTATTCCGCACTGTAAAATCCTGCTGCAAAGTGCATTGAAAGTGCATTATTATTATTACTGGCGCATTCCGCACATGCAGAATAATGCACTTTCAAACTCCTTTCAGTGCTCTTTGAAGCTGTGTGGAATAGCAAAATCCACTTGCAAACAGTTGTGAAAGTGGTTTGAAATTGCATTATTTTGCGTGTGCGGAAGGGGCCACTGAGAAAGGGGCCTCAGTATAAAGCAGCTTCATATATGTCTTCATGTATTATTTGCCTTTCAGTCGCCATACTATTTGGGAGCAGAGGGCTCTTTGCTTGTCTTGAGGCCCTGGAAAATGACCAAGTTTGTTGACCTTAGGAATAGCACAAGCATTGCACTACAGCAACACTCATAAGACCATAACAACTTAGGGAACCCACTTTGGACTGAAAATCTGTATAGATTCCCCCCAACACTTCCTCCTTTACTGATCCTTCTCCAGCCCTGGACAACCTTCTTTCAAGTTCCACATGTTCCGTGGAGGCTTCTATGCTCTTGCATGAGAACCACATCAGCTACACTTTAAAAGCATGTTGATGTAAAATGTTTGTATCATCTGTACATGGCCTATAAAATCAGGCTTCAGGGTTCTAGAACCACAAGTCAAAACGTCTTGATCCAAATTCTAATCAATCTCTCCTTTTCATTGGAAGGATGTTTTTCCACTGGAGACAGAAATATATTTTTTAATTGGTGTTAATAATGTCTAGCCAGAGACTGGCTGACAGAGCTTTTCATTGAAACAGAAAAAGACAAGTGTCACTCAAACCCTGAATGTTTGGTATTCAACTGAAAACTGCCTTTAGCTATTGTTGTCTATCAATGTGAACATAAGCAGATCCTTGAGGGATCAGACCCATGCTCTTTTTAATCCAGCTGTATCTCTATATATCTATGGTAAAATCCTTTGCAGAGGAAAATAGAGTGAAAATGTTATACCTGAAATGAGTATCTATGACAGTAGGACTAAAACAGTCTATTATTACTTGCAAAACTAACATTATATATTCCAACACAAGCTTTTGTGAGTCAGAGTTCTCTTCACCAGATACACTGAAGCAAGGATGTAGGTAAGGGGGGGGGGGTTTCAAACCCCACCCCATTGCATGTCCGAAGTTCTGCCCCCCTTTTGTGGGGTTTTTGTATTTTAAAGTGTTTTTTAGGTTTTTGACCTGCAGGGGGTGCAATTTTTAGGCTAGCAGCACCAAAATTTGAGGATATTGTCAGGTGATACTCCTGATGATACTGGCCAAGTTTGGTGAAGTTTGGTTCAGGGAGTTCAAAGTTATGGACCCCCAAAGGAGGTGCCCGCATCCCCCATTGTTTCCAATGGGAGCTAATAGTAGATGGGGCTACCCTTTTGAGGGTCCATATCTTTGGACCCCCTGAATCAAACTTCATTAAACATAGGTGGTATCATCAGGATAGTCTCCTGCTGACACCATCCAGGTTTGGTGAAGGTTGGCTCAGGGGGTCCAAAGTTATGGACTCCCAAAAGGGGTGCCCCCATCCCCCATTGTTTCCAATGGGAGCTAATAGACGATGGGGACTACACCTTTGAAGGTCCATAACTTTGAACCCCCTGAACCAAACTTCACCAAACCTGGGTGGTATCATCAGGAGAGTCTCCTAAAGATACCCTGAAAGTTTGGTGCTGCTAGCTTAACAATTGACCCCTGACAGCAGGTAACCCCAAATTTCCCCAGATTCTCCTTTTGAATCCAACCCCTGCGGCATAGATTTAAATGGAGAATCTGAGGTCCCCAGATTAAACATTGAAAGTGTTGCTGTTTCAGGGTGGGGGATAATCCACCCCCCTGAAACAGCATCACTTTCAATGTTATTTTAACTGGGGATCCCATATTTTCCCTTTAAGATTGATTTAAAAGAAGGATCTGGGCTCCCTAATTGAAACACCATTGAAAGTGATGCTGTTTGGGGGTGGATTTCAGCATCACAGGAGCCGTCTGGGGGGAGGGGTGCAAACATCAGGTTTTGCACCGGGCTCCATTTTCCCTAGCTACTCCTCTGCCTGGAGGAGAGGGAGAAGGGACTATCGGCTACCAGTTGGGACTCCAGGCGGTGGGGGTGGGGGTGGGGCAAGGTGGGGTGGAGTGGGGCGGGGTGGGGTGGGGCAAGGCAGGGGAGTCTGCCATCTCTGGCCTTGGAGAGCTGCTTTTATAAGCACTGAGGCCAGGGCCATGGCTCAGGGAAGTGTGGTCACGCTCCCAGGGGCGGGAGGCATGGCTTCACCCCGAACTCCCCCCCATAAAAAATCTATACCTACGTCACTGCACTGAAGTGTACATCCATCAAAAAGATTTATGTATGCAAGGTATGGGGAATGTTAAAGGGAGTGTGGCTCAAACAAGATCCAATGCAGGGAGCAATCAATTCACTAAGGCTGAGAAGGACTCACAACTGTCCAATAGGCAAAATACATAAGTTAGTGCAAGATTAAATGAGATAAGGAGATACAGCAAGAAGTTACAAAGAAAACTCCTAGAGGTCCACAAAATACAGTTTAAGAAACATTGGAAAGGATTTGGCGCAGCAACTTTTCATACAGGTTGAATCACCACTTGAAATTTGCACACAGATCCAAACCTGTTAGTTGTGAAACCGTGTCCTCTTCATCTGAGTTTCTCCCTCCCCACCCCAGCGAGCACACAGCAGACACACCCGGTTGCAGAACTCTTAGCAATCCCCATTACCAGGCAAGCTCACTTCACCGGTCTCCCCTGATTGGCTGGCGTGCCTTGATGGGTGGGACCTTTTCCCACTATGGAAACGTACATTGTAGGGGCATGATAAAAAAAAACAACGTGTAAAAGTTTAATGTTTAACTGTTTATGCAAACAGTTAATCGTTACTTGTGTAAACCATTAACAATTCAAAGTTACATGTTTGACTGTTTAACGTTTGTCTCCCCTTCTGCTGGCCAATCGCAAAAATGGAAACGAAACCAAGGAAAGGCTGCGCGCGCATTGCAGCGCTGATTGGTTACCCGAATTCTGCGTCACACTCCAGGGCGGGAAACGAGTCAGGGTTTCAACCCTCATCCCTCCCCTCGGATCAGGTCTGAACTGTGTTAATGGGGTCTATGCCACTTGCAACCAGGTCCTGCCGGAACGCGGATTAACAGGGAGAATGAGAGCCAGAAACAGTATCTGCCACGCAAGCAATGGGGAGGTCGTCCCTCAAACCTGGTTAGTTTGTGTTCTGAAACCTGGCTAAGATAGTAGTGGGGATTCAATCATAGACTGTTTAAATCCAGCGGCCAAGATCCTGTTCCCATTGTGAATAGAATGCAGAGTGGTTCCTTTTAGTACTCTCCATTGACATGCTGCTGGACTGCCAGATGTCATCAAAAATGCTTTGATACACCAGCATGTTCTCCATCTGGCTAGCCCCATCCTCGTCTCACATTGAAACATCCATTGGCCTTCAGACCTTGATGACATGTGCAAGAGCCTGGAGGGAAGCAGATCATTGAATTCTTCGAAACAACATGCAAGAAAGCTTCAGGATAACTTGAACTGGCTGGCACTGGTGATCAGCACAGAAACAGAACACCCAGAAGAAGCAGGGAAGTGGGAGCATGAAAAGGGAAGTCTGAATTCATGTGAGGAACACCTTCTTCTCTGTGCATGGAGGAAGAAGGATTCAGGCTAACTGGTTAATCAGCCTGACTGTTTAGGCACAGTTTACATTGCTGGGCTGGTTCTAAAATGCAGCACATTCTTTGAAACAAGGAATATATTGAAGGAACAAAATCAGAAATATCAAACTGGCAATCTTAGCCACTTCCTTTTCAAAGTCTCTATTGCCATGGCTTTTTAAAAATGTAAAATTAATGGAACATGACTACATTTATGGACCATTTATTATTTATAAGCAGATGCTTAACTGCAGAAGTCAAGTAATTACAATCAAATGAGAGCATGAATAAATTAAAAGACACCCTTCTCCCCCTTGCTTTTTACATGCTTTATTTTTTTAATTCCTCAGATAATTTCCACCTCACTTCCTAACTAGATTCCTTTTTATGCTTATTCTGACATTATTCTGGAAAAGTAGCAGGAAGCAGGGGAGAAGCTTCTTCCATCAACTCCTTCCATTAAATTTTCTGCTGGATCCAACCCTTCGGTTTTCTCCTCAGAACAGACCCTATTCGCAATAGTTCCTAACATAAAGACAGTAACCTTTTCCCAGGCTACATTGCTATCAAGTCATCTACAAAGAATTTCAGAATCTTGTCTACCTTTTCTTATAGAGGTGAAACCTACCAAAATGTCATTTGTGTGAATAGAAATAAAGCAATGTAAGGATTGTTGAATCTGACAATCATTATCAAAGCTTGTAAAAGGCATCAGGTACTGCTTTGACATAGAATTTCAGAGACTGAGTGAAGGCAACAAAATCCAGACAGCAACTGAATCATCCTCCACTGTTCATACTTTGAACATTATTTCATATTTGTCTGGCTTCTTCAGGTTTTTCTTGCAGAATGCTTCTCAGATTCGGTTGCTGACAATAATGTCCGGGACATCTCTTCTGTGTATCTTAACTTCTTCTTATGTATGTGGTTGTGGAGAATTAGACATGATTGACTGGTTTCTCTCCCCTTCGGAGCTTCCATTTTCCAAGTCTCACCTTGCCTCCGGCTGTCAGTAGGTTGAACCTAGCCCTTTCCACTTCCTCTTGTCATTAACTAGCACTCTCTTCTACCATGCACATGCCCTGGATGCAGTTCCCCCTCGCTCCACCCCTGGAACCCTCTGCTCCCCAAGTTTTCAGAAAGAGGTAACCAATCATTGAGACCCAGAGAATGAAGATTCAGAACTACCTGTTCCCTCACACATTCAAATCCAGAGAGGAATGGAAGGGGTGTTGTCACTGGTATCACCAGAAATATAGAAGAACAGTTGCTGGACTTGACCAAAAAGATTACAGAGGATGTTTCTGCTCACAGAAACAGAGGTAGCCTAGCCAGTCAACTAAGCACAGCAAAAAGGAGATTTGGAAAACCCAGAACAGAATGGCCTTGTCGAGGGTCAAGAAACAAAGTAGTAACACAATTATATAGCCCTTTGTAGATTAGAAGCTATTTAACCCATATCCATTGATAGTGGAGAAGCATCTTGAGAATGGAAAGAATGTCCATCATTACATAAATAAAGATATAGTTCAAAGATGGGGTGCATTGGTTGAGGGCCAAGAGAAATTCATATGTAAGAGATATTTGTAATCATTACTTTAAGATAAAAGTAGCAAGGATGAACTAACAGTTTTAAGACAATTTTAAGACAATTTTAAGACATTCCAAGTACAGATAACATTAAAGTTACAAGATAGGCCCCTTCCGCACAGCAAATGTATAGGGTTGCAGTTGTGATAAAGGAACCAGTTTTCCCGTTTTCCCATTCACATGTATTCTGTACAGGCAGAGATTAAAGGCCACGGAAACAATCCAGGTTGCTGTCGTGCCTTTGCAAGGAGACACCTCTCTCTCTCTTTTTTAATTGTCCTGCCACACATGTGTACCTTTGCAGGCAGACTGAAATGAACCTTCACATCTGTATCAATGTCTCATGATATGACCAGCTGTACCTGCGTAGCTACCATCTGCAAGCCACAAAATTTTTAAAAAGGAAAAGGGGCCTCCCTGCAACAACTGGGCAATGGTGGGTGACTTCTGCCTGACCGGGGAGAACGGATTGGGAGGGAGGGAAATAAAGTGCTTCCTGAGTGGCTGTTTGCTCAGGAGCAGCTCCAACTAGAGATTTTTCAAAAGGATCACTTGTTTAGCAAATTTCAAAAACCCCAGGTTGGGGGAAAATGGAGCAGACTTGTTTTGGGGGTAGGACCTCGGTGAGGTTCTCCCCCCCCAAAAACAGGTTATATAGTGTCCTACACCCGTGTTTCTTGGCCTGTGTGGAATGAAGAGGTATAAGGCCTAAAAGGACATGGGGTCACCCATGTCCCAAGGCACAAGCCTTTTGGTCACGTGGGGGTGGGCACTGGGCGCCCTCCCTCTTGATCAAAAGGTGTGGCCCCAGTTACATGCCACTGAGCCCCGCTCCCCTGTCTCCCTGCAGGCCAGCACCCAGGGGGGTGGGGTTGGTGGGGGGGCATGGGGCCTGCCTTGGCTGCCCACTGCCACCGAGTCCCACCCCCTGGCCTCTGCACAGGGTGGCTTTTGCCCTCCCCAGGCTCTGCTGACCTGCATGGAGCCCGGGGGGCAGGGCTCAGCCTGCATAGAGGCCAGGCGATGGGGCTCAGCCTGTATGGAGGCTGGAGGCAGGACTTGGTGTGGCCAGCTTTTGCTCTCCCCAGGCCCTGCCAGCCTGCATGGAGACTGGGGGTGGGGCTTGGCCTGCATTGTATCTCATATAGCCCTGCCCTCAGCCTCTGTGCAGGCCAAGCCCCGCTCCCTGGCCCCCTTGCAGGCCAGCTTTTGCCCTCCCCCTGCACACAGAGGCCAGGGGCGAGGCTCAGCATGCATGAAGGCCGGGGGGTCACCGGCGGGCAACCCACGCCCTTGAGCCCCACCCCCTGGCCTCTATGCAGGCCAGCTTTTGCCCTCCCCAGGCCCTACTGGCCTGCATGGAAACCAGGGGCAGGGCTCAGCCTGCATGGAGGTTGGTGGGAGGGGCACACCAGTGGACAGGTTGCCCCCGTAAGCCCCACCCCCTGGCCTCAATGCAGGCCAGCTTTTGCCATCCACAGGCCCTGCTGGCCTGCATGGAGGCCGGGAACAGGGCTCAGCCTGCACAGAGGCCGGTGGGAGGGGCTCAGCAGTGGGTGACCCCATCCCTGATCCCCACCCCTGGCCTCCATGCAGGCAGACTTTTGCTCTCCCCAGGCCCTGCCAGCCTGCATGAGGCCAGGGCTTGGTGGCGGCTCGCCCCACACCCCGAGCCACACCCCCAAGCATGGGGGTGCCCGAAGAAACAGTTGTCTCTGGGTGCCATTTCCCCCAATACGCCTCTGGTGGAATGGGCCAGAGTTAGCCAAGGATGTGCACAAGGGGGCAGCCACTTTTAGTGTTGGAAACTGAAGTTATTGGAAGCTTCCTCTCAGTAGGGGTTTGTTGCTTGTGATCTGCTTATCTTTTATGGATTCATGTAATTCTTCTTCTTTAATTATCTATGTTATACTAATGGATGGGGAGTTGTTGATTCAGTTGATGGAAAAATGTAATAGGTTTTAATAAAATAGTAAAAAGAAAGCAGGGGTTCTTTAATCGTATTACTAGGGGTTCTTAATTGCTCACCTATATCAAGCCTGACTAGAGTCATCCAGAACAGTTAGTTGTCAGAGTGATCACCCAAATTAGTCCCTGAGTTAGGACTGTCACATCAAAACATCTTATACCTAAATATCTCTGATAGTGCAGGAACAGTGATTGATTTGACAAAGTATTATTCTTGACACTGTGATGGGCAAATGGTCTTTCCTAAGTGGAACATCGTATTGCCCTGAGATGGTTTACCTAAAGGAAGCTCCCACAACATTTGATTATTATTCTAGTCAACCCTGAGTTACATATTTTGGTCAGAGTGTTACCTGAGCTGTGTATTAGATATCTAGACCAATTTTTTCAGGTTGTTTATAGGAGTGCTGCTTGAATATTCTTCTTCAAGGAGGCTTTGATCAGTGGACCAGATTCATGGCTGTGTAGCAAAGGCATCTCTTCAGAAGCAGCTGGCATCAGTGGCCTTGGGTAGGGGCTGTGGCTCCGTGGGAGAGCATCTGGTTGGCATGCAGAATGCCTCAGGTGCAGTCTTGCATCTCCACTTGAAAGGACCTAGTGGTAGGTGATGTGAAAGACCTCCACCTGAGACCCCGAAAAGTCGCTGCCAGTCTGAGAATACTGACTTTGTTTTTTAAATTTAAGTTTATTTGTTAATTTAAAAACATATCAATTAACATTTAAAATTTCAGACTTAACAGTTTGAAACAGTTTGAAACAATTTAAATACTCATTACTTTGTTTGTTGATGGACCGATTCAGTATGTCAGCCTCATCTGTGTCTAAGGGTCAGGGGAAGCCTCTATAAAGCTTGATCTCACAGTTCTGATGTTATGAAGTCAGAGAATATGTAGAGGATCTTTTCCCATGCCTTTGGTTTACTGTGGTCGAGAGATGTGCACCCATACAGACATTTCCTGTAAACTGCTATATTGGGCAACAGAATTCTCCCATTTCACTTTTCATAATTCCTATGGAGTTGCACTAGCTTGCCACAAGAAATTATGTGAGAATGATCCCAAGCCTCCTTGGGATAAGAGTCCCACTGTGTTGCAGGCAGGTAGGGTGTGGTCAGTTCCAGTCTAGCAGGACCGAACAGGCAGAAAACAAGAGCATAGTCACTAGTCAGAAGACAGTCCAATGGGTCAAGGCAGGTGGCAGGCGAAGGTGTAGTCACGGGTCAGTTCAACGGGTCACAGCACAAGAGATCAGGTAAACAGGCTGGGAATCAGCAGTAGACCAGGTACACGGAGGCAACAGGAAACACACTTGTTGCACCCAGGTAGAAGCAAGCTCACAGCAAGGCTTATATAGCCTTGTCCAAGGGGTTGGAGTTCCTGCAAGGAGCTAATCCTCATCAGATGCAGACACTTCTATCTTCCCATATCTTACTGCAATACAAGCTCTCCTCCTTTGCTTCTGCAGCAGCTGCCTCTGCTTCTGCCTCCTGTGCACAGCTGACTCATTACTGGGTTCCCTAGGAGGATCTGCAGGCTCCTCCACCTGCATGTCATCAGGCAGGGAAGGATTGGGAGTTGGCTCTGCTACCTGGTCTTCCTCAGGAGCAGCCAACTCTGGGTGCACCATGTTGTCAGGTTCTCCCTCAGAGTCCTCTGTATCCTGGTAAGTACCCAGAGGCTGACTCATGATACCCACCATAGATTGCTAGAAAGTCTCCTTGCTTACCACCTCTAGGTCCTAAACAGTTACATACTTCTCCATTTAAATCAAAGGGCTTTGAAAATGTTTGCCTACATAGTGCTCTGATGTTGTCATTGTGCAAGTGTGGCCAGGGGCAATGGTGCCCTGTATTCTGGCCACCAGGCTAAAGATAAAACCATGAGCAACCAGAGAATTCCACAGTAACTGTACCTCCACAGGTTGTGTTCAGCAGTCAGCGCTATATCTCTCCTCAAAAAGAGGTGAGAAAAAGAAGAGGCCCAAAATATTGTTTAAGTGGGGAGAGAAGTGGAAAATCTTTCTGATATCTCTAGGACAGGATGATATGACTTTGACTAAAACAGAAACAAGCACTACTGTGAACACACATGATACAACTTTCACTGACAACAGGTAATGCAAGCAAGGAACATGACAACTATTTTACAGTTGCTAAAGTGCAATTCACTGATAGCAAATAGCAGAATAAGCAAAGCCATGCATTCAACAGAATGGAAAGTAAGAACACGGTGATGATAGCTAGAAAATTCAAATCATGGATTAATGAAAGTACAATCTACATAAATTTGATGTGATACATAAAAGACAAAGCTAAATATGTCTGATAGTTTACTAATGGAAGTTCTAGTGCACTGACATTAAAATTATGAATATTAAGCAATCAGAAACATCCTGACTATTGAAATATCACTATCTCAAGCACTGACATGACTTTCTGATTTTAATTTCATATGTAAAAAAATATGTGACTTGAATTGGCATGTTACAAAATTAGGACATGAGTTTTAATTTAATATTTTAATCTTAATCATCACTGCTCTGGTCCCTAAAAAAAAGCTGTGCCACAAACATGACTCTCTGCTTCCATCATGTGGCTGTTTGGTTTTCAGCATTTACAAGATGTGGATTATGCCACAGCTTTCTTCATGATTGTTTTTCATATTGTGTAGCACTTAATAAGAGTGCAGTATTATTGGCTAGTTGCAGTACAGGATTTATTCCTTTAAGGGCCATTCCCCTCCCTTCTTGTATGCATGTGGTTTGGGTGCGTGGACACACACACACACACTAGGCATTAATCAAGACCTTGGAATGTTGAGTTCTTGCAAGATTCCATGTATAAGGTCTAGTATGACCTGTATCAATAAACTGATGCTTGGCCTAGACCAGGCGTCTGCAACCTGTGGCTCTCCAGATGTTCATGGACTACAGTTCCCATCAGCCCCTGCCAGCATGACCAATTGGCCATGCTGGCAGGGCTGATGGGAATTGTCATCCATGAATATCTGGAGAGCCACAGGTTGCAGACCCCGGACCTAGACCAATTCAACAGCAAGGGCGTTTCATTCCCCAAAAAACAAAACAAAACCCTTCACGTAGAAAGCTGGACATCAGGGAGAATGATTCTAAGCTAGCTTTCTCCCCAGTATGCTTGCTTTCTATGTGGAGGAACATTTTTGCATGGTGAAGAATATCAACTGATCCACTACCTGCAGTCTGAATTAGTACAATCCAGAGACAGGTTTAACACATCTCTGATAATTAGGCTTAACATATATTTGGCCTAATGTTTAAATTGAAGTGAGGTGTAAAAGCTATAAGACACAAAATTTCCCCTTTGGGAAAGAAGCCCCAGCCCCAAGATAGAATTTTCTTTGCTAAGTCACATCTGAACGTGAAGGGCCCAGGCCTGATCTAAAGTACTCTTAAAAATCTCTTTCCAGCCATGCATGCTAGATAGTGTCCATAAATTCTGTCCACCTCTTCAAGAGGTGCTTTAAAAATATTTTTTCCCCTGGATAGAATATCCAAGCGTTTAAAAGGTTTGTGCTTATCTTTTCCTGCAGAACTACCTCCATGTTTCCCTTCATTAAGCAGTTAAAGAACATGCTGGGGGAAGAGGCCTGTGCTTCCACACATCTTTTTCTCCTATGTTGTTCATTATTCCTTGAGCACATTCTTCAAATTTTTGTGACTACAGAACATGGAATGTGGCTGCTTTCCTCTGCATAGTAATCCTCCCTCAGTCTCATGGTTGAGCAGTCCATAAAGCACAGTGTGTGCGTGCGTGCGTGCTAGGAAGGGGTATTCAGATTCTTGCTCTCATGCTGTGCTGTCAATTTAGAGTTGTAGCATGTTAGGTTTCGAATCTTAAAGCCATAAACGAACTCTGTATTGTTGATCAGCAGCATTTATTGATAGGCATTGAAGCACCCAGCTGGTCAAAACCAGTTCTGGGGAACCTGGCTTTTGCTACCCGTTTTATTCCGATGTTAATTCCCCCTCCCATTTTCCCAAAGAATGTGAGAGTTAGTTTAGAGCTAAGGTGCCCGAGGGTTGGCAGTAGAGAGAGACAGAGCCACCTGGCATCCTGCCCCCACAGGACAACAGAAACAATCCTGTTTCCCATGAGACCAAAGTGTCAGGGGAAAGCCTAGTTATCTACTTGGCCTGTGTAGCCATAAAGCAAATATCAAGGAAAGAATGTCCCAGAACAGCAGTGATAATATATAGCAGGCTGGTTACATATATCTTGTAGCAATTACATTGAGCTAGGAATGCATCTCAATCAACTAGATACAATCCCCCTGACACTGTGCCTGGACAGATGAGTGGGTTGTCTTCAAATTTTGTCACATGTAAAGCTAATTTTTAAAAATTTCCATTGTGTTACATAAAGATGTTGTTACTACAAAAGCAAATATATAGCACAGCCTATACAGAAAGTTTATTCATATGCTGGAGGGTTTTTTCCTTTTCAAAAAAATTCACGATACAAGATAAGACTGATCTTTAAAAAGGGGGAAGTGTGGAAATGCTTTTAGCCAAGGGCTAAACGATTCTGACCTTCAAGGAATCAGATTTAGACAGTTTCCTTTCAAATTTAGGTGAATCTCTTTTTGTCAGGCCCTTTGTTATTTTGGATGAACTGCATCATCTCTTCTCCTTTCCCACTGGAGGTTTATGCTTCAGTTTCAGACAAGCCCCCTTCCGCAGGTTCCAGATAGTCAGAGAGCTTTGCTGCCTACTTCTCCTTTCCTCTTCACATTTGGCACACCAGTGGTGTGAAGATTTCTTTCTAGACCACTCACCAACTCTGAGAAGCAGAAGCTCAACAACCACTAGGTAGACTGCATAGGCCACAACACCAAGTTCAATAAGTCTGTGGGGTTAATATAAAAAGACGGTCTTCTTCCTTGCGGATCCATTTCATAAGCTTCTGGACAGCACTGACAGCTGCTGCTTTGGTCCCCAGGGGACTGAAACACATGTACAGCTCAAAAGCATTAGTCACCTGAAGAAAAGAAATGAGAACATTTCATTAAGGCCTGCTCTTGGTTCCCATTGTATAAACGTATTTAATAAATAATAAATATAATGGAATAGGGGGGGGGGGGGGCAGATAAAATGTAGGTTGGGTGGTGAGAAGGAGACAAGAAAGCAGGAAAAGTGAGAATATGTGGTTGCCAGAAGAGAAAAAGGAAATAGAATGGGAAGAGAACATAAGTTGCTCACCCTTCCCTTCCTTTCAGGTTTCTTGCCACAGAACTGAGCCTGACCCAGTGGCTAGCACTGAGTGACCTGGCCAGACATTTCCCAGAGGGGGTCTACGAGGGGTATGGAAGGAGGGAACACTGAATACCAGGGAGGAAGATAGAAGTAGGTTGGTCGGTGGGTAGGAAGGAAGGGGAAAAAAGGAGGCAGGAAATGGGGAAAGGCTATAGGGGCTTTCAGAAAGGAAAAGGGGAATGAGGATAGGGAAAATAAGATGCCCCATACAAGTTTTTGCAGGTCTCCTGCTTGCAAATATGTTTAATTCTCAATGTGCCCCATCTGTGGATACTTAAATCCAGGGGTTGGGTCTATAGCCAGATAAGACAGACATGTCAACAAACCTGAGAAAAGCTTGAAGCTTGCAGAAAAATCTTAAATCTAAAAAAGTACATGAAAAGTTAACCTCTCCCCCCCACCCCCCTGCACACACAATAGAAGCAGAGCCTTTAGCCTTAAGAAATGAGTGCCTGCAGTGGCTGCTGCTGAGCAACCATAGGTGTTGCCAGCCTTCAAGCATTGGTTTCTGTCAGGAAAGGGCAGTGGGAGGTATCAGGGCCTTTTCCAAGGCTGTTTTGGTCTTTGAGGGAGAACTGATTGAGACCAGGTGATGCAGCAACCACCAGGCGACTTGCTACCATCCAACTTGCATGACTCACCCAAGTTTGCAACAGTTCAACAGCAGTCACCCACAAAAAAACAGAATATTGTTGCAGTTAGAGTTTCAGATTAGGATTTTGGAGACCCAGGACTCAATCCCCACATTACCATGAAAGATCACTGGGTAATCTTCGGCCAACCTTGGGCCAGTTACATATTCTCAGCCTAATCTACCTCACAGGTGTATTGTGAGGATAAATGAAGAATGCTATAAGCTGCTTTATGGTCCCCATTATAGAGAAAGGTAGAATAGAAATGAAGTAAATAGATATCAATATGTCTAAAGACGGGGAGCAGATTAAAAATTGGTGGTTGGTGGTTGGGAAATAGAAAAGTAAGCATGGAAAGGTAAAGATAAGGTGATTGCCAGGAGGAGGAAAAAGAAGAAACAGTGTGAGAAGAAGGATGCATGGGGAAGTGAAAACCCTTCATACGTCTTTGTGCAAATGGACCTCACCTGACCAGGCCTAGTAGCTAAAACTGTGCGGCATTTTCCCAGGGTAAGACTATCAGGAAGGAGGAAAAGCTGAAGATTTAGGTTTAGCTTGTGGGTGAGAAGGAGAGATAGAAGCCAGAAAGAGGAAAAACTATAGGGGCTTTCATAGAAAGTGGAACTGGTGTGGGGGGGGGGGGGGAGGGAATGAGATGGCCCCTGCAAGCCTTTGCAGGTTCCCTGCTTGTTACCTATTCTGCAATAGCTCCATTGGTTGCTAATGAGTTCCCTTGTGCAATTCAAGGTTATCAATGCTTAGGACCCCCTCCCATATGAGTAGGAATGCTTCTCTTGATAAGTTTCACAAAGTCTTCAGAAGGTCATCCTGAAAATATGTAAGATCAAGAGCTGCCCTTACATGTGTGTTTTCTTCTGTGGTTTTCCACTTTGTGGAATGGCCTGCCTAGGAATGTCCCAGACTCCTATGATTCTGCAGAGTACGTAAAATTGAATTGTTCAGGAGGACATTTTAATAAAATGCCATAGCCATAGCTAATGTCCATGAAATTTAACTTTTTTTCGTTGTATATATTATGGTGTGTTCATTGCACTAATTTTGTAATCTATCTTTTTTCCTTCATTGTTGATTGCATGTAATATGTTTCTCTGCTACGGTCTTACAATTCCTCTTTACTGTCTATGTTATACCCTGTTTTTGGTGCAATGTTCTCTCTAATTTTGTTAGTTGTATGTAATATTCTTGTTTTTATTTGTAATCCCACCTTGAGTCTCAGGGAGAAGTAAATACATACATTCTCATATTGATATATTGCTGGTAAATTTCCCCGAACAGGTTAAATAGCAATTCTAAGGGGCTGTTTGTGGCTGGGAAAATGGTAGCCTGTATGTGTGTGTGTAGGAGATGGTGTTGTGGTCCCAATTTGGAACCACTCCACCCCCCAATTCCAGCTGTTAATTCTTGGATCTCCCAATGCCTTTTCTGGTATTTTTCTTCAGCTCTCAATTACAGCAGAAGCAGCAGCAGCAGCAATGAGGAAGTATAACTCTTACCCAAGCCAGGAGGTTTTCATGAGATCCAGTATAATAGATGTTCGATAGAGGGTGGGAAGAATTATGGGCACGGCTATGTAAGTATTGATAAAGTCCCAGGAGTCTCTCCTTTTCCTTCTCAGTGATGTAGGGGGCCTCAATCTCTGGGCTGGAAAAACAAAGTCATCGATGGTCATGCCTCTTCTCATAAATGTAAATGAAGGCAGAACTGCTTTTTCTTCTTGAGATAGAAGTTAGAGCTACTAAACCGAGCCATTACCGCGAAGTGAGTTGCCATGGAGGCAAAACCTGTAGTTATGATGGCTGAAACTTCACTTACAAATGTATTCAATTAAGGTCTAAGTTATGAATGGGGAGCTGAGTAAGCTGACTTGGGAGCAGCAAACCCATGGTGCTCACTGGCTGAAGAGATCAGGCATGCTGCATGATTGCTGTGCAGATGTTCCTTTAGCTGAGTCTGCAGCATATTCTGCTTTATTTATGACATCCAATTTTCTTGGCTCATCCCAGAGGAAAGAAGGAAGCTGCATAAAAGAATAATCTTCTAAATATCATCATCTCTCATCATTTGGCGATCATGGGACACTACAAATCACTTCTGCAATGCTGATTGTTTTTTGACACTGTAAACTGGAATGGGAGTAAAGCTTTATCTTGACTTCAGTGCTGCTGTTTATGAGGCACTATAGAATTTTCTATCAGCAGAAACTTTGGAGCTCAGCATCAGTGGGATGTATGAATTCAGACTGCCTAAAATTTGGAAAAACTCTGGAATCAAGCCATTTAAGTTGCTGACCACGAGCTTGCTATTTAAGCCTGATACATAAACCATAGTGGGTGGTGTACAACCTTCTTGGCAAACTTGCTGCTATCAAGTCAAGCCAGCAGCAGGAAGCAGTGCTATTCTTGAGTACACAACAATAAATAATGAATTCAGCCATATATTATGGCAGGGTTGTCAAAAATGCAGCCTGCAGGCTCCCTTGTTCATGCAGGCAACCTCCGCACCCCCCCCCCAGTACTGACCACCTCCCCCATGACTCACCAGCTGAGCCACCCCCACCCCCAGTGCTATCTGAACTGGTGACCCTGCTGCGATGTTGCCAGCTGAGGCAGCCACTCTGCCCCCTGGCCCCAGCACTGACCACCTCCCTCAGTGCCATTCTAGGCTAATGTGCCTACTATGGGCTTGCCAGCTGAGATAGCCACCCCCCCAACCAAGATAGCCACCCCATCGCTAATGCAGGCTCACTAGCTCAGGCAGCCTCCCCTCTCAGTGCCAATCACCTCCTCCAGTGCCCTTGTGGACTGGTGAGCCCACTACTTCCTTAGCAGCCGAGGAAGCTACCCTTCACACGGGCCCAGCCAAGTCACATTTATGTCATATCTGGCCATTGCAACAAAGTAGTTCAACAGCCCTGTCTTAGGGTGAGTTCGACTCAAGTGCTCAGCTGGGGCAATGTCAGCAGCACTCACAGCTTATTTAGCTGGTCAGTATCAACAAATGCCAGCACAACTGCGTTACTTTATATGTGCCTAAGAATGTAATACACTATATTTTCTACTGTCCATTATATACAAAACCAAGGGTTAATTAAAAAGTGGGAGTCTAAAGGGTGTAGAAAAATTGATACAGACCCTTCAATCACTTACAATGTTGCATGTTTTGCTATAGCTGCTAAAACATATGGCTAAACATGCTGAAAGTATGTAAGGCTTAAACATGTCATGTCTGTAGTTAGTTTAGGATAGTTTTAAAATTTGGAATTTTTAATTTATTGTAATGTTTTACAGTATCAATGGTTATTGCTATAGTTTTTTAAGCATTTAAAATTGTATATAAATTAGATTGATTTATTCTGGAGCAATACATTGCAAAGGCTTATAGCCAAATCCTATATAGTAAAACTGACTTATCTTGTGTCATCGCCATGCTGCACATATAAAGATATGCCACAAATCCATGCTGCAAGGGTCATATGCGATATCTTTGTCACAGGCTGGCCCTCCATAATAACCTATTATTAAACCTCCCATGGTAATGTTTATGGTCTGATGGTACATCTACAAGGCTCCCAAACAAATGGTTTGAAGAATATCTCCAGAACCTGCAACTAAAAGGGTGGGTTTGCTTGGTTCCAGATATAATGCTAATGAGCTAATGGGGCGGGCAGCAATGTGTTCTACAGTGTCTCTCTTTCACAAGGCCTGTAGCAGTGACATACCATGGGTGACAACCTGACTGCACTGATTATTCTGACCTTAGAAAGCACAGGTGAAGTCAATGCCATTTATCTTTGTTCTTAGCAATATTTATGAGCTGATGGAGATGTTGGCTGGAACAAACTCTCACCTGGTGAAGAGTCCTGAACTCTTTGATTTGTAGATGAAGTGCCTGAGATACGGGATCCCCACCTGGGAGACACTGTAGAAAGGTGTGCGCTGCGCCTCCAAGAGGGCCTGATAAACACCACGCTTCTTCAGACGTTCTTGGAATCTGCGCTTGCAGGCAGATACAGTAAAGAAGTCTTCGCGATCAGTAGAGATCAGGAGAAGGCATAGGTCTGCATCTTGCTCCAGGTATGAAATGTGGGCACTGAAGAAGCTGCTGGAGTTGAACTTGGGGAGGCAGATTGGAGTCCAGGCTTCTCCTTCTCTAAATGAGGAAGATGAGCTGATTAGATTAAAGAGCAAGTGGAGGTCAATGGGATGCAGGAACTGGTCCTTTTTCCTAACCAGAGACACCAGCTGGTTCTTGGAAAGTAGGATGGAAAACACCAGACTTTTTGCTTTGGCTTGCTGGAGGCAAGTGGTCACAATATCTCTGACTCCAGCAGCCATAGGCAGGCAACGTGCAGCCCCCATCAAGAAGCTAGGGTCTCTGGCCATCAGGTCAAGCAAGTTGTCCGTGATTCGCTCAGAGCCTGCCAACAGTCTCCGCAGGTCATAGTTCTGTTTCTGCTGGAAGATGCGATTGAGCTGGGTCCAGGTCAACAGACTGAGGATTTGGTAGTAGATATAAAGGAGCTCTTGGGCAATCTCTTGCTCTGACTGTTGGGTCCGAGCCACAGCAACCAGCACCAGGGGGCTCCTACACACAAACACCACCTTGTACCCATCTGCCAAGAGGCAAAAATTGAGAGGGAGAAAGAAAGAGAAGCACGTCAACATCTGCAAAGAAAAGTCCCTATCAGGGAGAAATTTTGCCAGGGGGGTTGATGCAAGAAATGATGCACCCCTCAATATCCTTCCAAAATAAGTGGGTTTTTAAAACATTATTACAATGTGGGACACAAAATCCATCATTTAAAGCCTAAGAAGGAAGAGGATTCACAAACTTATTCTCCTACATAATAGTCTGCTTACTATGGAATAGGTTTATTAGTAGCCTAACAGCCCAATCCAAAGCTGAGGTGGCTGGGGATGGCACTGCTGCTGGACTGCCCCACCACCCCCAGAGACTTTCTGGAGGTGTAGGGTGGCAGGGAAAACTTTTTTAAAAACCCTGTTATCAGAAAGCCCTGCATGGGGCTAAATAGACTTGGCTCAGGTGCCACGCTCCCAGCTCTAAACCCTGAGTGAAAGCCAACTAAAGTTGGGCCCACCCACAGGAATGCCCCAGCCTATCCCCACATGCTGGTGTCTAATTGGATGCAAGCATTGTTCCACAGCAGTGGCTGGGACTTCTAGGTGTTGCTGCTGGGGAGCTGAGGGTGGCATGTTTGCTCCCTGCACAGGTAGGGCTGCCCTTTATAAGGTGGAGGGGGCAAATGTGCTTATGTGAGACCATGCTGCTCTCTCAAGCTTTCAGCCCCCCACCCCAAAATTGGGACAGTAAGGCTGCTTCTGCACAGGTTTTTCTCTGCCTTGCCTTTTTTTAAGGGGCTCTACATGATATCATGATCTAATGGTTGTCTTTCCAGGTTTTCCCTGTCCTTCATACACTCTTTCCTAAACATAACTCACTTTGATCTTTTTGGAAAGAATATTGTCAAAGTGCATCATGTGAAAGGAATAGTATGCATGTTCCTTGCTATAAATGGACAATTATGCACAAGGTGTTTGCTGCATGGTGGAGGTGAATTTCTGCTGTGGCAAGATTTCTTGTACGGATGTATTTCCCCTAGCCCCGCTTTCACTTTCCACTGTCTCCCTGCTAATTTACTTATAGCACAATTTTAATTTTGCTTTGCTGCCAGAGCGAACAGGCTTCACTAGTGGGCACAGCTTTGCCCTGGACCTCTTCACCCACAGCCAGTCTGCCTAGTTTTACCCACTGCACTCCCTCACACTGCTTTGCATGCTTCCCCCTCGCCCTCCTCCCTATTTCCAACTACTTCCTGCTTCTTGTCTTACCGTGTCATTTCTATTACTCACAGAATGAGTAATATTTAAACCAATAATATATTGGAATATAATCCAATCTATTATACATTGGAGAAACATCTAGGAAAATATGAGGGTTTTTTAAAGAATTTTGGAGCATTTGTCTAGGATACATAATCAGGTACATGATACTCCTATGGCTGAACATTTTTTAACCAAGAACCATTCTCCTGAATCTTTAAAGTTTATAGTACTGGAAACAGTCTCTTCTGGGGATTCTACAACTGACATCAAAAGAAAACTGAGGTAAAGAGAAACAAGACTGATTTTTGAATTGGGAAACACAACTCCAGGAGAACTCAATTCAACAATTGATTACTCAGCATTCCTGTGACCACAGCTGAAAACAGTCAATTAAAGAACTATTTAGTTTGGGTGTTTTGCTTCCTCTGTGCTCTCATAATGAATGTTGATGTTAATGTCTCCAGTTAAAGGACTATACTGTACGTTTTCTTCAGTTAATGAAATATATTCTGTATATTTTGGTGTAAGAACAAATAAATTAGAATTCTGATTTTGTTTTGTTTTATAAGTAACTCCTCATCTGTTTTGACTTTTATAGAAGAAGAGCCTTTTGGAGTGAAAATTGGGCAGTATTAACTTTAGAAAAATAAGTTTATTCATGGAGAAGAAAGAAAAACCTTACATGAATTACCGTATGAGTGTATATGGGATTGGACTTTTATTTTGAAAACTGTAAAAACAAATGGGATGTATGTATTTGAATACATGTTGATACTTGATTTTTTTTACTCTACAGAATGACTTGAAAAAGAATAATTGAAATAAAAACCAAATCCGGAGGTTTTATAGCCAAATAGCCTACATGCTTACCTGTTGAACTATATTAATAATATTTTGAGTTGTTACTGAGTAAAAAAAGATAGGATTGTATTCCAATTTATTATTGGTTTAAAGATTACTCATTTTGTGAGTATACATACACATTAATGTAATTACTTTGGTCTTTTCCTGTTGCACGCCTGCCTTCATTAGTATGGTAATATAATTTCTATTGCTTATTGCCTCTCTGCTCCTGCATATCTTTAGATTTTTAATAAAAAATTAAACAATCATATTGATAGATTTGATAAATCTTTCAGTGCTGCTAGGTTAGCAAAGAGTGACTTGCAGCCCAAACAGATACATGTTTACCCTGAAGTAAGCCCCACTTTGTTTAACTGGACTTACAAGTAAAGAGATATGGAATTACGACGAGATGTAAGCCACATTGGGTCCCCACTGAGGAGAAAAAAATGGGATATAAATGATGTAAATAATAAATAAACATTATTAAAATATATTCTGGTCTGTACACAGCTTACTTTCAGTCATGCATGTTGACAAAGCAATATTTTTAAAGATCTGTCCAGCCTAGCAAATTTCCAGTGGCCAGTCAGAAGCCCCATCCTGTCCCACCCACTTTTAAAAAACACTTGACAGGACCAAGAAAAGTGTTGGCTGGTGTCCTGGTGCCCATGGGCACCACACTGGGAACCTCTGTCCTAGTGAAGTTAACTACTATACTACACTGCCTCTTACTCCTGGTCTGAGGTTATACCTCACTAGCTCTCAGAATATCCCTTTTGCAATTCTTCTTTCTAGTAGGAAGGCCAAACTAATAACAGTGTCAGTGCTAGACTGAGAAGAAGCCCTCTTAATATGAAAATAATCACCTGCATGGATAGACCTGATGGCATTCTTCTGTGCTTCTACGAAGGACACTAGTGCCATCATCACCCCCATGGTGCTGGACAGGGCTTCTTCAGACCCATATCGGGAGTACACTGGCTTGCCTGCCTCACTCAAAACAAAGACATGTTTCTGATGCATGCGCCAGGCATCCATGGTTACATCCTCTTCCTCTTTCCCTGAGAGGACAGAGTCCCGGCATGAAACCTGTGGTGAGAGGTCCAGCTTGTCCTCTTTGCTTTGCCTCATTTCTTCTTCCAAGTTCAGTGCTATGCCAGTGAGTTGTGTGCTCAGTTCACTGAAGTCTTTGCTGATCTCTTCTATCTTTGTCTGGTCAGGTGGGGCATCTTCCCTGACACCTGGTATCTGAGCCATTGTGTCTGGATTGTCTGTGCTGGTCAGGTCTTCATAGGACTGGGCATGAACAAACATTGCTCCTTCCTGGCCTGCTCCTTATAAATAACAAGGCAGAACAACTGATCAGTTACTCACCTTCAGAACAGGGATGGACATAACAAAAAGCTACCAAGAACAGAGTGAACTGAAAAACTTTTGAAATGCACATAAAGATATATGATGGCAAAAGTCCTAAGTCACTTGGATCTAGGTTACCAGAATAAAGACAGCCACTCATATGAGTGAGCCTGTGTACTGATATTGTCTGAGGAGGCCCTGCTCTTGCGAAAAATGAGGAATATGTTTTCTACAAGAACAAGGAAATGAGATAAGAGGATGTAGCAGCTGGCCAGGTTAGAACATGACATAACCAGCTAAAACCAGTCAAGTTGAGTAACTAGGCTAAAGGGCAAGGATTGTATCAGATTGTTTGCTTTGAGAATGCTTGATAGGCTAATGAATATTAACTTTAATGCCCCAGTCTGAATAAGGGGCGTCAATAATGAACTTACAGGAAGAATATGGGAGGTGGCAACATATCAAGGAGTAACATGTAAATAGGCGGACTGGAAAGTTGTGACTGTAAGTACCCTTAGCCAATGGGGGAACAGAGAGGGTGTGGCAAATTTGGGAGAAGGGAATAAACATGCTGTGGATATATCGTTTCGGCAGAGTCTACCCAGGCAGAGTGTTTCCCCTTTCTTTGCAAATAAAGCTACTTAAAACTCTCTTCTGTTGGATTGATATTTGGTAAAGAAATATTGCACACCACACTCTGGTGCCCCCATCATTTTGTGTTCAGGTGGGGCTACCAAGAATAGAACCTATTCTGCTATGTTGCTCTGATTATGGAATCTCCTCCCAAACTGGCACTCACTTTTTTATTTTTCAGGGTGTATAATTCTTCCAAATTTTTAGCAGGAACTGTTTAAATTGCTGCTGATTATAGTCAGCTTAAACTGCTTATTCTTACTGTTTGTCTTACTGTTCCAAACAGGGGAAAAAACCTGTCCCTTGAATAAAACAGCTGAAGGCCCTGTTAACAACTGTATTGATTGTAAGCTTGTTAGAGGCCTAGGAATGCTAAATAAACATTTTTAAAAATAAAATTAAAAGTAAATAAAACTTAACTCTTTTGTGCTCCCAATCTAATGGATGAATATGTCATTAGTTTTAATGGCTATGCCATACTGTAAGAGAAGTTTTTTTTACTTTGAAAACAAGAATGTTCCCCCAGACTGGAAAGCATATGCATTGCATCTTTTGAAAGGAAGCTTTCCATGGAACAGACAGGGTAGGTTCTAAGTCACTTCAAATATTAATTACATATCTGATATCAGTGGGGAAGGAAGGTTCTTGTACTAGAAAATAGAAACCATCTGATCTTCAATCAGACATCTGAAATTCAACCTCAGTCTTTCATACTGAAGTAGAACACAGAGTACCCAAGTAACTTGGTTCCTTTACCAGCTTATAAAAATCATTTAGGTCTTAAATGCTCAGCTGAGAAAGAAGTCTACCACATGGTAAGTTTGCTGATAAAGTTCCTTGGGAGTCAGGCCTAAACTTAATGATACATTGGAGATCTAAAATCTTACATATATATGCATGTATGCGCTATATTGAAGGCTTGGGGCCCCTGATCTAGACTGGGTCTGTAGTGCTGGGCAGGGATGGGGGAATACCTATTTCCCCAATGCCCTTTTTTTCTGATGTAAATCACCCCCTAGATGTGTTATTTGCTCTAGTTAGAAAACACACCAAAATGGGTTGCCAGCACTGCCTTGGCAAATACTGGGGAATTTTGAGAATAGTGCTTGGGGTGGGTGGAGTTTGGGGAAGAAATTATGTCACTTCTGGGTAACACTGTAAGAATTCCTCCCAATTTCTATGGTAAAAGACACACAGACATGTGAAAATTCCTAGAGCATTGTTGGGGCATTTTGGTGGCATTTTTCTTTTGCTCCTCAGTTTTTTTTGCAGTCAGGGGATTGGGGCTGAGGGCAGGGGGATGGGCAAATGGCAAACCTTACACATACACATGTGCGTGCACATGAATGTATCCTTTTATATGTGTGCATGCAGATATTGTGGCTGCTATTGGAAAAGTTTAAAGACTGCTTGTAACTCCAACATCTTTTCCAGCTTGGCCTTAAGAGCCATTGGTCAGAATAGAATTTACTTCAGAAATAAACATACACAGGATTGTGCTATACATTAAACTCCCACGACAGACTTTCACCATGAATACTTCTCATGTAGTTGTGCTGTCCCTTTAATTGGAATTATTAGTCTACACATCTTGCTCTGAATTACTGTCTTGTTTCCAACGCAACACACAATTTAATTAACTCTATTTTATGGCTTCTCTTAGCACTGGCCGTGGGAAAATTACATTGACCATTACTATTTAGCATAATATACTGTGTGTGTTGTTTGGAAATGTTACCTATGGCTCAATACAGGTTTGTTTAGTTTCTTCAAAATAATGCATGATAAAAGTCTGCTTTTATGTCAGTCCATGCTGGGACTACCATTGATGGTTGGAGGAGAGAAGTTCAGCCCTTTACGAAACGGTACCTGATCACAGGGTCTTGACATATGCCTACAGCAATGATTACTAGAAGTATCATATTGTTTTTACTGCGTTGTCTTCTACCTCTGTAGTTTTAGTATGTGCATTGTGGAATGTCATGTCTTAGACAGTTTTTTGTATCTTTTGTTTGCACTTTTGTTTGAAGAAGAAGAAGAGTTTGGATTTATATCCCCACTTTCTCTCCTGTAGGAGACTCAAAGGAGCTTACAATCTCCTTGTCCTTCCCCCCTCACAACAAACACCCTGTGAGGTATGGGGGGGGTAAGTTTGCTGAGAGAGCTCCGAGAAGCTGTGACTAGCCCAAGGTCACTCAGCTGGAGTGGGTGGGAGTGTACAGGCTAATCTGAATTCCCCAGTTTGCACATAATTCTTTTGTTTCTTTTGTTTGAACATAATTCCAGTCCTTTTGCCCTTTTGTTTTATTAATGGGGTTACTAGCCTGTAGTCTGAACTGAGTCTCAGAAAAAAAGGCAGGTTATAAATCTGGCACACAATCAAAAAAGGAGAATAAGATGTGGGATATGATCTTTTTAAATGGGATTTCCATGGGAAATCCTTTGGAATGATGCCCAAGCAGAGAGAATATATGGAAATACATCATTAGCGTTGGCCATCTTTGTGGATTTTTTTGGAAAGAATAATTGCTTCCAACTAGGTTATCCTTCTGTACACACCTGGATCAGAGTTCTTTCCACTCACTCCTGATATCGATCCAGATGGCTAATGTAAAAGGGAAGGCGGTCTTGATATCATTCAGAAATGAGAGTTATGCTAATCCTGTTCCACAAAGAAACGCCTCAATCTCTATTTAAGTTCCAGCTTACCTGGTTCTGTTCCCTGAGCCAGTCCTGGTGTAGGACTCTCTGATCTCTCAGCATACTGCCCATCATCTGGGACCAATGATCCATTCGGTACATCTCCACCCTTCTTGTGGACGTCTGCAGCCATTTCTAGGAAGCTGATGGGGACCTGCAAGCAAACAAAAAACCTGATTGCTCTAATTGATTTATTTTAAAAATTTATTAGCCACCTTTCTTCCTTATAGAACATTCTTCCTTATGGCTTACAATAAAAATAAAACAATAAAAACAATATGTGTAAAGCAACAATTTAAAAACACATAAAGGGTTACAATTTTTAAAACTTCAATTAGGACTGCCAATCCAAAAAACAACCCTTAGATCAGTCCTAAATAAAATTGTCTTTAACTGCCTCTTGAAAAGCCCATCTTTTTGGGGAGGTTGTTCTCTAACTGTGTCTACCAGATGAGCTTCTTTGATTGGTGGGATAGTCGGGAGATCCTCTCCTTGTGATCTTAATTCCTGGGCAGGGAAGTATGGGAAAAGATGGTCCTTCACATATCTTAGTCCTAAGCCATGTAAGGCTTTAAAGGACAAAACCAACATCTTGATTGGGCTCAGAAGTGGATTGTTAGCTAGTGTAATTGCTGTAGAATTGGGGTCATATACTCCCAGTAGCTGGCCCTGAACAGCAGTCTAGCTACAGCTTCCGAACACACTTCAAGGGTAGCCCCAAGAAAAGTGCATTGCAAAAGTCCAATCTAGTGTAGTTCTTATGCATTCCTGGTCTGAGTGATGGTCCCTCTGAATTTCTTCATGGCATAATGATATGAGGACTTAGAGCCATTCCAGAAATGCAAGTAGAAACATTAATTTCCTTTAATATTGTTGAAATAAATTGGACTAAAGTTTGTCTCAGTTTGGAATTGCATCTGCTAACGAAGTGGGTCTGTTGTGAATTCTTTTAATTTGCTGTTTATTGTTACGTTTACCTTTTTTTAATATACTGTTGTTTTGAGACTGCTTTATTGATATGGCTTCATTTGCCCCACTTCTCTGAATGGCAAGATGTTCCTGGTTTGGATTTTTTTTGGAGAAGAGGGTTCTGGTACAGATGAAGCCACAAAGTTCGTTGTTCAGGGCAGCAGAGCCACTGTCTCACCATGCCAGATTCCCAGAGGGAGAGATCTTGCAACCCTCAGTGGGCAACCCACTGCTCAGTTTGCATTTCCTGCTCTCTCTTCCAAACTCTAATGCTGCTTCTTCTCTGCTGGGAGAGGTCATTCTTTCCAAGTTCTGATAAATATAGAGCTGTCAGGGAATGAAGGCTGCCCTGCTTCAAAACTTGTTTTTCTTCACTAGACATATGATGAACTCCAGATGGCAAAATGCCGGGGTGGGGGAGGGGGGGAAGAGACTGACCAGACCAGTGGGAGGTGAAGAAAAAATTGTCTCTTTCTCTTGCCACTTTTAAGTCTAGATTATCTCACCCTATGTAATGCGTAGCCCTCCCCCTTTGAAAGAAGACTGAAAATTTAGAGAAGATACTGAAAGATTCCTGAGGGACTAATATTCACAGCCCAGAAAAAGCTTTCATGTTTGAGAGACAGTGTGTTGCATATAATGAGCATCTAGCATTCTCTCCTGAACAACAAAGGCCTTATCTAAGGCCCTTTTCCCACTTACCTTAAGCAAAGGGCAGCAAAAAATCCCAGCTATAGGGGACACGTCAAATTAGCTACCACTACTCCTTTCAGTGATCTTACTTTCTCCATTATGGCTTCAGTGGCACAAAGGGATCCAAATGGCCACACAAAAGTACCAACACAGGCAGGTTCCCCCTTCCCCCCAATCATGCCAACAGTGTCCCAAACTACATCCCTTTCTGCCATACAAGTGAATGGCTGCAATTCACTCCCTATGCATTTGCATCTGACAGACCGGGGTTTAGATTTGATTGTGCAGCCTTGGTCTTGCCACTTTCCCTTCAGCCCCAGTTCCTCACATGTAAAATTACATTGCTGTAATTGTACAAGAATAATAAGTGTAGATACCATAAATGTTGCAAAGTACTTTGGCAATTAAAAAGTGTAGTATAAGTGTTTAGTAGCAATGTTACTGAGGGAGGCAGTAAGCGAATTCAGTGCGGTGGTGGTGACTGCTTGTCATGTGAAAAGACAATTCAATCCAGCCCATTTCTCTAATTTAACGATTTATACTTTTGTATTGTCTCTGATCCTATAAATGAAAAACAGACAACTAATCCCTTTCTCTCAAGGATGCTCCTTGGCCATCCTTTCTCTACATTTAACTTTCACTCACTAATCCTTTTATAACAGGATAATGTCCTCCGGCTCACTTAGAATCTGTAGTAATTTGTGCCTTGTCACAGAGGGCTTTGGTAGCATAGGTTGAATTTGCATGCAAATGCTCTTGGCTGCACTTCTGCATTTAGCCTCCAAAGCTACTGTGTGTGCGCGCTAGAAAGGCGGATGAAAGACATCAAAAAGACCAAGCTCTCTGTTTCTTCCTGTTAAGGCACACAACAGATACTTACAGCTTTGACAAGAACAGGCTGCTGAGGCACGGAGAGCGTCAATCAGTGAGAGCTTCTGCCTCTGTTCTTGCTGGTGATGCCCAAGCAGCCATGGGAGACGGTGGAGGGAGGAGTGTCAGCCTGCCGTTCACTCCTGTCGAAACTCTGTCCCGGTGGTCACAGAAATGCTTCCTAGTCCAGCCAGTTGATCTTGCCCTTAACTGCCACGGCCAGGAAAGTACTGTTTGCTACCTACTTCTCCTTTCAAAGGTCAGTGCCACAAACCCCAGTGCATTTTGGGGATTGTAGTCCACAACTTGTCCACTTGGCGTTTTATGTGGACAAAATATGAGACTCACAACTTCTCATCCCCTCAAAGCAAGCAAGCAGGAAAGCAAACAAGCAAGCAAGCAAGCAAGCAAACCAGATATAAGCTTTTGTTTGAGCTAAAAATCCTTGGTGTCTGTTTCATAGTGAAATTCCTAGATGTAATAATAATGGAGATAGTTATAATATATGCGGCATTTTTGGAGTATTTAGAATGCTACATGCATGATTTCACAAATCCCAACAACAGATTATTATTATTTACATATTACAAAAGTGTGGGTGGGGCAATTGAAGCTGAGACACAGGAAGAACTGTTTTGTGATATTAAATTAAGCAAAACTTCCAGTATATTTATGTACACATATATCATTCTTAAATGTTAAATGCAAATCCATTTTAAAAACTTGAAGCATGTTTGTACACAAGAAGTAAGCACTGTTGGGTCTTATTTCTGGTCTAGTTTATGAGTTGAATGAGGATTTTAAGTCAGATTTTACCAGATTTAGCCAGACAACTCTAACCACTAAATGATACTGAGTCTAACACTGCCCCTCTCTTGAGTCACCTGTTTCTTGTTTGGGTCTCTGTTGTAACTCATTTCTAGATAATGAGTTCTGAAAAACCTTTGCAAATATTCCCAAGTGTCTGGGGATACAGCAAATGTTGCTCTCTGTTACCAGACTACATTAGTTGAATATATAAGAGGAATAGGCAAGTCTTGTTTCACAAAACCTTTTGGAATTATTTGGCAGTATTGCATTAACAGACAAGGCAAGATTTGTAGACATTACGTAGTCTTGGTGACCAAAAGGTTTTGGAAGTCCTTCATAAAAGCTTCCAAGGGAACTTGCCGCAGCTTTATTAGAAACTTCTAATTTGTTCAAATCTCCTTCCAAGCATGTGTGTAGTTGACTGACTTTAGAAGTTAAATCACATTATATACACTGGAGCACTTTCACCCTCAAGAAGCTGCTGAAACTGAACAGAATTCTGACGTGCATCGAAACATATTCTCAAAGATATATATATCCAGTGCCAACAGAAGCACATACCACTGTGCAAAAATGGCAGCACAGACATGACATTGCGGCAGGAACAAATTCAAAATAGCTATAAAGTGGCCTTTATCGGTTATATGACTAGGAGAAAAGAGAGTGAAATCTGAGCCAAGGTGCAACGCCTAAACAGATTTACAACACAGTCTTGTCCGAGGCACACATGAAGTAAATAAAGGAGAAAGTACTTCTGACCATGTGCGGAATGCTTTCTCCGCATAACGAAATAACTTCTAAGTGCCCTTCTTCTCCCCTTTGAAACTGAATGGCAACTTGACCAGAGACTGCCAGGTAATATTCTTTAATTGCCAACTCTAGTCCGTAGTTCTCATCAGTGAACTCAGTAACTACTGAAGTATTTAACGTCCTCCTCACATAGTCCGCTAAACGCTCCCTTACAGGGTCAACCGCAAACTACAAGACCCGACATGCTTAACGAGGCAAACGGGCGATAAGAGGGAAGTAGCTTTGCAAGGCATCCAGGGAAATGTAGTTCAACTCTTGTTTTCTGCTGGGTGGGGGTTGAGCTGCAGCTTTCTTCATTATTCCTTTCCCACAGAGCATCGTGAAAACAGGCGAGACTGTCATGCGCGTGCGCACCGTGGTTGAGGGTCACATGGGTGAACCTAGCGGAGTTTCCGGTTCCCTCTTGGTGGGAGGCGCGACTTCCCTCAGGCCCGGTCGCGGTGTCGCCACCTTCGATTTTTTCCCCCGTTGGTAAGAGTCTTTATCTACGCCCGTTTGGGTGCGGAGGGAGGGTGCCGCCCACGACACCGTGCTCCGACCGTCGCCCCTTCTCCTGCCTGTTCTGGGGGGGAGGGGGGAGGGACTCTGCCAGCCCAGAGTGCTGCGACGCTCGGGAGGCGCGCTCGTCGGCGCTGACAGGCCCTCGGGGTGGCGGAGAGGTCAGGGTGATGAAGGCACCTGGACGGCCTTCGGTGCTGGCGTTAATCGGGCGAGGGGAAGTTCGGCGTGTCTTTTTTGTGCGGAGACCCCCAGCTTCCCCGTGGGAAGGGGAGGCGGAACTGGGGCCTGCAGCGACGGAGGTGGAGGCCTGCTATTGCTGGTGGAGCTCCGTTACTTGAGAGTGTGGGGAGGAGGTGAATGGAGAGGTTGTGACTAGAGAGCACCTTTCCAGAATGATAGTTGTGCTTGTCCACCTTATGGCGCTGTAGAATATTCCATAAGCCTTGTGTGAGCCAGAGTCTCTTGCATCGTGAAGTATATACTCAGTCGGTGTGTATATACACGAATGTAAACCTGGAGAGGGAGTGTGCCGAATGGAGCCAAGTACTGTTTTCTGTTTAGAAGGATCCGGGTGCAGTCTGTGGCATTTTTAGTTAAACAGTCTCTGTTGTCAATGAAGGCAACACTATTTGCTGGAGAGCTTCTATTGATATACTGGAGCAGCCTAGGTGTACAGTACGACATTTTAAAGCAGTTTTTTGCATCATTAAATTTTTGTTCATATGTAAGCTATGGTTTCCCAGGAGAGTAATTTAAACTAATATTGCACTAAAACAATGCAAACTTTTGACCCCAGGAGTGGATCCTTATGAAGATCTATTCATTTATTTTCTTTATTTCATCTATATCTTGCCTTTCTCTTTGCGGGGGACCCTGAGCAGCTTCCATTGTTTTCCTTTCATCCATTTTATCCTCACAATAACCCTGTGCAGCAGATTAGGCAGAGAGTGTGTGACTGACCCTTTGCCAGCTCTCATGGCGGAGTAGGGATTCATAGCTGGGTCTTCCAGATCCTAGGGGTTCTCGTATCTGTGGCTGAGGCAGAAAGCAACTGTATCGAATGGTCTCAGGTTATTCAGTCATTACTTTTGAACTAAGTTTGTTTCTTTGATTAAGTGGGCAGTATACTTATTATTTTTAGTGCAAGCAGTTACAAAAATACAACTAGCAGACATCATCTTACAAGTACTCCATTGTGTGTGAAAGACAGGGGTAGGAGGGATGTCTCTTTTAAGATGGTGCCCAATTCAGCACATATATTTATTATTTAATGAAATATGAATGCCCTGCATTCTCTCTTGGCTCAGGGTGACTTACAAATTAAAGCATGGTAGATTAAAACCAAGTAAAACCTCCCAAATCTGCCCACTAAAACATGCCTCCTATTTATATACCCTCAAAAGCCCTGGTCATCAAGCAAGCCCTGCAGCCCCTTCTAAAGATCTCCCATGATGTGGTTCTCCCCACCTCTTCATGCAGCACAGTGTGGGGTCTGGTTAATAGCAGGTGGGCCACAGTAAGTAGGATGACAGCCCGCAGGTTGCAGTCTGATGACCGTAGTTGCTGCATGGGAGCGTGTGAACATGCATGAATATTCTAAAATAGTGTATGTCTTGTGCAGTTATACTTGACCTGTTGATTGAAACTTACAATATTAGTTGGTCAGCATTCTCTTAACAGGATGACAGTTCTTAAAACTTTGAAACAGAGATCAGGCAGTGGGATAGGTGTTAACTTGTTGCATTAAACTTTTAATTCCAAGAGCATGTAAATGTCACAAAGAACAGTACTGGAACTTGTTCATATAGCTTACTATGGGGAAGGGAATAGGGAACAGGTGGGGAATATAGAATAGAAAAGCCAAAGTGAAATGTTTATATAGACTGTTTATAAATGTTTTTATACAGGTGGTGAAAATAGATGATTGTTGTATTTTTTTTTTACGTTATGCCTTGGTTTATCATTTCTCTGTGCTCACTTTTTCCAAATTAGATATTTTGCAGTTTGGTTCTTTTTGGCCTCCGTTTGAGCTGTATATGGAACTGGATCTGAAATATTTGAGTGAGAATGTAATGCGCAAGTGTAACTAATTACATATAGCAGTGATCTTAACTCCTGAAGGTAAAATCCACAAATGGAGAAAGACCTTTTTTGAGAATTTTGCCAGTGTGCAGCTCAGGAGCTTGTTCTGTGGGATAGTACATTTTAGGGATGGTAATCACTAAATTTCAACTGGTAGTGTTAGATTCTGCAGCATATTAGATAATTGGAGGACATTTTCATATTATTCAGGAGAAGGATGTAAAGACAGTGGAGGGAAATGAGTTCATGATTCCTTTAGGATTCTGATTGTGTAATCTGCCATCTTAATAGATGAATTGTGGTATTTACTTTCAGCAATCAAATTATTTAGATGAATGAAGTTAGTGATTGTGATTTTTGTGTGTTGTGTAATTGCCTTATGTAAATGTCAGTGATTAGAAGTTTCCCTGAAAATAAGCCCTATCCCGAAAATAAGCCCTAGCATATTTTTTTTGGATTTTTGGAGGATGCTTGAAATATAAGCTCTACTCCAAAAATAAGCCCTAGATACAGATTCCCTGGCACAGCTGATCTGGTCACATGGTGGGGGGTGCAAAATCATGGAAAGAAATAAGATGTCCGCTGAAAATAAGCCCTAACGCATCTTTTGGAGCAAAAATTAATATAAGACCCTGTCTTATTTTCGGAGAAACATGGTAAACAAGATAAATAAGGTCCCATCATGGGAGGTCAACCAACCTATGTATTCATTAATAAATGGGCCCAGGCATACACCACACTAGTTTGGTGAGGCTCAATGTGCATGAGAACATAAGAATAAGCCAGCTGGATCAGACCAAAGTCCATCTAGTCCAGCTCTCTGCTACTCGCAGTGGCCCGCCAGGTGCCTTGGGGAGCTTACATGTAGGATGTGAATGCAATGGCCTTCTGCGGCTGTTGCTCCTGATCACCTGGTCTGTTGAGGCATTTGCAATCTCAGATCAAGGAGGATCAAGATTGGTAGCCATAAATTGACTTCTCCTCCATAAATCTGTCCAAGCCCCTTTTAAAGCTATCCAGGTTAGTGGCCATCACCACCTCCTGTGGCAGCATATTCCAAACATCAATCACACGTTGCGTGAAGAAGTGTTTCCTTTTATTAGTTCTAATTCTTCCCCCCAGCATTTTCAATGGATGCCCCCTGGTTCTAGTATTGTGAGAAAGAGAGAAAAATTTCTCTCTGTCAACATTTTCTACCCCATGCATAATTTTGTAGACTTCAATCATATCCCCCCTCAGCCGCCTCCTCTCCAAACTAAAGAGTCCCAAACGCTGCAGCCTCTCCTCATAGGGAAAGTGCTCCAGTCCCTCAATCATCCTTGTTGCCCTTCTCTGCACTTTTTCTATCTCCTCAATATCCTTTTTGAGATGCGGCGACCAGAACTGGATAATGACACATGGGACAAAATTACAATTTCTCTTAGTCCTCCTTGGTTACAACTGTTCAGAAGCAATTGTCAGACCTGTCAAGAGAAGCTTAGTTCAGTGGTATGGTACTTTGCCGTTGCAGCATTTTGTTTTTGCTTGAGCAGGGCCAGCTTGAGCTCTGAAATGGAATGTCCTGAGATGGAAATGTTTATGTGCTTATCTTTCTTTTGCCATTTCTAATGTTTAATTTCTGTCTTTTTAGTCACTTCTTCAAAACATTTGCTGATATATCAGACATTTGATGTAATCTGAATAAGTGATGTGAATTGCGCTGCCAAAATAAATTATTCGGTAGTTGTTTTTGATCCTCAGAACAATGCAGGTGGTAAGGCTGAGCCAAAGCATCACTAACTTAGGTATTTTAATGAAATGCATAACCTTGAAAGCCTTGGGCCATACATTTAACTGCTAGTAGCAAATGGGAAATTTTCTGATTTTGTATGCTGAATAATTAGATCCATGGGCATCTTTGTGGTAGAGGATAATTCTGTCATATCCTGCCTTTTTAAACAGAAAGACTCCTAGGAAAAGAATGATAAACTGTGATCATGGTAGGCCAACAAAGGATCCCTCTCACCATCCCCCCCCTTATGCCTGCTAGACAGTGAAACTTTGACATTATACTTTTTCTGTTCAGAATAGTTGCACAGTCTCAGGGCCTATTGCTGGAAATATGTGGTTAAAATTAGTGGCAGATTAAAGTATATTTATTTCTTCTAGATTCTGCGGTTTAACAACAAAAGAACTCAATTTTCTGGTTGCCTGCCACAGACAAAATGTGGGGGAACCCTCGACCAGCTAACAGAATGGGTCCCTACCAGTAAGTATTTTAATTGAAATATGTTGTTTTAATAATGCTTGGACCTCAGTTTACCTTTTGCACAGCAGAACACCTCTACTTTGAATAAATTACTAAGGACTCAATTCAGATAGGGGGACAAATTGGTCAGTGGCAGCTGTGGAGGGCTGCACCAGCACATTTTCCCACCCTTCAGAGTAAAGGGCATCTATGCTGGTGGGGAAGGCAATGACGCCAGCATCTAGGCTCTGCACAACTTTGTGGCGGCCACACCCAAAATTATCCACTACCCAGGAGCTGTGCCAGGGTTTAGGTGCATACGGGGGGCGGGGTGGTGGTGGTGGTGGTGGTGGTGAAGGGGAGTGTTCTTAGGGAGGAGCTGGGAGTGTTCTTAGGGTGGAACTGACTTCAGTCAGCCTCCACTGGCCTTCCAGTCTGGCAGCTCCCCCTCTGTGACCACAGCCTTATGCTGCCTTAGCGTAAACCGGTTTAGGGAGCTATTTGGGTGGCAGGACACTTTCCACACCGCTTGAAGCCCTTTTGGAGCAGCATGGCACTGCCTTTGCCATGCTGTCTGGCTGCTGCAGAGCTGCCCCCTCATCTAGATTGGACTGCCCTTATAATAGCTGATAAAAGATTAAACAGCCAATCATCCAACCAGAAGAAAAAGGATGTGATGAATTCACCCCTGCAGGTATTCTCATGAGCAGTTTGAGCTAATAATATGCTTTTATGTTATGTTAATAATATGCTTCCATTAATTGATGGTTATTATGATTTCCTACATTTCTCTGATATTTCTGTGCCTGTGCATCTTTATGCTTAGCCTCTTGGAATTCAGAGTTAGTATAGTCTCTGCCTTGAGAAGCTGGTTTTTGGACTTTGAAAGGTAATTTTAAGGTGACAGAAGTGTACTTCTTTTGGCCCCATATTTCAAGAGCACCCTGATAGGCAGAGTTCCTCTGTGGTTTAGTAAGAAGTAGGTTGTCCTTTCCAACAATAGTACATTTAACCAATACACTATTTTCTTGGGATCAGAGGATGTTTTTGCACTGAGCCCTCTTTGATATAAAGTGCAAAGGAGTGAGTAAGATGCAGAGGGAAGTACTGGCTAATAGTTTAGCGGAAATTGTGACAAGTAGTCAGGTGTGACATCAGTTTGCTGAGAAACCCCCTCCCCTCCATTTTGTTAATCTCTGTATAATAGAGATTGTAACTTGACTGAAAACACAAAACAGGACATGCCTGTTTTTTTCTAATACATAAAGATGTTTCCACAACAATTATAACTCTCTAACTGCTGCCAAATTTCCTAACTTCTCAGTGCCAAACAAAACCTTTTAAAAATTTGGTCAAACACTTGAAGGTAGGGGTTTTTGGGGAGGGTGGTTACTGAAAATTGTTGCTTGTGGTTTAAAGTTTCATTAGATCTATTGCCTTAGGCCCGTGGTGGCGAACCTTTGGCACTCCAGATGTTATTGACTACAATTCCCATCAGCCCCTGCCAATTGGCCATGCTGGCAGGGGCTGATGGGAATTGTAGTCCATAACATCTGGAGTGCCAAAGGTTCGCCACCACTGCCACAAACATTTTGTGGTTAATTTTTACTTAAATTATTAAAGCTACAGAGCCAGCACAGTGTACTGGTTAAGAACAGCGGACTCTAATTTGAAGCCTGCTGGGTGACCTTGAGCCAGTTACAGTTCTCAGCCCCAGCAGAGGCAGGCAATGGCAAAACGCCTCTGGTAGTCTTTTACTTTGAAAAACCTACGGGGTCATCATAAGTCAGCTGTGAATTGACAACACACACACACATGTATACATTAAATTCTGTTTTATGCAGCATTATATTATTTCAGGGCTATCCAACCTTTTTGAGCTTGTGGGCACCTTTAGGATTTTGGTACAGTGTGGTGGGTACAGCCACAAAATGGCTGTCACAGGAGTGAGCCAACCACAGAATGGCTGCTACTGCTTCCCTTCAGTCACACAATGAAGATCCTTGTGCTGTAGTGGTGGTTCTGGTCAAAGTAAAGGTTTTGAAAATCTGTGTAGCCAGACAGAAGCTTTGTTTGGCAAAAGTTTCACCTGGCCTCTTCCACTTTCTACATACACTTGGTGGGTGCCAGAATAGGTGTTAATGGTTGCCATGGTGCCCCCTGTGTTATTTCATGCAGTTGTTTTGTGTTTATTATTTTGGTTTTATTGCTTTGTTGTCTTATTTTATAAATATGGTAAATACTTGTTTCTGTGTTTAAGAAAAAATTATGCCTCTTACCAGTGTCATTATGAAAAGACATTTTTAAAGGAGATACATCATTGGCTTTAATGCATAGGCTTTAGTGCATTAAAAAAAGTAATTATTTAAAAATTGAACATAAAGAAGAAAATTCACATTGCTCATTTTAGCCCAGCAACTATCTCTTTGGAGGTACTCAGAGATTATCTAGATATGCGAGTTATGTACATTTCTATTATTTCCAATTTTAAAAATATAAGTCACATTAGTTATAGCTCCTGCTACAGAGCGGGAAAGGTAGTGTATGGAAAAATGTATAAATAATATGAACTAAAATAGACTAGACGTAAGAGATGAACCAAAAGAGGGGAAATTAGTTTAGAACTGTCTCTCCATATAGGGCATGGATTCCAGATTTTTTTAACTATTTTTGTTGTTCTCCTCTGGACCTGTTCCAGCTGGTCAATGTCCTTCTTGAATTGTGGTGCCCAGAACTGAACACAGTAGTCTAGGTGAGGTCTGTCCAATGCAGAGTAGAGTGGTATCTTCTGATCCATTTCCCCCTGATCACTGTTTTCCTTTTGTGAAAAGATAAGGCAAAGAAGGTGTTGAGTAGTTCTTTAAAAAAATAGGTGTGCTTTGTCTGCTGCATGATCATTATTAATAAAATGTTGTGAAATTGTACTGAAACTTAATTTCTTTTGATTGGTATTTTCAGTATAGACAATGTTTGTAAGAGGCATAATGTTGATAACTTGCACCTGACAGTGGTTACTGCCCAGAGGTGGGATCCAAAGCACTGTTGGCAGTGTTTGGCATGTGCCCAGGGCTGTTCAGCTTCCTTCTCCTGACAGTAGTTTCCTGTGTTATAGTCTCCAAAGCAGCATTCCATGAGGCATGGAATACCACGAAAAAAAGAAAAACCAACCAGCCAGCCGCCATTGTGTATTGCTTAAGTTCTTTGAGTATGCATGCAGGCTTTTGTATCCTCTCTAATTAATAATTCTATACCAATATAAAATGATGATTACACTTAATAGCTGTTGATCAAATGGCTTAATGGTTATAAAATCATGGATTCATACTGAACATGTCAAAAATATGGAAAATTTCTTTAAAAATACAAAAAGGGTATGCCTATTTTTCAGGCTCCACTAGATCAGTGCTCTGTGCCTAAAATGAGCTGTAAGGGATGCAGAACTTCATAACATAAAGTTATTTTTGATCAGAACAAGACTTCATTTAGTCGGTCACCCTTTTCCCATAGTGTTTAGCCAGGTGCTGATGGGAAGACACATGCAGGCCTGAGAGTATTGGCCATCTCACGTAAAAGCAATTGTTCATATTGACTCTGAACATGAAGGTGATGTTTATTTGCCATAACCTATGAATTAAAAGCTAGTGAGTAGCTGTTTTGATGACCTGGGGCTGTGAATTCCAATCATGTATTGCACAAAAAAGTACTTTCTTTTATGTGTCTAGAACCAACAATTTATCAGGTGACCCTGAGTTCCAGTAACAATAAAAGTCTTTCTTTGTTCCTTTCAAAATTGTATAAATAACTTGTCTACCTGTCATACTTTTTTCAAACATGAAGCAGGAAAAAACAGCTTTAGCCTTGCCTTATAACAGATGCAATCTAGTTCCTTGATAATTTTTGTTGCTTTTTCAAATATTGCTTCTAATTTTGTTTCTTTTTGGTATTTCAAATGAAAGTGTAGGGTAGATCTACATATGTCATTAAGATATTAGAAGTGTTATTTTCAGTACTTTTCCTAATAATTCCCAACACTATTTTTTACTAATCCAACATTTTGTTGATAGATTCATATAAAAGTTGGTGTGGGAGAAATTGTTAAGCCATCTTTTTAAATCTTGTTTAGGATGTTTTGCAGACTTGAATAGATTAGATCTTGCACTTTTGTTACTTTTTTTTAAGAAGGAAATTTATGACCTTCTGTTGAAAATATAAAACCAGTAGTTAATTCCTTTTGGAGTTAGAAAAATATTTCGTTATCAGGTCCCTTAAATATCCAAAGCATGGGAAAAAATGTAATAGCTACATTAACAAATGTGAAGATTTAAATAGATGAAGCAATATATTAAAAGTCAGTGGAAGCCAAATCAGGCAATATTACCTAGTGATTATGGGAATATTACCTAGGGATGATCAGTCCAGATTATCTTTCTCCTGTTACAGTCCTTATGTTTGATAGCTAAAATTGGTGTTATTTTTGTGAGCACCATCATGGCTGCCGTCTACTTTGAAAATAGTGAATACAAGAATCTGAATCTTCCATCTGAATTGATTGTATAAGGAGATAATTCAGATTGCTTGAAGAACCTTGAAATACAAATGTGATACATGTAGCTTCCAGCTATGTGTATTGTGATACACGCCATGTATGTGTACTGTGAGATTATGTAGATTGCTGCCTTCACGAATGCATTAATATTTCAGGTATCCATGTTGAGTTCTTCTGGGAATTATGGTGAAATGGGAATGCGCAAGTTTGCTTATTACACCTGTCGTATACTACCACCTCTTAAACTACCCAACATCAATTTCTTCTGTGGATCTTACTGTTAAAGAGCTCAGTAAAAAGTTTAGAGAAGAACATGCTGATGTATAGATTTCAAACTCAAAAGACATTATGAATAATACTGTCTTTATTTCTACAGTGGGAGCCAAGAAGAAAGGTTTGCTCCCGGGTGGAACAGGGACTATTCTCCTCCCCTTGATAGTCTTGCTCAAGAAAGACACTCTGGCAACTTCTCTGGCAGAGAATCACTTCCTTATGATATCCAGGGACCCCCAGGCATCCTCAATCCTCAGTTTGCCAACAGAGAGGAACCTTCTTTCAGCTATGGAGGGAGAGATGGACCACATAGTGACTTCAGAGGTGGGGAGGGCCACTTACAGGATTTTGGAGGCAGAGATTATCTATCTTCTGACTTCCAGAACAGAGATGATTCACATTTGGAGTTCAGAGGTAGGGTGCCACTCCTTCCAGACTTCAGAGGCAGGGATATGTATCAAGGAGATTTCCAGGACAGGGAAGGGCAGTCTATGGAATATAGTGGAGGAGAAGTTTCTTCCATGGATTATAGGAATAGGGATGCATACCATATGAATTACAGGGATAGAGAAACGCATACGATGCCCTACAGGGGCAGAGAAGATGCTCCGTCAGATTTTCGTGGCAGGGGACCATTTGATTTAGATTTGAGAAACAGAGATGGATGTCACTCACACTTCAGGACAAGAGAGATGCCTGAGCAGGATTATAGGGGCAGAGAGCAACCATACTCAGATTTTAGGAAAAGAGATATGCCTGACATGGATATGAGGGGTATGGGTACAGCTGACCTAGACTTCAGAAATAGGGATGCATCACATTCAAATTTCAGAAATAGACAAAAATCTCAGGCTGATCAAGATTTTAGGGGAAGGGATGTCCCACCTACTCTGGATTTCACAGACAGAGAGACGCCTGCTGCAGACCCTGATGGTGTAGACTACCAGCAGAGTCAGCCTACGATACCTGTAACAGATAGGGAAGGCAAGATTGAAGAGGCTGTACATGTTATTAGGAAAAGGTCTTCCTTAGCTCCAAAAGAGAAGTTTTCACATTCAGAACCAAGGACTGGAGGAGAAGTATCGCAAGAACAGAATCTCAAGACTGAGTCTTCACAAGAGCTCCAAAGTAGCTGTGGTCCTCTTCCTGTTCTTCAGGACCAAGATAATCCACCTCAAGCCTTTGCTAGCAATCAGGAGCTTTCTACAGATGAGCAGAAAACACCGGAAACCTCTGTGCTTGTACCAAAGGAGAAAGGTGACTTGGATTTCCTTGGAAGACAGGATACAGACTATAGGGGCATTGAGTATCGAGATGTAGATCATCGGCTGCCAGGAAGTCAACTCTTTGACTATGAACATGGCAAGGCTTTTGCAGAAGGAAAATCTGGCAAAGATTCTCAGCCAGATCTTCAGGTATGGGAGATATCTCTAAGCATGCATGCTCAATCGTTTGGCCAGGTTGTGTCATTTTTGTTTAGCAGTTTTGTATCCTAGTTTTCTATACATTAATTGCACTCTCCCCAACTAGTTAACATATTCCAAAGATGTTCTATTGTTTCATTTCCTAGTTTTTCTTGAACTGTATAGCTCTGTTTTGTTTCCTGGAAATCAAAATTATTTGACTAGTTTATATGTGATTTTGTGTTTGAACTTCTCTAGAACTGAAGAACTGGGAGTTTAGAATGCGGTCCTAAATCATATTATAACATTTCAAGGGAATAGATCATCTTTAAATCATTGTGTTTGAATTACTGTTCTTACTTGGTTTCTCAATTGCCTGAATAAAAGTTCTCTTTAATTTGTATCTCAAGGACCAGGATTACAGGCTCTCTGCCAAAGACATTAAACCAAGCAAGCTGATTCGCCTAGGAGGAGTTCCTGAAACTGCCACAAAAGACGATGTAAGTGATTGGTAAACTTCTGACATTCCTCTAACTTGTCTACAAGCCTATTATGTGATATTCTGTACAGACATTTTTTCTATGTCTTCACTTCATTATAGTTATATTTTCTTTTTGTGTAGCCATGTGCTAGCAATCCAGTTCTAAGTATCTGCTTTTCTGTATCAGCCTTTCTTTGTCAACAAAGCATTGTGTTCTTTTGCCAATTTTAATATCTCTTACCCAAAATACTTTCTGTTAGGATTGTGGTACATATTCATGACTCCTCTTTCAGAGACAGTGAATCAAGTGCCATTTACATTCTGCATATTTTATACTAGAACTTGCTAGTTGTAGTCACAGAAGTTTTGAACTGATTTGGCTAGGAGCACAGTAGGATTGCTAGCTTGCTGACCTCTGTCTCACCAAAAGAAAAAAAAACCAGAATTGTAACTTCATTCCCCACATGCTGGACTGTCATTGTTTTAGAATGCTCCATTTGGGTCCTAGTGCCAACTAACAGAATTAGGCAGGGTCTAGGATCCAAACGGGACATTCTAAAACAAAGACGGTCCAGCATGTGGCGAACAAAGTTACCATTTGTTTTTTTCTTTTGGTGAGACAGAGTACAGTAGTGTCACATGTCAATTACTTTAAATTTATGCGGTGCCCAATAATTTGCATTTACTTTGCAACTGGAAAAGATGAACTTCATTTTAATAACAATGCCCTTGTAGTTCTTTTTAAAGCTGTGGCATCAAAATATCAACTTAGATTAAGGATTCAGTCTTGCTGGTTGTTAGGATTTCTGAAACAGGATTTGGTGTCACAGCAAAGCATTCTAGTTATGTCTAACTTTCGTCAGACTATTCAAGTGCAGTAATAGTTGTTAATAGATGAGTCTTAGATTTTTGACACCACTTTAGACTTAAACAGATGCAAATGTATCTGCAGTGTATTTAAAGCAACATGTGTAAGCATGGGAAAAACCCACAAAGTTGTGTATGTTTCAGTTTTGTTTAAATATGGCGCTTCGATCATGCAGCTGAAAGTCTGGAATCTCCAGAATCCATGTATTAGTTTTTGCTTCCCATTTTTATTCATGCAGCAAGCAGGTCATGTTAATTTTTGCATTATGGGAAAGAAAAATGGTCAGGTCTCCTTTGTATTTTCATGTGGAAGCATTACTAAATGTGTTGTAGATTTTGATACTTACCCTGATCTGGTTTGTTTCTGTAGATTCTCGGTGCTTTCCAGGCATGTGATGGGACACCAGTGAAGAACCTGCGCCTGAAAGATTATACTACAGGTGAGAATTTTTGCAATATTTTGGTCAGGCAATTTTACATCAAATACTCTAAAAGTTTAAATCAGGACTTGGATCTGCTGGGATGTTTCCATGAGAGAAGGATTTTTACCTACAGAACACAACTTTCTCACATCCCCCTTCCTGCTGCTGCTCAAAATGACACTGAGATGCTGTTTCTACCCTCAGAATAGCATGTTAGGGCATTTTGGGCTTCAGGGAAATGGGGTGAGGCAAAAAAGTTGTGCTTTCTGGACAGAAATTTGTCCATCTATGAAAACACTTCGGCATAATGTTCTCTTGTAATTGTGCCTTTCTCACATCTACTACTAAGAATTAAACACTTTTTGGGTTATCTCTGCCCTTTTGTGTCCTCCAGAATTGATGAGTTCGTGCAGAGGCTTGGTGATCAGCCACCTATACTATTTCTACATTAGCCATGAGGTTAGGTTTCCATAAAAGGAAACATCTAGGCTACTCTAAGCAGCCTTTCCAGAGCTGACAGTGGTTTGTTTCCACTTTCATTGGGCATTATTTTGCCTCAGCCATGAGACAGTTGCTATTTAATGATGTTTCGTGGCACCTCTCAACAGGTGGCATTGGTTTTCAGCAACATCAGCTGCTGATAACTAAGGCCATTTATACATGCAGCACTTTCCTCATGGCTGTTTGCTTCACCGTGGGTTTTTCCCATGGTTTTTGTTTAAACAGGATTCTCCTCCCAGGTGATCCGATTGCCCGCCCTAGCATCCTTGTTCTGTCCATGCAACCTCCAGTTGGACACGTTGCTTGCTTCTTTTTTTGCGGGGGAGGGGAGCATCTTTGACCTAGTGTTAATTAGTTAAACCATGTAAGTTTCAGGTCAGTTTCATGGATCTATTGCTCAAGCTATGAACCTTCAGCATGAATTTTTTTTAAAGCCCTTTCGATCTTTCTGAAGAGGTGCCCAGAAGAGTGGGAGGCATTGCTGCTGTGTGGGTGGGTAAGCTGGGAGGAGCAAGAAAACCTGAAGGAAGTGAAATGCATGTTGATTCCCTTTGCTCTGCTTGTGAAAGGAGAGGAAAAGCGATTTCAGAGGTTTCAGAAACCATGGAGATTCTTTGATATGAGGTGCGGTGAGTTTGGGAGAGGGAGAAATGTGTGTGTTTCTGGTAATCCAACCTGAAGGGACTGAACACTCAATGCAGAAGAGACCACAAGTACATAAATGGCCTAAATGTAAAGTGGAGGTCAATTGAAAACTTTCTGTATTTTTGTGGTCCTCAGATTTCTGTATTGGGTGGCATTTTTCATTTCAGAGGATGGCTAGTTTTTTTTGTCTTTAAGTTGTCCTGACTGATATGCAGATGAATTTGTGTGAGGGAATACTTGGCAGATTTCCTGTGCACAGGAGCTAATGCCTAGCAAAGTTAATGGTATGAAATACAGAAGTGTAAAGATGTCGCTTTTACAGGGGAGATGTGCAGGGGAAAGTAGAGGGGGGTGTTTGATGGAGGCTTAATTCTGAATAGAGTTGTGCCACAATGGTGCAGTGTGATACAGAAGGTATTATCTTTTTTTCTTGAGTGCAGGTACACATTAATGAGTTACTGGTCAGTCAAAATGCAACCATAGTTCAAAAGGACCATTACAACCAGTAGAAAAATAGATTTACCTTTTCAAATTACATTGCAAATCCATATTAACCTGGTGTATGCCTGTTACTCTTTAGTGGGTTGAATCCAAAGAGTTCTTTGTGCAGACTGTATGCCCACTGGGACTGCGGACTTCTGTTTTTGCTAGCAGTTCCTTGGGCTGCACTGGTTGGTGTTCCATATGGCTTCTCAACTTCAGGAGCACTCCTCAGGAAATATGAGGGTTTTGGTGGTATAGGCACAGAGCACAGCATAACTCTTTGTATCCTAGCCAGTATATTAAAATATGAGGAGGGCCTTACATTCAAATTCATATGCATAGTTAAGTTTATTTCCCTCCAGTCCTATCATCTGTAAATCTAGTAAAGCAGCACTAAAGCCTATAGCAACCACCAGCATTTTTTGATTGGGGAATACAAAACTGTTGCGTATGTACAAGTCTCATCTGTAAATGTCTGGTTTTGAGCTGGACCTAAGTTGAAATACCATATCAATTTTTTGTAATTTAGAAGAAAAGTCAAGGTTTAATTGGCAGTGTAAGTTCTAGGAATGTCTATATTTTGAGGCTAGAGAATTTCATTTTTGACCATATTAGCATTTATTTTAAGATTCATGTCTAAAATTTTATTGAATTATTAAATGAACTTAAACTATTTGAATAACTACATCTTCAGGCAACATGAAATTTACTGGCATTCCAAGCAACTGAAAACAGGGTGAGGTGTGTTACAATTACAATTTTGGTTTTGTGTTGATGATTGAGAAGCTTCAGGCTCCTGAGGGGGGAGAGTGGAGCTGTGCTTGTGCTGGCTTGCTGAATGGGAGTGGGAAAATCAAAAGGAAACTTCCAGTTCAGGGAAACTCATGTGGAAGCATCCAGATGGAAGGTCTAAGAAGTGGAACTAGAGGAAACAGATGAGATGAAGAAGTAAAGTTGGTAGAGTAAAACAGTAATGCCTTACTAGGGCCATTTTATACAAACAATCCTACACACATTTAACTTACTGAGTGTACACATACTGGAACCATTGTATGTTTAATTTGCTAAGTGTACATTTCCTGGGGTGCCACAGAAAATCTTGGACTGAATCCATTGGAAAATTTCTGCTGATGTGTATGTTGATTTTTGTTAATTGCCCCCATACTGTTTTTGGGGGTTCCCTGTTGCCCAGGGGCAGTATTTCTGGAGGCATTTTGGACTGTTGCAGGAGGGAGCAACAGAAAAGTCCCACTTCACTGTTAGAAATTCAACAGGGATTCATCACAGCATGCAACTCCTTGGTTTGTCAGTGAATTGATATACAGTGAATTACATAGACAAAAGACAGACATGTGAAATTGCTCACAAGAAGATTTTCAGAATTTGTGTACGCAAGTGATTTCCATACAGGAAAACTGTAACATATGAATAGATGTTTGTATTACTCTTAAAATTTAAGCTGGTTAAAATGTATACCCGTCCTGACCCAAGTCAGAGGTTGGTAGAAGCTGTTCCTTATTAAATTGGAAGGGTTTGTTGGCACTTTCTGGTTTTACCCAGGATTTGTTACTGTGCTCAAACAACTGATGAGCATCTCATGAGCTTGCTTTAGTCCAAGGCAGTTATTAATGGTAAAGTAAATAGAGTGGCAAACTAATACTTCAACAGTAGTGGCAAAAGCTTAGACCTGTTTTCCTAACTAGAGAACAGTAGCAGAAGGAGAAGAAGAGATAAAGGCAAATAGATTGAATGATGATTGAAAATAATACATTAACTGTAGTTCATTACCTTTAGGGATGTGTGGGGAATAAGATTTGTTTTCTTTGAAGAGGCACTATATTTTGTTTGATGAAACAAGTCTTTCATTCAACCCTTTGTTAAATGAAATAGACACCAATGAGTATTTCATTCGTGTATGCATGTGTGATAAAGTATGTTCCTTTAGTCCTTCATTTTATTTATGATGGAAACTTTTTTAATTACCTTGCCTACCTCACATTAATTTCTCACAGCAAATAGTTGAATGTGGTTATCTCAAGAGTTCAAATGCATGATGGTCTCTACCCCGTTTCCCCGAAAATAAGACATTCCCTGAAAATAAGATCTAGTAGAGGTTTTGCTGAAGTGCTAAATATAAAGCATCCCCTGAAAGTAAGACGCAGCAAAGTTTTTGTTTGGAAGCATGCCCGTCGAACAGAACACCAGAGCATGCAACTGTGGAGTGGAAAAATAAGACATCCCCTGAAAATAAGACATAGCTTGTTTATTTATGTATTACTGTTATTCACTGTTTTATGAGTTTTAAGTTATTTTATGGGATGGAGCCTATGTATTTATATTTTGTATGACCGCTCCTGTTTGATGTTTAGATAATGTTGTTCACCGCCCGGAGCCCTCTGGGGATCGGGTAGTATATAAATCGAATAAATAAATAAATAAATAAATTAATTAAAATAGCGCATCTTGGGGAGCAAAAATTAATATAAGACACTGTCTTATTTTTGGGGAAACACGGTAATACCATCCTTCTTTTGACAAATTTGCTGCCTGATGAGAACATGGTATCTAGGTTTATCACACACTGAGCCTCTTCAGATATCAACACTACGTGGCTTCCCTCAGTTGGTAATTGTATGTCTCTGCGTGATGAAAATAAAACAGTGTATCTGAATCTGCTTACTGTCTTTGACCATATGAAGTGCATCATTTTTCCCCTTGTTAGTGTGAGCATACTCATTTTACCTAATCTCATCTCATCTGCATATAATGCTTATCTGTTTTTTATATATAATCCTTCTTGCCAGTATTTCCATGTACTCAGGCAGCCTAGGTCAGGAAACAAGATGTCTGGATGAGCTAAAAGGGTTTGCCCTGGTGCTGGCTATTATATTAAAGTGTATTATAAATTTATATGATACCATCCTTTAATCTATGGTTAGAAGAAGAAGAGTTTGGAATTTACACCCTGCCTTTCTCTTATATAAGGAGACTCAATATGGCTTACAACTCCTTTCCCTTCCTCTTCCCACAACAGACACCTTGTGGGGGAGGTGGGGCTGAGAGAGTTCTGAATGAATTGTGTCTGGACCAAGGTCACTCAGCAAGAATGTGTAGGAGTGGGGAAACAAATCCAGTTCACCAGATAAGACTGCGACATCCATATTCTCCAAATTAGAGTCTGCCTGTTCTTAACGACTGCACCATGCTGGTTAGAATGTCCCTTCCATTAATTCTTCCATGTGCATTGTCATGCTTTTAGTCTGCTGTAGATCCACATATATTATTTGGCAATATGAATCGCCTGTACAAATTGGCCCCCATCAGTTGTGAACAAGGTAAGCTTTATCCAGAGTCCTAACAAAACACAGGGATTTTTTTTGTATGTTTCCCTTCAGGAGTGACTCAGTAGTCTTATATGAATCCACAGAGAGTGCTACAGTGTGGCTGCATGTATTTTGGTATTTTCTTGTTTGATTTGGGATTCTTTTATGATTTATCACTTTACGTGCACTGTTTTTAATAAAGCAGAACTTTATATGCTAGCGAGGGTCTGGTCTTTTTCCTTCCCCTTGTGTGATTGTAATCTGTGATATTGCACGGTTAGGGAGAAAAGCTGCCTGCTTTTCAAGTATTTTGTAGCGATTACACAGATGATTGACAGTTCCTGGAGACAGTGGCTGGGCAGGTTTTAGTACCCATTCTGCCATTTTTTTGTGTGTGAGTGAATATGAATTTTAACAATAAAATGAAATTATGCTTATTTATAATATACTGCTTTGCAGAAGCAAATCTAGTTGATTTCTCTTGTATTCTGAATGTGAATGTACTTTCCTTTCTTTATAAAGTGATCGTATTAGTCTGGTTTTCTTAATGATACCTATTCTTTCTGTCTTAAAGAACATACTGGGGTGTGTATCATCTCTTAACAGATGAGACTAGTGTTAACTGATCCTCAGTACTCTTTTTAACTAGAAATAGTTTGGAAGGTGCAGAGGAGCTTGCAGGTGGCATAGAGCAGTCTGATGCCTATCTTCCCAATCCCCATATGATTCCAGCAAAGGAGCCTCAGGTGGCTGTAGCTATAGCTCCATGCTTCTTTCATAATACTAGGACGCAGAGTCATCTGCTGAAGCTGAAGGGTGAAGAGAATCGAGCTTGCAGGTGGCATAGAGCAGTCTGATGCCTATCTTCCCAATCCCCATATGATTCCAGCAAAGGAGCCTCAGGTGGCTGTAGCTATAGCTCCATGCTTCTTTCATAATACTAGGATGCAGAGTCATCTGCTGAAGCTGAAGGGTGAGAGAATTGAAGCAGGAAGTATTTCTTCACACAGCTAAATTGTAAAACTCCCTGCCCCATGAAGTGGTGATGGCTGTCAACTAGACAGGCTTTCAGAGGGGAGTGGACATGTTCATGGAGGATAGGGCTAGCCATGGCAACTGGTCAAAGTGGATGCTAGTCATGATGCCTGCTTATTCCCTCCAGTATCAGAGAAACATGCCTATTGTACGAGGTGCTGTGGAACACAGGCAGGATCATGCTGCTATAGTTGTCTTGTTTGTGGGCTTCCTTTCTAAAGACACCTGGTTGTCCACTGGATGAATAGATTGCTAGAGTAGATGGGCTGTGGTCTGATCCAGCTTGGTTTTTCTTCTGTTTTTATGTTGTTACCCATATGTGCATTACACAAATGGGGCTGACTTGGTCATTACTAGTATGGATGGTATGGGTGTTGTTTCTCTGTGGATGGATTCCTTATTGTTTCAGTAATGTTTGGATAAAACATGACTGGTCCCATGGCAGTGACATTATTATTTCCCAAGTAGTTTGTCAGTCCCTGAACAGTATGGAATCCAGTTGCTGCAAAACAACTCACACTTTACTTGTAACAGATTAATTAGAATTTTGCTGAAGGGGGTGAGAACCATTGTGATGTAGTAGCTGGGCTTGGAGATGGGAATTATGGATTAAACTACCTGGTTTCCCATAAAATCCATGATTGACTTTCTGCAAATTGTTTTTAGTTTATTATGAAATTTTAAAAAGAGTGACACCTTCCTGTTTGGCCACAGGTAAGCCTTGACCAGTTTTGGCTCTCTGTATGATGTCCATAATGTTTAGGACTGCTCAAAACTTTTTTATGTTTCTGTTTAAAAAAAACAAAAAACACCGTCTTATGCTCAAATTGGTGGGATACTGTGCTCCATGGAGCACCTAGTGCTCTGTAAAGCATCTCCAACTTCTCCACAAAGATTTTGGAATGAATGTGACAAATGTAACAAAATGTGACTTTCAATGTGAAAAATTAAGTTTAGATCAAAATTTAAGCTATTTAGAATTTGAAAAATACTTAATACTTTTGCTGTATATATGTTAAATGATAAACAGCTTGTAAAATACAGTTAGATAAAAACAGCCAAGAATGCACATATATGCCTTTGGCATAAGGATGAAGATAGTGCTCTGTGACAAATTCTCTCCTCAAAAGTGCTTTGTGATATAACAGTTTGGGATGTCTGGTTTATGCAGTGTAAAATAGTGCAGATTTGCAGCACTTCTTCTGTGTAGCACTTCTTTACCTTCCTTCCATGAATTAGTGATTGCTGCTTACTATATTTTGTCATCATTGTGTTTTGTTACCATTGTTCCTATTTCAGAGGGGCCTTTATACATAATGAATGATTTAGGATTATTAGTTATATATGCCTAATCTACTCTACAACTTGAAATAAATTTTCAATCCAATACATGGAGATTTTATTAAATTTATTGGATCAGAACTGGTTCAATCATATATGTTTTGTGGCTTTCTTCAAGCCACTATTGTCTTCAAATGCCAATCTGTAAAGCATGAAAAATAATTTATTTTAACTTTAATGAGAGAGACAAGCAATTCAAACTGTTTTGCAGTCAAAGCTACTTCCAAGGGGCAACTTTGTTGGTTTACTGGACTGCAGTAGAATGAGGGAAGCAGAAAAGTTGCATTTTGCAAGCAGAGTTTCAGTTGTGGTTCATAATTCGGGCTGTCAGCCAGGATTAAGGCAGCAAGTTGCTCTGTATGTTTAAAGGAATGCCACTTCAAGCCTGGCACGCGAGCAATGGAATGTTGTTTGTTGGTATCTGTATCCTGTTGGGGGCCGGTATAAATTTTGCTAAGGGCTTGTATCGTCCTGTGGATAATCCTGAATTGGGATGTCAGCAATCTAGTCTGAAAATCTCTGCCTGGACACAAATCTCACCAGATAGCCTTAGAGAAGACAACTGTTCCCAGCCAAGCTTTTATTGGAGTTTGCTAGGATAAATGAAAACTGTGGTAAAATTTATAAAGGACCATACAAATTACTATGTTTATTTACTTCATTTATAGCCTTATATATACTTCATTTCTCACATTAAAGTTTGCAGCGAAAATAAAAATTTGAATTTACTAAATTAAGTGCAGCATCTCATCAGTCACTAGCTCTGGCTTTGTGTGAGATAAATAGATGAGAATTTGCTTTCATCTTGTCTCCGTACAGTCAAATTCTGACTCTGCTGTCTAAATAGATTGCATGACAAAGGCTGTAGATAATTTTATCATTGGTGGCTTGCCTCTTTATTAGAAGAAATGTTACTTATTTACTCACAAGCAAGTTTGCTTACCTGTTTCACAATATTTTATCTCTTGCCACCTGCTTTATAAGAATAAATGCAGCAAACATTTGCAGACTTCTTCCAGCTATTTCCAAAATCTAGCACTTAAGTTTCCAGTGCGTAGGATTTTCGTCGGATTAACTCTGGAAGACAGAGTTGTAAATCTGCTAAATTGATTACATCATGGTCACGCTTGGATATTCTTCCCTCTGCTGGAGCAATTTTTTTCTGAGGATGTTAAAAGATTGAAGCAAACAAATGTCTGCAGACTTGCATATTAAGGTGACTTGGGGATGCCAACAAAATGGCCTCCCTGTGTCGAACTCTTCCTAATCCTGTGAAATCAGAATATGTGTTAGATTTGCTGTACATTATTGGGAGAGGGGTAGAACTTGGCATGATGGTTCCATTTTTGGTATTATCTCCATGTTACCCAGAACATCAGCAAGTAGATGCTGGCTTTAAAAAAAATGGACACAGGCAGTGTCGTGATCAGGGGTCTGTTATTAAACTGGCTCTGAAAAGTCTTGTACTGAGGCTAATCTTATTATTCCATCTAGGACAGTGATGACGAACCTTTTCGAGACCGAGTGCCAAAATTGCAACCCAAAATCCACTTATTTATCGCAAAGTGCCAACACAGCAATTTAACCTGAATACTGAGGTCTTAGTTTAGAAAAAGCAGTAGTTGCTTGGCTCAGAATCACGTTATAGAGGAGTAAGCAAGAAAAGTAGTCAGTGGCTTTGCTTTGAATTAACCCGTACAACTCTTCCAATGAATTGTGAATCTAGAACATGAGGGTTTACACTCCAAAGCAAGCCCCATTGCCAGCAACTGAGCTTACTCCCAGGTAAAGGATCATGCTTTAGTTCTTCCCATGAAAATCAGTGGGGTTTAACAGCGCTTAATAGTGTTACCTACACTGCTTCCACAAAACTAGGTTTTAGGTTTAATGCTAATAATTGAACCTAGCAGCCCAGGCCAGCCTGGATGTGTGTGGGGGCACTCTGTTTGTGTGTGCCACAGGGAGGGCTCTGAGTGCCACTTCTGGCACCCATGCCATAGGTTCGCCACCACTGATCTGGGACACGAACTACATTCTTACATTTTGAAGGTTTTTGTGTGAGTGGAAATTTAAGGTATCTCAGAGCCTGAAACTTGTAACAATAGTTTACTTAGAAGCCATCATGATTATTCTGTCAGTATAATGCAGGATAGAAATTCTCAAAAAATGTTCTGGTTGGCTTTGTTTTGATATACATCCATGCAAATCAGTTCTTGCAGTTTTAGGCTTGGAAACTTTGAACAGTCTGTTTCTTCCTTAGAGGCATATCTTCCCCTGAGTAATCTTTGATTTTTACTTTCCTGATTTTGAATCCTTGATAATTTTGAGGTAAGGCCATTTTTACGTGCCCCTCTGATTAGTTTGACAGATGGGCGCATCCCTTCTTGAAATACCTTTCACTACTACCAAGGATGACTCTGTACTTACTATTCAGATGGCTTTAGGAAGAGGGACCCCAGAATACACGAAAGCAATGCTTGCTTGTCCTCCAGTGCACTTCTTTTGAAGGGAAAGAATAATGGTATTCTTAGGATATTCTTTATGTGTTCAAGAATTGTACTAAGATCAGTATATAATTTAAATTTTTTAAAAAATTCTTGATCTTATTCTTTGCTTGAAATGAAAAAAAATCACACTAACACTATTCTGAACTAAGAAAGCATTTTGTCTTCATGAAACTACTCAAAGATTACTTATGAAAACAAATTATATGTTTTTTGACTTGGACATTATACTTTTAAAACTACATTTAGGTTCAAAGTGGTTAGTATCTCCTTAATATTTAGGCGAATGAGCCCACTATGCTACTATTCGTCTCTTTGATGGAAACCCACATTGCTTATTTTTTATTCAAAAGAAGAAAAGGGAATGGTTTTGGGACCAAGTTCTGCCTAACCAAAACTTGAGTTTGAGAGCACCTATTACTGCTTTTTGTTTACATTTCTTTTGTGGGGAGCATAGGGTGGTGGTATCTGGGGAAGGGGAATCGGGTACTGAAAATGTGGCTTTCTGGCACTAACGCAACTCCCGTCTGTATTTAAATGCTGTCCCCAGGTTACGACTATGGCTATATCTGCGTGGAGTTTTCCCTCTTGGAAGAGGCCATCGCCTGCATGGAAGCCAACCAGGTTGCTTTACACTTCGGTCGAAAATGCTTCTAGAAGAATATTTTTTGTGGGGAGGGTGGATACCTGGTGGATGTTTTTTTAAAAAAACCAGTTCGGAGGAAGGCTTTTTCCTTTCTAGTATATACGAGGCAGCTCAAATATTAGTGTTTCTCAGAAAACTAGAGAGGCATTAGAATGCTCTACTGAAATAGCTTATTTTTCTATTCTCCCTTCTGTAGTTGTGCACGTCTTGCAGACTAGATAGTTACAGAAATATTATACTAGGTGGTTATAAAAAAAGGTTCCCTGTTCTGGTAGGTGTCCTTGTGAGTTTGTGTATATTGTGGATTTCAGGTGACGAGAGCAAAGCTGCTAACCTCAGACATTTCCTTTTCTTGACTCTTACCAGTAAATGAAAACCTCAGCCAAATAGTGCCATACTTGAATATGCACACACAGAAAGCTTTTCTGTATTTCTGGGTTAGACCATTAATATGCAGCTCTCGGGGCACTTCCGCACATGTAAAATAATGCACTTTCAATACAATTTGTAGCTGGATTTTACTGTGCGAAATAGCAGAATCCACTAGCAAACAATTGTGAAAGTGGATTGAAAATGCATCATTCTGCATGTGCGGAAGTGCCCCCAGTGAAGAATCTTGTTTGCATGTATCATTTGTCCACATGCTTTTGTCTGGTGGGTATTTATGGGGGCTCATTGTTGCTTTCCTTTTGTACGCATATTGTCCTTATGCAATGTGGAGCTGCATACGAGAGGTCTGGCCTGTCATAGGTGTACCTGGTTAATCTGAACATCTTCAAAAAAATTTTAGAAGGGGAAAGCTGCTCATATAAACTCCAGATTAAAGAGAGAGATTAGGAAAGTTTTTATATTGAATTGTGTAAGTAAATGTGATTTTTCACTTAATTTGTGACTGTGTTATTTCAGAAATTAAGTCCAGTATCTTCCTCAAATTTTTAGAATAATCCACATGCTTAATCACATGGTCCACAGTTAACTCATGCACTTTTGTCTCCTATCATGAGTCAATCCTTTATATATAGTGCTCTGACTTTCACTTTTTGGTTAGGGGCCTCTCTTATTGTAGTATGTTCATAACAGCAGGAATGCTGTACTCTTCAGGAGTACTAACCAGTTAATTCTGCATGAGCAATTTTATTCTCATCCATGTGAGAAGTAAAATCGAAAACCTACATAAATCTTTTTGGAAAATATGGCCACCAGCTATGATATAAATCAGCTCTTAATTTCTTGCAACTTTAATATCAATTAGGTAATAGACACATATCTTAATTGAGGCTGGAATAAGAGATTAGATCAGCCTTTTGAAATGTGTGGCTGTTTGCTCGATTATATTTTGTTTTTGTTGAATCTGTAGATTATAACCTTCCCTTCAAAAAACTGCAATTGTTTCTCTGTTTTTATTTTTTAAAAATGATCCACTGAATATTTTATTCTGTTACCTTACTTAACAATGATAAAACTGAACTGATTTATTTGAACAGTTCTTCTATAAAGCCAGCCCCAATTATCCTACAGAAGACAACCCCAAAAGAAGTTCATGTCTGGGAAACATCGCTTTCTTGACTTTTTGAATTGTTCTGTTAGTGGTGTGCTCAGCTTCTATTGGGGGAATCATACCCATTGAAATAGTTATTATTTGTCATCTGTGTATCTTGCCTTTCTAGAGATTTGATAAAGGCATTTAACAATAAAGTATAAAGGAAATTCAGCCAGCCTTTATTTCCAGTAACTGAGTAGCACGAATTACAACCCACAGTTTCTGGTCCAGTGCTTTAGAAATCTGAGTTAGTTTGAACAATTGCATTTGTTTATATGTGATGCAAACCATTGAAGTTGTTATTTAAGACACACAATTATTAGCTCACTCATCAGAAGGTGGTGCAGTTTGGCTCAGGGCTGCTGTTTAACTCTGGGAAGTATTTTGCTCTGGGAAATATTTTGCTAATTTGGGATTCAAGATTTGTGTTAGAATGACTAATATTAGCTGTTCAAGTAAAAATATGAGCTGTTTTCCCCTTTAAAATTGTTTTGCAGTAGATCATTATGTGCTGTCAGTTAGCTTTTAAAATGCCTGTTCTTCCAGCACTGGCAGACATAATTTTTGGAACATACTAAGAGTCCCTTTCTTTCATCCATGTACCATTCGGTTTGTTATGTGTTGGATATTTCCTGACGCAGATTGACCAGATTCACCCTTTGTCAGTTCAGTGACTATATTTGTGTGTGTGTATTCTAGTGTTCTTGAGTAGAGTTTTTCCTCAGTGTACTGTGAATAAAGAAATTCTAACCCTCTGATACTCAACATTATGTTGGAAGAATACCTATTACACCATCCTACTGCCAGCTTGTATAATAATCAAAATAGATGATTTTTTTAAAAAAAATTGCACATGCACAATGGAAGGGTGTTCAGATACAGAAATGACTGGCAACATTGGCTGTGTCAGCTGTGGAGCAGGACCTAATAATAGTGAAATTCCACAGTCAAGCTTGCCCTTAATATTGGAACCACATTGAAAATTGATGCTCTAGTACTGAGATGTAGAATCACCATTTAAGGCAGGATGGAGGAATGAGCAAAGTGAACTGTATAGTTGTTTATGCCTTTCTGAGCCTTTGAGCACGATTGTGTGTTGCTGTTTTTAAGTTTTGGTACCATGCCTAGTTGTTAGAAGCTTGTTGTCAGTTGTTCATCATTGAATTTTGAAATGAGATTGCTCTTCACTGTTAGTAGGGTTGGTATTGTTCAGGGAGATGCTGTCTTTTTACTGGAAAGAGGTGCAGAAGGTAACTTAATGATGACATATGACTTTTCCTCCTAGTGTGGTTCTCCTTCATACCCTAAGCTGAATGATACTTACTCCCCATCATTCTTTTAGCCTTAATGCTAGGCATTTGTGTACTCCCCCCCCCCCCCAGGAAGGAATTAATAGACATTTCATCTGAATATAAAATTGGTACAATTGACATTACTATCTCTTTATGTGTGAATTCAGTTCTCTTGCAAGATAATTGCATTTTAGGAAACAGTGGATAGATTAAGAACGTATTAATTATGAAAATCTTGGGGCACTAAGTAATTTCACTTGAATAATCAGATGGAAGCATAAAATGAAACATAAATTAGGTATTTCATTTTGTGTGCAAGATTGATTGGATTCTGTAGTTGGCATAATTTGTGGAAAATGCTCATGGAGGTGAATTTTCCCTATTTACTTCTTCTAAGCAATTCTCTCTGCCTCCCAACATGGCATTGCCAGAGATCACTGGCCGTGGGAAGTTGCAAAGAGGATTGGAAACTGTGTGAAACTTATCATTTTGCTTTCACTAGTGCTGCAGAGCAAACTTCCCATTGAAGCATTCTTTGGTCTGAGATGACAGTCTGAAGAATTAACTTTTTTCAGGTTGTACATGTACATCAGAGAACTTTTAGTGAAGAATGGTGGACCAATGTAAGAGGTGTTCTTTCCTCTACCAGTGAGGTCTCTTTTGTGGTTGCTTGCCAAATCATGTAGGACAATTTCTCTACATGTTATCTGCTCTGTCAATGCTGTAGGGAGGTGTTTTTTAAAATGTTTTCCTAGAGCTTTGTGGTACTTTCATGCATCTCCTGTGATTTCATGGCTGTTCTCCACTCCTTGTCAAATCTGCTTTTACACAAAGTTTGGGAGAAGATTGTAGTAAAGGCTGTATGGCTGCCTTTTTCTGTGACACCATCTCTACAGTAGTAATTTTACTCCCTTGCCCCCTCAGGAGGACTTTTTAAGTTTTTTAAAAAATCTGCCCTACAATATTTTTATATAGCTACATCATTGTATTTTAAATGTTGGAAGCTGCTCTGTGCCCACAAGGGGAAGGGTAGCATATAAATATAATAATAATTGTAACCAAATGTGTAACAGGTTCTCAACTTTCCTTTAAAAATAGATCAAGTCTCTATTCCCTTTGTTGCAGAGATATAAGAGAGGCACATCTCTGCAATTGAAAGGACTGAAGACTTGCTTGAAAAGTTAAAGTTGGGAATTCAGAGAACCTTCTACACCTGTTATAGCACTATAACTATATTCTAATACAGATGGAAAGAGAACTAACTTGTGGGCAGGTCGGGGGGTGGTCACTGCTGTGAGACCATCACCAGGGAACTGCAGAGTGACCTGCCTTGCCAATGCCATATTGCTGCTGCTTGTTATCAACAACTGTACCAGTAATGGGGAGCCACACAAGCCTGTCTCCATGTGGGTGACAGTTTTGACTGACAACAACATTGAATAATCTGACATTTCCTGTGGGGGGGGGATAAGTTTATGGGAGCGAATGCAGGATTCTCATTCATAAGGCAAAGTGTGGCTGCAGTTCCAACTTAGCTCATCACCATTCTTAACCCTGCCTAGTATCTTTTAGTGCAGAGGTATACCCAAGAATATTTTCCCCTCCTTCCCTAGAAAATACGACTTTTGTGCCTATCTGAAGATAATGCTTGCATGTGAATTTAGGTTGGCATCCATGGGATTGATGTGGAACAGGAGAGTGTCGTACTTATTATGCACAAGGAGCCAGAATTTTGGAATGTATTTTGTTTTTCAAGTACCATTTGATACCAAGGATCTTGTTTCGAAAACACGTGAATAAAATCCTTTTCTTTGCCACTGGTTTACTGTAAAGAGCTGTATTTTAAAAATGATTTTCCAGAGCTTATTTGCATACGTTACATGCAAGTGACAATACTTTGCAATCTGTATAAGATATCTTGTTATTGCAAGTTGGATCCTGTAATCTATGAATGGAGATTTTTCTCACAGAAGACAACTTTCCTACCTCTCATCCCACTGTGGTCCCGTACTTAAAGTGCTACCGCTAGGATTCAGAGGACACTCAGGATCAGTACTGATATAATGTGGGAGTCAGCAATGGGAGTGGGGAATTGGTGAAAATCATGCACTTCACATTAGGAGAAGTTCCCCACTGCCAATGAAAATACATGGTAGAAGGCAAGCGAGTGTGAGTTGAGGAGGAGTTTGTGTATGTGGAATTGAAGAACTTGCATTTTAGAGCAAGATTCCATAAAAGGATGCCTCCAGCCAATGTGGGAAAGTGAAAACTTCTGCACAGGGCTGGAGGGAGACTATTTGGCTGCTTCATTTAAACCCTAAGATCCCAATTGGAGCCTTAAAGAGTGACTTTGTAATTCTCTTCTCCTGTATTTCGTTCTTCGAACAACTCAATGAGGAAGGTTAGGCTGAGAGTTTGGGTCAAGGTCCAGCTTCCATGGCAGAGGGGGATTTGAACTCGGGCCTCTTAATTCTTCATCAGACACCCCAATCACTACATCATGCTGGCTCTTTACATTCCTATTTATCTAGGCTCTTAAATAGTTTTATGGTGGAATATCAGAAACTGAAATGTTTTAGTATGTCTTGTATGCTTTCTCTATGTTTTGTGGAAAGAAAATGTCTGATGTCGTCGGACTACAGTAGTGCATATTTTTCTGTGAGTTGGATCATGCCTTCCTCAAGTGGAAGGACGCTACTTACTGCTACTCACTGCATGAATGGTGTTTACTAATGTTATCTTTCCCACTTCAGACCCACACATTTGGCTCAGTCGTTCAGAAATTATGAGAGTTTTGTTCTGATTTTTGAGCATAAGGATTTGTGTTTTTCTAGTGATTGTAATAGAAATCTTATTAAAATTAGGAGATACACTGAACTGTGAAATGTTTTATAGAGCAGGAAATTGGTAGAAGGTGTCTTCTGAAGAGTTTTTATCGAAAAAAGGGGGTAGTGATGTTTAGAACACATTTTAACTATACGCACCTTCTGTTTGACTTCTCACTAAATTGAACCATAGCTTTACAAGTTTAAACTTAACTGCTCATTTGCCAATATATTAACCTCTCCTTGTTTGTGTGGTACAAAGAGTTAAATACCTGAGAGATAGATATGGTTCAAGAAAATTTGATAAGGGCTACTGAAAGACTGATGAGAGGTTTGAGGATTTTTTTAAAAAAACTTTGTCTTTTGCGGTCTTCTGTGATTTGTGTAAATATTTTGATGCTGACAATTGTATCCTATGGCTGCAAAGATATTACTTGATATTTCAAAGACTTTGGTTAAGCAAGTTATAAGAATAGTTGTTTCCATCTCTTTTCTGTAGTTATCGCCACTGTTCTGTGTTTTTTTTAACACAACCTCACATTTTATTTTAGAAGCATACTAAGAAATTGTATTAAAAAAGGCATTCCTTCCTGAAGCTTTTAATCTAGCTAGAGAAATCTTCTAATGGGCTGGATCCCATAGTTTGTCAGTGGATAGGCCATGGGTCTTTACAGTTTGCCCCTCCTCCAGTAGCCAATTTTGACCCTGGAAAGGTTTGTTCTGGGATCCCAGGATCCATGTGGAGTGACATCCCTGCAGATCAAGAGGTGGCAGAGGGCACAGGGAACAAAATTGCTTTGTTCTGCCTCTTGCATAGCCCCATGACTCATGTGAGTTGGTCTGTAGAGGTCTAGTCAGCTCAGGAATCAGTGTTCACGGGATGAGAAAGGAGTGCTGGGGGAGGGGAATGAGGGAAATCTTTTCCTCATGAATTGTTGGATCTAATCCTCTATTGCGTCCGTCTGCCTTTTTAAGAGGAATAGTGCTGTACTCACAGGGACCAAGAGAGCAAAACAATTTTAGGGTTGTCAAAGGCTTTCACAGCTGGATTCAACTGGTTGTTGTGGGTTTTCCGGGCTGTGTGGCCGTGGTTTGGTAGATCTTGTTCCTAATGTTTCGCCTGCATCTGTGGCTGGCATCCTCAGAGGTGTATCACAGAGAGAAGTCTGTTACACACTGTGTCCAGTGGACCTCTCTCTGTGATACACCTCTGAAGATGCCAGCCATACCGTAGATGCAGGTGAAACATTTGGGACAAGATCTACCAGACCACGGTCACACAGCCCGGAAAACCCACCACAACCAGTTTTAGGCTTCTTTTCTGTCACTACAGTCGTCTCTCCCACATCACAACTTTCTACATTGCAGTTTGACTGATCATGGTTCTTCTTCCAGCTTCAAGCCCATCATGTCACCTGTGGCGCTCCCCCTTTCCCTCCTGCTGTCCGGGCTGACAAACCGTCCCGCCATCCCTAACCGAGGTGATGTTCTCCTCGTCAATGGCCCCGGTCTTTGGGGCTCGCACTGTCAGTTGCCGAAACCATAGGGTGGCCGCCAAGGGGGGGGGGAGAGCCCTCCTCCCCCTGCCTGAGGCGTGCTCTACACGTGGCTGGGGTCTGCCGCCCCTCGGGTGAGGGGGCGTCTGTCCCCTTGACCAACCTCCCTTTCCTCCCCCGTGCCCTTTCGCTCCGCGGTGTCTCCTCCGCTCTCTCTCCCTCTTCTCTCCCACGCTCCTCTGTTCTCTCGTCTCCCGCCTTCTTCCTCTTCCCCGCTCCCTCTCTCCGTTCTCCTGTCCACCTCTCTGCTCTCCTTCTCTCTCTCTCTCTGCTCTTTTCCCACGCTCGCGTTTTCCACTCCCGGCCCTCGCAACTCCCTCCCTCGACCCGTTGCGACCAGCCTCGCCCTTCTGTCGGCTCGGCCCTTATCTAGCCTTCCCCCCGTTCTTGGGGGCGTTCCCGGCCTGGCCGTCTGTCCTCGGTGGCTTCCCCGGCCGCAGCTGCGTTGCGTCCCTGCCAGCCGCTGACGGCCCGACGAGCCGCAGCTGCGCTGCTCCGCGGCCGTCTTCCGACCGGCCCGCAACCTCGCCGGCGCTTTCGTCGTCGGGCCAGCCGCTGCCGGGTCCTGCCACCGGCCCGTCGTCAGCCCCGCCTCCCAGCTGGGCGAGTCCGGGGCGAGCCGTCGCGGCGACCCCCGGACATCACCCAACACAACTCTGGAGCTGCGTGTACCTGGAGGCCTGGGGCGGGGTAGAGGCTGAGGGAGCAGCAGAAAGCCAGCCCCAATGCAGGCAGTCAAGGCAGGCGGGCCACCAGCAGCTGGGGAGGCAGTGGCATGGCCACGAGGGGAGCCTGGGATATTCCCGCGGCAGCGCTTCGGCCCGCCATGGCCACCAGGGGAGGAAGCGCAGTTGGGTTTTACAGTTTTCCACATTGTGTGGCGTGCCACTCCCCTAATTCCCACTATGTGGGAGGGATGACTGTATAACAAAAAGTGTAAGATGGATTCTGTTTTATCCATCCATCCATCCATCCATCCATCCATCCATCCATCCATCCATCCATCCATCCATCCATCCATCCATCCATCCATCCATCCATCCATCCATCCATCCATCCATCCATCCATCCATCCATCCATCCATCCATCCATCCATCCATCCATCCATCCATCCATCCATCCATCCATCCATCCATCCATCCATCCATCCATCCATCCATCCATCCATCCATCCATCCATCCATCCATCCATCCATCCATCCATCCATCCATCCATCCATCCATCCATCTATTGTTTTCCTCTTTTCAGCATCATGTGCACTAGTTATTTGGCCGTACAACTTTTTTCTTATTGCCTCGGTATCTGTTCCCACTGCTTTTCCAAGCCTACAGAGGTGTAGAATGCTAACCACTTTCCTATTGAGACCCACATCGGGTGGTTAATATGACCACTTTGGTTATGTTCAGAGCCAATGGCGTAATCCTCACCCACTGGGGAAATGGCAGTTTTCTAATGTATCGACGTGTTGAGAAATAGTTGCAGAAATCAGTGAAAGATCATTAAGCCTGTAGTAGTTTAAAGCTTTTCCTTGCATGTACTTAGAACATTATCAAGACCTTCCTATTTTCAGTGTGCTTTCCATGGTTTAACTGAGAGGTATTGTATGTTTTATGCCAACCACTGGTTCTTAAGCACTGATATTTGATTTTACTTGTAATCTCCCCTAAAGGTGTTTTTTTTTTGGGGGGGGGGGGGATAAAAAGAGATTTTAAAAACGAATTTAAAAAAAATCTTGCTGTGTTCAGAGTTTCATAAGCTCTCCTTTGGGCAAATTAAGTGTTCATAGCATAACAGTGGTGAGATGCATTTTTTTATGTCCTATACTGCTGATTCATTCTTTCTTTCTGGTAAGCAAGTTAAGAACTTTTTCCTTTACTGGTCAGGTCTAGCTTGGCTTTCAGGTGAAATTACTTGTGGGGCTGGCAGAGTAAAATGTTGGAGCTCCCCATGTGAGCCTGTTCTCAAGTTGAACTTTTCAGGAAAGCCCCTCAATCGAAGCCATAATATCAGTTGGAGAAATGCAGCAGCTCTTTGGTAATGGACTCAGCACTTCAGGATATAAGTTCAGTGAAGCCTGTTCAGCTGTGCAGACTTTTAAAAATAATTACGTGAAAATTTTTAAACAAGGAATGTAGTGATATTTTTTTGACATTTAAATTAATTTGAGATGATTTGAAATTCTGACTTTATTATCTTTTTGTTGTTTTGGGTTTACGGAGAGCCATGGGATACCTTTTAAAGCTGTATACTCTTTGGATTGATAGATAAAACTTTGCGAAAATAGGGAAAAAGTTGTGCAAAGTGTCTTTAATGTACCTGTTTATTACGTTAGTAACAGGTGATAAAAGTTGCAGATTTTTAGCTTGCTTGGAGATAGTTGCAAAGGCGGTATTATTTCCTCCTTTGCAGCCATCCTCGAGCTTTGGAGAATAGATGCTTTGTGGCACCCAAGGACATTTGGAAAGGTGCAGTGTTTCCAAATGGAGGTAGAACAAGGAGGAGGAAACTGTGGAACCAGCAGAGAAAAGGGTAGGAATTAGCAGGGAAAGGAGTCTCCTTTTTGCAGCCAGCTTTGAAGACTTACCCGTGGCTACTTGGGCAGTCCTTGAGTCTTTCTGACCCTTGAAGGAAGCTGCAAAAGGTAAACCACTGAAGACTTCTGGCAGAGGGAAAATTCTGTTCTCTCCCACATTGGTCCTTGCATTTCCCTCCCCTTTTAGTATTCATTTGTCTGTTTTCCCCTTTCTCTTTTTCTTCCTCTTATACTCACCCATCCTACTGATTTTTTTCTCTCTCTGCCCTTCTGCCTAATCATCTCTCTGAGCCTTTCCTGCTTCTTCAACTCTCCTGCTTTCCCCAGTTGCCCCCTCCCCTTTCACCTCCTTTCATTGTTGGCACAGAACACTGGATACTCCTCTTACTGGGGATTGTTTGGCCCTGCAATGTACACAACTACATGTGCTGCTTGCAGAGTAGAATTAGCCAGGGTTGCCAGAACTATACAGTGGAACCTCGGTTTTCGTTGGTAATCCGTCCAAAAAGAATTGATGAAAATCGAGGCAAACTTTTCCATAGGAATCAATGTAAATCCAATTAATCCATTCTAGACATGGCTTGCAACAGCTTTGTCCTGGTGATTTTTCTCCACAAACCCCTGCACCTTACTGCAAATCAATGAAAACCGAGGCAAATCGATGAAAACTGAGTCAAATTTTTCACTGAAAAAATCGATGAAAACCGAAATCGATGAAAACTGAGGTTCCACTGTATGTGGCTTCTCTATTTTGTGAATTTTTTCGTCTGTAAGGTGGACTTACCCAAATCTGTTACATACAAGATAGTAATACATTTCTGCTGCTGATGGGGTTTGTTGCAATGATGTTCTTCTGTACACCAAAAGCTACATTCTGACATTGTGCCCTTCAGTAGCATGCTATGATGTATAAATAAAATGTACTTGGCATATATATAGCATTGTTACTCCAAATCAATTAGCATCATACCAGAGTGTGAAGAAACACTGAATCGTATGAGAAAGTACATTTGATAATAAACTAGACAGAGAGAGCTCTTGGAGTATCTGCGATGGCAACATTTAATTAGGAACTTCTCAGTTAACACTAAGTAGATTATCAATATGCTTACTATAAAAAATGGGTGGACTTCCTCATTCCTCCTTTCATTCCGAGTCTTCCTGACTACCAATTTGTAGCAGGCTGAATAGTAATATGAACTTAAAGTGCCCTTAACTGAGTAAATATAATCTCTAGGAATGATGCAGGGCTAAAAAAAAGGATTTATGTCAATTTATTGTATATTGTAAATTTTATTATCTTTTATATTGTAGGCCACTTTGGGGTGGTTGTGGCAGAGAAGAGTGGGGCAAAAACCAACCAAATGAGTAAATAAAGGCTTGTCCACAGCCTGCTGCCCCTGGGGTTTCCAGCATCCTCCTTAACTCAACAATCTGTTGTAGGAAACACAGGAGCCACAGCTCTCAGCTGCAAAGCAGAGCTCATTACAGGGCCGATCCTGTAAAAAGCACGCGGAATCTCTGTGGGGCTTGCTTCTGTGATTTGTAAACAGGGTTGCTAACAGGAGAGTTGAGATTGGGATTGTTCAGAAGGCAAAGCGGGGTAAGTGTGTGTGTTTGCTTGAGGTGGTGCAATTTTTGAGCTGTTTGCGGTGTGTCTGTGTGAAAATCTCCTAGATTTTGGTGAGTGCACTAGAAGGACATGGTTCTGCTGGGAAGCGTTTCTGCTTGAGTGAGGTGAATCAGCTGCCTGCTATTGTGTGACTCCTGCAGGAGAAGCTGCAGCTCTCAGCTGTAAAACAGAGGTCCTTGGCTGACCCTGTAAAAGGCAAAAAGGATTCCTAGGACTTACTTTGGCCCAGCTTCAAACATGACTTCTAATAGGGGAATTCAGTTTGGTGATTGCCAGGACTTAACCATTGCCCCTCCCACTTCCAGGCTTCGAGTGGCTGAGAAACTGTGAGTTTAAAATGTAGAGGCCAAGGCATATAATGTTTTTTTAAAAATCCAGTGATACAGTAATTTTAGTTAATAAGAGGCAGATGCATCAATCCTATCAGGATGCAGAATACGTCAGTGCACACACCTGTAGTGATACACATCAGTGTATCAGTAAGTGAGGAGAAAAATAGGGGGAAAAGGATAATGGGGGAAAGGAGAGAGCAAAAAAGGAAGAGAAGAGGAAAAGGAGGAGAGGGGGAGGCCAGATCGTACCATGGCTCCTCAGTCGTATGTCTGGTGGAACAGCTCTGTCTTACAGGCCCTGTGGAAGTGCATAAGATCCTGCAGCACCCTAGTCTCACTAGACCAGGGGTCGGCAACCTTTAACACCCAAAGAGCCATTTGGACCTGTTTTCCACAGAAAAGAAAACACTTGGGAGCCACAAATACTTTTTAACATTTAAAATGAAGATAACATTGTCTCTCTCTCTCTGTGTGTATTACCTTTACACTTTGTATAAACAATTATAGTGTGTTACTTATGAAATCCATGAAGTGCTACAGAGAAAATTATTTATGTAAAGAACACATTTTGAACATTTTGAACTCTTAAAAAATAATAACAGACCTCCATGTCTGCCATGGAGGGTGGGTCGACAATATGACCCTCCCTGAACTGGGCCCCTGCCCTGGTCCCAAAAGCCACAGCTTCTGAGAATCTACCCCCAAATGTCCTGGGATTTGCCCGCCAGGAGTTGGCAACCCGCAGCAACCTTGGCAATAGGTGCAGGCCTTCCTCCCTTCCAAGGTCTAGAGAAACTTACCCTCCACACTGGGCTTTGGAGTAGAAGCCTTTGAGATCCACATGTACAAGGCTTTCCCCACATGTGCTCCTGCCCCCATGCCAGCATTACAGAAACCAAACAATTCCCACCCACCCTTGCCTCCCCATCAAACAGCCCCAGCAGGTGCAACCCTTTTGGGCTGCAGGTAATATCTCCTTTAAAACCTGACATGCGATCTTTCTCACCTGGGACTCAATGACAGGCTTGCCATCCACCAGGAGAAGCCCCTGTAGCTCAGTGGGGCTGATGGGGGGGGGGTCTGCAACCCAAGGTGGCACTGCTGGGGTCCCCCATGTGGTCCCTCCCATACAAGAAGGACCAGGGAGGGGGAAATAGAACCACCCAAAGCAGGGTTGACCCCTGACCCACCATTCAAGGGGGGTGGACTGAGGTTGGGAGTTGCACCGAAAATCTGCACTCCATGGCTCACTCAAAACACTTGCCCTTAAAACCTATTCCAGGAGGGATCCACCAGCAGTGCTCCGCCCCACCCCACCCCACCCCACCACAGTCATGCCGTCATCAGTCAATAATAGGCAGCTGGAACAGGGAAGCAGCGGAAGTGGTTTGGGACTGTGTCTCAGACTCATACCTGAGGAACAGGGACTCTTTCCCTATTAACCCTTACAGTGACTCTCTGAAAGGAGGCTAGGAAGGGATCCAAACCATGTGTCAGACACATTTGGGACCAAAGAGCTGCATGCGGCTCTGGATCTGCAGGTTGCAGACCCCTGCACTAGACAGTGAGTTCCACCAGTCTGGGACCAGGTCTGAACTGAATGAGTTGAGCTTGGAAGTTGATTGCAGGAAGTCAAGGCGGAGCATGGGATAACCCCTGTAGCCTGAATTTCCTGAGAAGGGACATGCAAGCTCCACATCAGCAAGTGGCGTGGTATGCAGCTGTATCCTTGCTACAGAAATCCTTGCAAGGTCAGGTAAGTACCCTGTTTTACTCTAAGATACTTTTAAACAGCTAACCAGTTATGAAGGTGGAAAGCCAGCAGGGGCTATTAGGTGTTTTGCAGAGAGTGCCACATATATGATTATCTACCCACTGGGTGGAAATTGTGCTCTCAATGCATGGAGCTGTTGACTCTCAGGGAGCAGGTTTGTTCCCTTGGGGTTAGGGTTGCTGACTTGGAGAAGTTGAGGCAGAGAGAGAGGTTTGGGGACAAGACCTTCAGTGACTTACCAGAGCATTTCCACTTCTGTGCTAGAGTTAGCCTGCTGTTGTAGAGAGTGAGACTCAGGATTGGAAGGTGTCAGTCTGAAGAGGAATGTGATTCTTTAGAAGGGACTCCTTCCTTGGCTAGTAGACCAATAGCCTGGAGTTGGGGCCCCAAAGCTAGGATTCTCAGAAGTGCTACTGGTTCCACAGACAGGATCAGCTGGACAAGCTAGATTAGGGGGTCTCAATGCATGGATGAGAAAATGGTGCTGGGATGAAGGGTTTAGATTAGTTAGGCATTGGGGGACTCTGTAGGACGAGCCGAACCTGTACTAAGAAGACAGCATTCAATTTAACCAAAAGGGAACCAGGTTACTGGCAATTAATAACAAAAAGGTGGCAGAGGAAAATCAGGGGAAGACATTCAGAGACTTTTTGGGATAGAAACTGGGTCCAAAGGGATGATTTCATACAAAATCAGAACCAATGTAGCCTGGAGCACAGAACTTTAGGGGTAAGGATAGGATGGCTAAGGAGAGCCATGTGTGGTAACTACGGGGCCAAGGCAGACAAGGGTTGCTGGAGAGGGAAACATAGGTATCTATTTGCTAGAAGTCTGTGAACCAAGATGGGGAGATAGAATGCTTGGTGCTCAATACAATTTAGGCATAGTAGATATCTAAACATGGAAGAATAGGGGAAACCTATGGGATATAGTCATCCCTGGATATAAGTGTTATGGGCAGGATATGAGAAGAGGGAGATAGGTTGAATTGGAGATGTTGTATTTGTGTACATCAAAATTTGTTATAGAATCAAATATGCTGCCAAACGTGAGGGGAATTAACACTCTAATGGAAATTATATGGGTGGAAATATGGCCCCTAAGGGTTACCTAAAAGTGGAGGTTTACTATCACCCACTTGATCAAACCCTGGAGGCTGGTCTTAAAATGGAGAAGGAAATAAGGGAGATGACTAAAACAGATAACATGATACTGAGAGACTTCACTGACCCTCCCATTGACTAGGTAAACATGTTTGATGGCCATAGTGTAGATTGTGAGACATCATAAATGACTGTGCACTGGTCACCTGGGCTTGGTTCTGAACAGTGAGAGATGTAGAGGTTGTTGCACCAGTTGTGAACAGTGACCACAATGCTATTAAGTTCAGCTCTCATGTCATGTCTTAAACTTCAAAACAGTAATGTTTGATTTCGAAGAAGGAATGTTACACAAATGGGGGGAATAGTTAAAAGGAAGCTGAAAGGAAACACAAAAGAGTCAAATCCCTAGAAGATGCTTGAAGTTATTTACAACCACGCTAATTGAAGGCCAGATAGAATGCATTCCATGAGTTAGGAAAGACACTGCCAAGTCTAAAAGGATGCCTACATGGTTCACAGTGCAAGTCAAAGAAGTTATAGAAAGTAGAAGCGTCTTTTTTTTTGTCAGTTTAAAAAGTGGAAGGTCCACCTCAATGAATTGAACAGAGCTCTGTTCAAAAGAAATGTAAATCAATAATTAGGCATGTAAATCAATAATTCTAGGTACATATTGCTGAAAGCATCATGACAAATTTTTTTAAAAAATATATCTGGAGCAGGAAATCTGCCAGCGAAGCAGTTGGGCCTTTAGATGACGAAGGAATAAAGGGATTGCTAAAAGAAAATGGGGGGATGGCAGAGAAGACTAATGATTTTTTTGCTACTCTGCTCACTGGGGAAAGTGTGGACCATATACCAATGCCAAAGGCTCTGTTTTCAGGAAGGGAGTCTGAAGGACTGAGTCAAATTGAGGTGACGGGTGATGATGTTCTAGACCTATTGGGGAAATTAAAAACTGACAGCTCTCCAGATGCTGGTCATACAGTCCCATTCCTGGCATGCCCAGCTCCGTCTCAGTCCTTGGCTGCCTGCCAACTATGCTGTACCACCATCTTAAGTACCTGGTTTAACAACTGGCCCTACCCTTCCTTCATCACTCTCCACCTTCAGGCTGTCTGTCCCCGCTGGCCTAAAGGGAACTCTTTTCCCCTGCACAACTGCAGCATGTATCAGCCAGCTGTGCCCAGCTGTTACCGGTAAGGTCCTTTGCCATATTCTCCTGACCAGCTGTCTGCCTATGCCAGCACCAGACCTACCCTTGGGTGTTCTTCACCTTGTCACTGAGGCCTGGCTTCCTAGCCCCTCGGTCAGCTCCCATCCCCTTGAGTTGCCATGTTTTCTAGAAAAAACTGTGAGCAGGTTACACTGATGTGCTCTTCATCCTTGGATTCAGCAGCTGGAAAAGGGCAGTTCCTCTTGTGGGAAAGATGTCCTGAGCTCACTCAGACCAAAGGTTTCTTAGGTCATGATGACAGTGTAGTAGCAATTTCGTAGTACAGGTTGAGTTTGGGAGCTGCAGAGCAGAAAAGCCAAGCTGACTCTGCACAGAGCTCTCAAAGCTGCAGCTGATGTCATTGGTGCTGCTGTTGCCATCTGTGTTTTGTGGGGTTTTGATTGTATGAACCAAATAACCAATATCTGATATCCACTGAAGTCACACAAGATTACCTCTAATATACCACTCAGGTGCTTATAGATGGATAGAATCTAACTCTTGTCTGAGGAGCTGATTAAAGGCAAACAGTCATACATTTTCTTTGACTAAGATACTGGGACAAGTGACTGCTTCACACAATGCGCAGGCTTCATGCATGGCTTTCTCTGTGTGCAGGCTCTACCTATAACGTCAGCCAGCATATATCGAGCCAAATCCACGTTTTGTATGCATAGGTGAAATCCTATATTTCACTTAGAATGTGAAGTGGGTATACAAAACATACGCAAGTTGGTTTTAGTCAGGTCTGACGTTATACCACTATGTGTGCTCCTGATGGCAGAGATGGGACTAGCACCTGGGTGAGTGGAGTGTGTGGCAATCTAGCCAAAACTCAGTATGAGCACATTCTTTGGAGAAAGTGGCAAAAAGGCAGAAAGATTACTTTCTTACCTTCAGAGCAGTGGAAGAGAAGTTTGGATTGATGGTTCGCTTTTCTCTTCTGTAAGTGCCTTGCAAACTCCTTCCCTTCCTCTCCCCACAACAGATACCTTGTGAGGTAGTTGGGCTGAGAGAGTTCTGTGAGAACTGTGACTAGTCAAGGCTTTATGTGAACAAGTACAGCAAAGATGATTGAATCTCGGAGACAAATTCCCAAGAGGTATTTGTGTTAGTCTGAAGCTTAAAGCTTTAAATAAAGCCTCAACTAACAAACCTTAACAACCAACAGTAGTATTGTGGTATAAGCTTTCATGGATTGGAGCATGCTTTAGTGCATGAAGTAGTCAACTAAGTAGGTAGATACATATGCAGAGGCTAAATGAACTGACCTCTGAACTGACTGATTATTGCCACTAATGGTGAGCAGACATAGAAAAATGTATACTAAAAATGCCTGTGATTTTAGTTGTGGACCAGCTGTTTCAATTATACATTTATGGCCAAATTGAGCATCTGTAGTGCTTTGCTTCATCTAGGGTGGCACTGATACTGTTTGGTTTGCCGAATGGCCTGTACTCCTTTTATGTTCTACACTCTTGACATCTGGTTTGCATGTATGATCACAGTAAGCCTCTGAATCATTGTTTTATGGTGATTGAAAATGGGATCTAAATTAAAATATATTGATATATAAACTATTAGATTTGTTGCTGAGGTTGTAGTTTCTAGCTCTCTTGAAGTTTGCCGGCATCTACAACTAGCATTTTGTGATAGCTGTACTTGTATTTTATCAGTTCACAAAATTTCTACAAGATATTTATCACGTGTATATGTCTGTGTGAAAGTGCACATGTTGGAATGGCTGATTGTACTGCTGTTGCTGTGACTAGCATGATGATTCTTTGTTGTCCTCAGTGGGATAATTTTACTTGTTTCAAAGTAATTTGGGGGCAACTTTTCATCATTTGTGCAGTTCTGTTTTATTAAATCTTTGTATTCCACTTTTCATTGTACTAAAGACAACTCACAACATAAAGTACATTCCAATAAAATGTATCATTTGAGAGGGGGGGCTGTGGAATGCTGGCCTTAGTAATACATACTTGTCCCCCTTGATCCTTCTCTCTTTTAGTGTTCAAATGATGATGGAAAGTGCCATCATTACAGCTGTGGCAACCCTGTAGGGCTTTCAAGGCAAGAGTTGTTCAGAGGTGGTTTTCATGGGCTGATAGAGTTCTAAGAAAATTCTGACTGGTCCAAGGTCACCTTGCAGACTCTTGTGTGCAGGAAAATGCAGCCCTGGACTCACCCAGCGCTGCCGTTGCGGCTGTAGAGGGGGCGAGGAAAAGGCCAGGCCTGGTGCCACTGGGTGTGCACAGGCCAGGCCAGATGGTCACGTGATGGGGACCTGTCATATGACTCAGGGCCTGTTGGCGTGCCTATAAAATGCAATGCTGATCAGGCCCTGGCCTCTTTATGAGGCAGCGGGTGAGTAGTAAGCGCTTGTCCATTGAATGGGGGTGATGCCACAAGGCCCTGAGGCCTGTTAGGCATCTGCAGCTGGTGGGGGGAGGACGCAAAGCATGGCTGCAAACTTGTTCACGTCCCACCGGAGCGCCACTTTTGTCCTGCTAGGTTCTGCAGACCTCCTCTCCTCCCCTTCCACCCTGTTAGGGAGCCTGACTGGGTGGGCTGGGCGGCGCTGTCACGAGCCCTACATGCCCAGCAGGCTGCTGCCTAGTAAGGCAAGGTTTGGGCTGAGTGCAGTGGCCTTGTTAAGGCTGGACCAAGGGCCCGCAGGTGCTTCTCTCTCAAGGGGCTGTGGTTCCCCAATTAAAAGACTATAGGTAGCTGAGGTTGGAAAGACCATTTCCAGACATAGATAAACTGCAGGGGGTGGGGTTGCAGTTTTACCTTCCTTAGCCTAGGGACAGGTTGCCAACCTATAGCCCGAGCGGGGTCCAGTCCTACACTTTAATTTCAGGATAAGTTGGCCAGGGCAGGCTAATGTCGTTTATGCATTACTCCGCAAAGGCGGCAGTGGCTCCACCAGCATATCCATCAATTGGTGGTGGCGCTCCATCATATTTTCATCTCTGGCAGTGCCCTGACTTTAACAGTGAGGCAGCTTTCACTATGCTTTCTAGGGCAGGTCCCTCAATGTCAGCCCCAACTAATGAGGTATTTCTGCAGGGCCTTTCTCACCTGCTAATGCAGCTTTCCCAGTACGTGGGAGGGAGGGCCACCACTAGTTGGGGTCCTCCGGGGCCTTCCTTGGTGGCCATGGATCCCCTCTGACAGAAGTGGGGACACCTGCTATTGGGCCGATGGGGTGCGTTGAGGCATCTGGAGCATCTGGCAGGCCCAGACCCCACAGCATCAGAGGTAGGGACAACGAGCGCAGAAGGTCGAGGTCCTATCGGCGTCGCTTGTCCTCTAGAAGGTCACCCAGCACTTCTTCATCTGGTGAGTCAGCAGGTGAAGACGCAGCACAGGCCTCTGGAGAGTTCTGGGTCTTAGGCAAACACTTTCCTTTGCTTGCCAGGAGACGGAAGTCTAGCTGTGGCTTACAGGCAACTTGCCCAGCTTCTGGTGGCACTTCGACAGCATTCTTATTACACTGCATTCTCCCCCGAGAAAACAGGGAAAGGGCGCTGGATGGATACTTCGTTGACATTTTCGCCCTTTTAAGCTCGGAGGGTGACCAGGGAGTGTCTGACTGAAAATTGGGGGGGGGGGGGTGGATCGCACCATTGATAATTGGATACAAGCATTCACTGAGTATCTAGATAGGGCCTGCTTACTCTTGAAGGGCATGGCACCCCATAGCTCATATGGCCAACTCACCTCCCCTGAAAAATCCACTCCCGTACCCTAGCTGGGGATGCGTCTGCCATGGACTACGGTGAGGCCTTTTGGAGCAGGGCTTCTCATTGGAGCAGGTTGTGCTGGGACCTCATCCATGACCAAACGTGAATGGTCACCTTTCATCGTTTTGTGAAGCCACAGGGTGACTTAAGCCATAAGAGGTTTAGTGGTCCACGCAAGTTAGCCAGGTTGGTGTGCTGGGACTACAACCAAGGAGGTTGCAGGCACCCTAAGTGCTGATATGAGCATGTGTGCGCTGCTTGTCATGGCCCTCACACAATGGTGCAGTGCCCCAAAGGGCCCTCCCAGCAGCCCTTTTGCTCCTTCCGGAACACTGACTCCAGCAGCCCCAAGAGAGACAGTGGTGGCCAGGGCAGGATTCTCTTCATTCAAAAGGCCTGATATTCCACAGGTGCTACCGTCTCTGGCCCCTACACTGGTTCTGCTACCCCTGCTATGCGCACTGCTAGCTAGGTGCCCGGTGCAGGAGGTGGCGGAATAATTTAGGGATGGTTATAGCTTAGGCTTCCGTATCCCCTTTTCCGGCTCCAGGGAGGCCACTGTTGCACTTAACCGCAGGTCAGTGAGGGAGCTACCATAAGTCGTCATGGCTAAAATTGCTAAGGAGTGCTCGTTGAGTTGGATTGCCGGTCCATTCTCAGAACCCCCCTTGTCTAATTTACGGGTTTCACCCATAGGTATGGTGCCGAAAAAGACTCCGGGGGAGTATAGGATGATTCAGCTATTTCGTATCCAAAGGGGAGTTCTGTGAATGTTTGCTCGGTCTGTTTCGCCACATTAGGTGAGATGGTTAAGTTAATCCAGTGTTGTGCCGGTCGTCTCTATTGGCCAAATGCGACATTCAGTCGGCTTTGCGACTTCTCGCTGTACACCCGTTTGATTTCTCCCTGTAAAGTTTTCAGTTTGAAGGTTTTTGGTACGTTGATAAGGCCATGCTATGGGCTGTTTTGTGGCTTGTGCTGCTTTTGAAACAGTTTCTTTCTCAAATGGGCTGTGAAGGACAGGGTCCCTGAAGCTCAAGTGACTCACTATCTGGATGACTTTCTGTTTGTGGGCCCATGGAACATCGGACTGTTTAGCAGGCTTAAGGGCCTTTCAGGACATTGCAGCTGAACTCGGGGTCCCATTGGCCACTGATAAGAAAGAGGGGCCTTTGGTATTTGGGAGTGAAATTGGACACCGAGGTGGGAACCTCTGCACTCCTCCCCGATAAGCTAGCCTTGCTTTGGGGCTTTCTTGAGGCAACTCTCAAGAACAGTTAAGAGCATGCTGTGGAAATTGCAGTCCCTATTAGGACACCTTCACTTCACACGTTCATTGACTGGTTTAGTTCAGCTCCCCGTCACCACATTTGGATCACTTCAGAGTTGAAGCACGATTTGTGGGTTTGGATTCAGTTCTTGGTCCATTAGAATGGTCCATTATAATTTGTGGGTTTGGATTCAGTTCTTGGTCCATTCTTTATGGCAAACTCCCCTTCAACTGGGGGATGAATTCCAAGTCCACACTGGTGCAACTGTGGGGATGGGGGGGACAACGCGGTTTTTTATTATTTATTTATTTATTTATTATCAATCAATCAATCAATCAATCAATCAATCAATTAATTAATTATATTTATAAGCCGCCCTCCCCCGAAGGGCTCGTTACTTTAATAGCCAGTGGTGCTTGGGTGAATGGCTTCCCAGTTGGTCTGCCACGGGCATTTTACGGGACATGACTTTTTTGGAACTGTTCCCGATATTGGTCACAGTTTACATCCGGAGGGACCACTTTTGTGACCGCTCAGACGGTTTTTGGTGCAGCAACCATGTGGTGATGTGGGTGATGAACAGACAGTCCAGCCGTTCCGAAAGTCTTATGCGTTTGGTTTGGGAGTTTGTTTTGATATGCCTGACTAATAATATCTCTTTTAAGGCGACTTTTCTTCCACGCACCACCAATAGTATTGCTGATGCTTTGTCTTGTCGCCAGGAGGCCCGTTTCTGCTTCTTAGCCCCCAAGGCCAACAAGCAGCCAGACGTGTTTCCAGAGCACCTTTGGAATTTTGGCACAGATGATTATGGAAGGAATCCTTCAGTTCTTAGCACCAGCAACCTGGCGCTCTTACGAAGGAGCAGTGGGTGCCTTTTTTTACTTTCTGCTGCCTTGGGGCCTGTCAGGTTACCCCGACATTCCCGAAGGCCTCCTGCTCCAGTATTTGGCTTACCTGAAGATGCAGGGCTTCACACCTCGTACTCTACGCATTCATTTGGCAGCACTTTCCTTTTTTTGTAAAATGCTAGGGATACTCTATCCAACTGCTTCCTTTTTAGCTCGTAGAGCAGTAGCAGGTTGGCGCCAGTCCTCCCCAAGGCCTCCAGACGGCCACCGACCCATCACCAGAGAGGTGCTACAAACTTTATTGGCTGTATCCAAGTCTGTTCCCAGTTTGAAGGAATTCTTTTTCCCACAGCCTTCACGTGGACCTTTTTTGGGTGCCTGTCATTGCAGTGAGTTAGTGGCGCCATCCAAAACATCAAATGGTTTGTCGATGTCACAGCGGGCAATGGTGGTGTTTCTATTTGGTTGTTCAGCTCAAAAATGGACCAGCTCAGTAAGGGAGCCCAATTTTTATTCCCAGCATCAGCCCAAGGGTGCCCATGCCCAGTTGCTGAGACTTTGGTGTACTTGGTACAATGGCCAGCAATACCAGGCCCTCTTCTTGTTCACCAGTGTGGGTCTCCCTTGTCTCGATTTCAGTTTGTGTTGATGCTGTGTCAATGCTTGGTGGCTTCAGGGCTTCCTGCCTGGGAATTTGACCTGCATTCATTCCGCATTAGGATGGCTATGTCAGCAGTTGGTGATGGCCTCTCCCCAGAGCAAATTTGGGCCGTCAGCTGTTGGTGCTCATTAGCCTATAGAGTGTATGTCTGACCTCATCTCACGCTTTGATTTGTTCCCTATAGTACCGTTGGACCAGCAGACCTGCGTGTGGATAATAGGTCACAGCGTAGTCCATTGGGCCAGCATGTATGCTGCAGGATCCGGATGGGGCTCGAACTTAGGACTGGAGGCTTCAATACGCTGGCTCGGCTACCAGGGCATGAAGTGGGACGCCTTGCTGCCACTGGTTCAGGATGCAGTTTATCAGTTTGGTTCACCTCATGCCATAGTAATACAGCTGGGGGAAAATGACATCCCAGCACAGAAGAGTGTTCTGCTGGCACGCCAGATTTCTGCGGACTTACAAGAGTTGCATCGGCAGCTGCCATTGGCGAGGCTGTTTTGGTCTGGTCTGCTGAGAAGGCAGATATGGCAGGATGCCAGAAATCAGGGTAAAGTGGACCGGGCCAGGCAAAAAGTGTGCAAGGCCGCAGCCCAGGTGGTACGGGAGTTGGGTGGAGAGTTCATACCGCAGTTTGAAATCTCCCATTGTTTGGATGCATATTTTCGCCCCGATGGTGTACACCTATCAGAGTGGGGCATGGACATATGGTTGCATGCAATACGGTATGCTCTGATTCAGTGGCTGGGAGCTCAGGAAACTGGCAGGAGCTGGTATGGTCCAGCTTAGTGGCAGGTATGAGCATACGGGCACATCCTTTTTGGGGAGGCGGAACATGCACTCCCCTCAGCTGGAGGCCTTAATAAGAGGTCTAGGGGTGGTGTGGACTCTGTAACGCAAGCCACAGAAGCTCTGCTCAGGAGCCCGCTACCCCTGGCAGGAAGGGGTGTCACCTAATGGGCTGGCGCTCAGGTGGCACCTAATAACTTGCTATCCTAATTCACCAACACTGGGATTGGGGACAATGTCAGGTTCAGTAGGCTTGCTGCCCGGTGGCTTGGATATGCCCCTTATGCTGGCCCAGCTTCCTTCCTTGTTTAATAAAATGGGCTGCGGCTGATTTCATTCCAGTGGAGCTGAGTTACTGTATTAAACGAGCCCTCTGCACATCAGCACGCAATGGGGAATCAAACTCCAGGTTAGAGTCCATTTCTCTTAACCGCTGCACCTCATTGTTTATCGAGAGATTGGTTAAAGCGTCTTTTCAGGCAAACATTTGATTGAGCTGTTTGGTTAACTGCTATACCTCTGTGATAGGATTTTCTCTTTTGTGGAAATATTTTCAGTGGAATCCAGGAAGAGGTGTAATCAGTTACTGGAAAATGGTTGGTTTTTCATGTAATTTTGTTATTGTTGTTCAGGGGTTTATTGCTTCTGTGACTTGTTTAAGCCATGGTGGGGTTTAAAAGCATAATATAAACATTTTAATGAATATATGTTGAGAAGAAAGTGGGCAGGAAGAACATTCCAACCTATGGAATATAAAGTTTGGCAAGGTCTGACAGATGTGGCACAGTCAAGAAATTAAGCAACTTCGCCGCAATGCACATTTTGCTTTTGCATGTATTTAACTTAAGATGGCAGTATGATCTTAGTTAACAGAATGGAATAATACTGAGTAAATGTGAACTGTCCTCTAATATTGTGTGGGATTTTCTTGTTTGCTTTTTGGCTTGTATAGCGAAGAACTCAAATTGTAGATACGTCTGAAAATAGAAATTGTATTCCATGAAGCTTTGGGATACCTCTCAACATAATGCTTTTGACTCATGCCTGTTTGCACATTAAACAGTTACTTGTTTTTGTCCATTTTCTGGCTTTTGTACATGAATGTTCAGGATGCCAGCTGAAAACCATGACACTGGGAATGGCATGTAAGGGTGGAATTTGCATGGAGCTGCAGTAACTTTATTTCTAAGCTTTGATACCTGGTATAGTTGGTTGTGTCCACTGGTGTACATAGTTTCTTTCATGTTTATCAATCATTTTTCTAGATAAGAACATAAGAAAGAGTCTGCTGGATCAGACCAGAGTCCATCTAGTCCAGCACTCTGCTACTCGCAGTGGCCCATCAGGTGCCTTTGGGAGCTAACATGCAGGATGTGAAAGCAATGGCCTGCTGCTGCTGCTCTTGAGCAACTGGTCTCCTAAGGCATATGCAATCTCAGATCAAGGAGGATCAAGATTGGTAGCCATAGATTGGTAGCCATTTCTTCTCCATAAATCTGTACAAACCCCCTTTTAAAGCTACCCAGGTTAGTGGCCATCACCACCTCCTGTGGCAGCATATTCCAAACACCAATCACGCGTTGCGTGAAGAAATATTTCCTTTTATTAGTCCTAATTCTTTCCCCCAGCATTTTCAATGTATGCCCCCTGGTTTTAGTATTGTGAGAAAGAGAGAAACATTTCTCTCTGTCAACATTTTCTACCCCATGCATAATGTTATAGACTTCAATCATATCCCTCCTCAGTCGTCTCCTCTCCAAACTAAAGAGTCCCAAACGCTGCAGCCTCTCCTCATAAGGAAGGTGCTCCAATCCCACTGTTCGTAGAGCTGCGCTGACCAGAACATGCAAGCTTTGTTTATTCACAAGACTGAAGAACTCGGCTGAGATTTATCTTCCTTTTGTTTTGAGCTACTTTGGGTCTCCCTAATGGAGAAAGCAATGATGTGAATATTGTAATCAATGTGAGGAGCTGCATCCATGAATTTCCTAATTCACTTTTATGGGCATCCCAACTATTGAACATTGAGCACCATAATTTGGATGAAGCAGTGTTTCATTTTTTTCCTGACCAGAATTCTCCACCCATCGAATTAACTGGGTGCCCCAATCCCAGCCAGTCAGAATGAGTCCTTACAGTCAGATAGCGGCCTCTGGATGATATTTATGCGCTTCCTCAGCCATTAGAAGTAGAAACTTGTTTTAATGAGTTGAATTGAAATTGCTGTAGGTGGAAGTGAGCTTTTTTGCTTCACCTTCCTGCTACAGCCCCCCCACCCCCAAACCAGGGAACCTCTAGGAGCAACACTGGATATGATTGGGGGGGGGGGGGAGAGTCTGCATTGGGTGGGGGAAATCAGTGAAAATCGCACACAGCAATCTGCTGGTGAAAGGCTTTGGATCCATCTCTCTCTCTCTCTCTCTCTCTCTCTCTCTCTCTCTGTTTTATCTTTATTGTGTTTTCTAGAATTACATTTATACTACTAAATTGTGCAAAGAATTTTAGTGGGTGAAAAATCAGATAGAGGAATCTGAAAACATGGGTTTAAATTGGAAGTGTCAAATGTCCTTATATTTTTAGACTAACTTTGTTCCAAGAATTAATTTTGCGACTAGAAACCTGTGTACACAGGATGGAGATGAAAGAAATATTGGAGGAATGCCAAATGATTTGCTACCTGTCTATGAAACTTTGGCTTTTGTTATTTGAACAGCTTACTTTCATAGTACATCCTAAACTTTCTAAAACTTTCCTGACTTTCAGGACGTTTGCTGTGGGTAATGGAGGTACCATTATTTCAATTTCACAGCTTCACTGGAAGATAATTATGAGATTCTTTGTATCTTATGTGTAATAAGCATACTCTGTTTTGGCTCGCTTTGTTTTTGGATTGCGTAAATAGGAATGAAAAACAACATGAGAGATAAGCTCATAAAAGAATAAAATGTTAATGTAATTAAAATTTCCAGTTTTTTTAAAAAAAGTCCTCAGAGACCTCAGATTGACTGCCTGATATCAAAAAATAGAAAATGATTTTACAAAGTCAACGAACAGAGAAATAATGAAAACCTGTGTGTCTTAGGCTGTTTCTCTCTATGGCAAGCAGTTGGTGAAGTGATTAATAAAACTTATAACCTTTTTTAAAAGTGTGGGATTCAAAGTCAATACAGCATTGGTAACACAGCCACTATTAAGCAGTTCTTTTAAACAAAGAAAAGCTTGATGTTGGTAACTGCAGTCTGGTAAGTAGTAACTATAATTGTTACTAAGGTAACTTTAAATATATATTTCAATGGATAATATATCTGTATTATTGCTCAATATGTTTGTGTTGCAGGAGGTGAACTGTTTCCAGGTTGGCACCCACCTTCCATTTAGAATATGTAGAGGAACAAGCTGCTGTGATCTTCAATCTGAGAAACTGAATTGGATCATCAGACTTTGAACATGTGTATATAAAGAATATAACAGTCAGACTATACAAGACTGTTGCCATTGTTAGAATAGTAGTCATAGTATTTGAGAAACATTTCATGTGATGTAATCTGACCAGTAAAATCTGTTGTATGAACAAGCGGTCCTGAGTTTTTATTCCAACTGGAATCCAACCGAATATCCACCTAGGTTCCGTATTCTGGACTTGGAAAAGGAGTTTGAAGATGCAGGTACCAACTTACAGAGGACAGGATTCAGGTTCTTTAAAAGGAGATGAAGACTGTTCAGTAATTATCTTCCTAGGAAACAAATTTAGATATTCTTACCATTTAGACCTTAGTGTAAGTGAAGGAGTTTTATTGGGCAAGTATCTCACTTAAGATTTGAGAGGTCCTGGGGGAGCCAAGATGGTGACTGACTGTAAATTACAATTATTATGTGCTTTCATTCTTCTTCTACATCAAAGGTATTTGCCAGCAGAGTTGAAAATAACTCCAGCCTCCTACCATATTATTATAAGGGCTCCAGTGACAAGTGCCTGGGAAGAGTATAGGACTGCCTTTGTCTCCTGAAGTGCTGAAAACACCAGTACTGACATGGGAGAATGTCAGTGAGATCCACGCTAAAATCTGTTGTTTAAGTCTGCTGACTCCAATTAACTGTACTATATATTTTATGGAACTTACTTTTACTATCAACTATCTGAGAACTTCAACTAATAGCTTTAAGTAACACTCAACTGTATTTTGACCTTCATCTTTTTGGTATTATAAAGAGACTACTTGGACCTAATTTACAGGACTAGAGATAATCCACCATTTTATTTTGGCAAGATTAATGATATGTGAATTAATTAAATTTAAAGAGGAGTAAATCCAAAATATTATGGAAACATATTCAGGAAGATTGAATACACCGAATGTCTGTTTTGTTTTACATTTTTCAATTAAGATATTTTCAAGGATGGAGACCAGAGTGGCTTTTTTTAAAAGAGAGACTTGTTCTGTCTGTTTTATCTTTACTGGGATTACAAAAGATTTTATTCCATTATTAAGAATATGAGACTTGTCAAAACAAGAAGCAAATAAATATTGACTGGGCTTTTCTCTATTCATCTGTTTATCTGTTTAAAAGTAATTATTACTGGGCTTTATAAACATCTTTGGAACTTTTACAAATATTGTTGATAAGTTAACGAAGACAAAAGAAGTGAAACGAGTGGTTTTTATCATTTTCCCATCTTTTTTCCCCTTTAAAAATTGACTATTTTTCTTAAAGTAAAAGCTTGCTTGTAATATACTGAAACTGGACTAAGAAAAATATTTGCTGCCATTTGCTGTTTTGTTCTCTTGGTGTTACAATTCTTTTTTTTAAGTGGGAAGAAGAGAAAAAAGTGCTCTTTTAATTATTTATAGTTGGACAACACTATCTTTTTATGTTACCATAAACATTGTGGACTTTTCAGTTTTCATAACTATTTTGAAAAGCTATATCGTACATCTTCTATCACTGTATTTTATATCCTAGAGCCCAAGGTAATAAAATAATATATATTAATATTTACTAACTATAAGGTTTGCAGTTAAGATAATGATTGTTTATATAAAAAGGTAATGACTGTTTTATAAAATATTAATTTGTTTGATTATATGGTTGTGTGATTATATGGTTATATGGAAAAATCATGGAGAAAATTTAAACAGATTTAAAAAGATGGCAACAAGGACCAGAGGGACAAAGGAAGAACACAGCTCAGTAGATGATCTGAGAACATAACATCATCTGTCTCACAACATTTAAACTCTTTCAGCAGAGTTAAAACAAGATAAAAATATTTTAGCTCAATTACAGCAAACAGGCAAAAGAACACAAGATATTACTGATGAATAAAACAAGAAAATAAAAACCTCTTAATTACAACAAGCAGACAAAAGCATGGAAGAGAATATTGTTGAAATAAAGGAAGACATACAAAAAATAAGAACTGAGATAGCATACGGACTACAGGAAATAAACCAAAAAACAAGAAACTAAGTTGGATATTCAAAAAATCACAGCCAAAGAAAAAGATTAAAAGAATTTGACATAGTCCAAGATCTGCAACCAAGTTGTTTAGCAGAGGTCGAAGATTTGCACTCCTGGAATTAAAAGGAACACTTTATGTTTTAGTGGAATTCCAGAAGAATTTGGAGATTTGGACTGAGAGGATTTTGAAAATTAATGCAAGATTTTTTTGAGGGTGCAAGGTGACTTCCCAAAGATTGGACAAGTTTTTAGAATGAATCTAAAATATGCAACCCAGAATAAATCACCATGTGGTATATTAGTTAGTCAACTTTACTCATATTAGTCAACTTTACTCATGAAGCTAGAATTTTAGTAAATGGATCTTTAATGCAAAAAAAAGAGTTTGAAATAGCAAAAGGAACGTGGCCAGGATTTCCGCTATCACTGGTATTATTTATTCTGGCAATGGAAATGCTAGCAACAAAAATTAAACAATATAAGAATCTCTGGAATAAAAAAAGAAGAGTATGTTATTTCAGTAATAAAATGAGTATCTCTTTGAAATATACAATGGAACAAATAAATAGATTTGGAACTTATTCTGGATAAAAAACTGAATAAAAAGAAGACAAGGATAATGTTATTAACACCAACTTATACAAAAGAAGAAGAGATGAAAGCAATGTGTTGGTGCTAAAAACCAGTAAAATATTTGGGAATATATTTAACAGGACAAAATTATAATCTCTACAAAGATAATTATCAAAATACTTGGAAATATCAAGGAAGATCTTCAAAAATGGGGAAAGTTAAGAATTTCTTAGAATTTCGTAGTTAAGAATCTATATTTAAAGTTAATTAAATATTCACTTTACCAGTGTTTTTTAAAATATAAATTTAAATTCCACTTTACCAGTGGGTTTTTTAAAATTCCAAATGTTAACAATTTATGTACACACTTTTAAAAAAACAGCAGATCAGTATAAACAATTTTATTCAGAGCAGAGATTAGCCAAGCATAAATTTTAAAACAAGATGGGAAAAGACGATGGGAAAAAGATTTAGCTGTACCAAACATTAAATTGTACCAGCAAGTTGCCACACTAGTCTGGGTGTCAGAGTGGATTATTAATTGGAGGAATGTAAAACTGGAAACAATTGATATTTTTAAAAATCCATCTGTGGATTAAGAAGTAATTAAGAACAATTAAAACTTAACATGGAAGGCATATTTTCAGAGGTGGTTTGTGAAGACAGCGGCTTCAATTTAGAAATCAAAAAACAATCCCATCCAAAGGAGGTGGAATCTGCCGGTGGGACCTGCATGGAGACATGCTGGTGGATTTGACCTCTCACTGTGCATGTGGCTATTATTTTACTTTCATGGCCCTCCCCAATGGTAGGATGCGGTGCTGGCTGTGGCATGAGCCATGGCACCAGCGACCCTGCTCCCTTGCCATCAGAGGCAGCCCAGAAGCATGGCTGAGAGAGAAGCCAATGATAGTTTTCTCCTGGCTATTTCTTCTCTTGTGCCAGTGGCCAGGGCTTTGGACTTGCATCACTGAAAAGATCGCATAAATCCATAAGACCAAATGGGGACTTCACGGTGGTGGGGCTTTTTTTTTTTTTCATTTTAAGTCTTCCCACAGCGCAGAGCTCCTTGGGAGCAGTGGGGCAGCTCAGCACCACAGCCGGCTTGTTGGGTGCAGCTGTAAGTCCAAGGGCACCATTGTCACCTCTATTTGATGTTTACAGTGATGACAGCGCAAAGAAGAAAATCAATTATATAACTTAGAAGAATTTGTCGGACAATCTAGGACAGGGGTCAACAACCTTTAACACCCAAAGAGCCATTTGGACCCGTTTTCCATGGAAAAGAAAACACTTGGAGCTACAAATACTTTTTGACATTTAAAATGAAGATAACACTGTATATATTGTTTTTTTACCTTTACGCTTTGTATAAACAATTATAGTGTGTTGCTTATGAAATCCATGAAGTGCTACAGAGAACATTACATTTTATTTATGTAAAGAACACATTTTGAACATTTTGAACTCTTAAAAAATAATAACAGACCTCCATGTCTGCCATGGAGGGGGAACAGCCATATTCCTCACTGAGCATGGCCCCCACCCTGGTCCCAAAAGCCACAGCTTCTGAGAATCTACCCCCAAATGTCCTGGGATTTGCCTGCTGGGAGTTGGCAACCCGCAACAACCATGGCTGAGGATGATCCCGGCCTTCCTCCCTTCCATGATCTACAAGCTTACCCTCCACTGGCTTACTCAGAAGTAAACCTTCCAAGATCCATGTGCAATACTTTCCCCATGTGCTCCTGTCCTCCCTGGCAATGCAGAAGCAAACAATTCCCATCCACCCCCGCGTCCCCATCAAACAGCCCTGACGAGTGCAACCTTGCAGGGCTGCAGGTAATAACTGCTTTAAAACCTGACATCGTCTTTCTCACCTGGACTCAGCCAGGCTGCCATCCACCAGGAAAGCCCCTAGAGCTCAGCGGGGCTGCTGGGGGGGAGTTTGCAACCCAAGGTGGCACTGCTGGGGTCCCCCATGTGGTCCCGCCCTCCAAGAAGGACCCAGGGGAGGGGAAAATGAGGCCACCCAAAGAAGAATCGACCCCTAACCCCCCATTCAAGGAGGGGCGTACTGAGGTTAGGATTGCGCTGAAAATCTGCGCTCCTGCAACTCCCTCCCATTTCCCGCCCTTTGTCGCTCAACTGTTCAAGAGGATCCACCAGCGGTGCTCTGCCCAGCCAACCAGGCAGCTCGGACAGGGAAGCCGGACGTGGCTTGGGATAGCTGTCTCGGGCTATGCCTCTCTAGGAACGGGGACTCTTTCCCATTAACTCTTAGGGCGATTCTCTGAAGGAGGCTGAGAGGACCCAAGCCCCATGGAGCCGCAGTACAAGGACGAAAGAGCCGCATGCGGCTCCAGAGCCTCGGGTTGCAGACCCCTCATCTAGGAAAAATAAAACCCTGGCAAGTAGTCAAAGATGAAGGAAAGAATATTTGTGGTTATTATATAATTAAATGGTATCAAATTGAGAGAACAAATAACCAAAGAATGTGGCCATTTTAGATGGAAGACAACTTTTGAGCAGTTAATCACAGGAGACTCAAGTTTTTTATTAAGAAAACTTTCTAAAATGTTATTGCAATAGGATAGTGGAACTGAGCAAGTTAAGATTACTTAATAAAATGGTTGCCAAATTTTGGAGAAAACATACCCATTAGTCAGTGAAAAAATTTTTTTGAACTAAAATTGTTTACAGAATGTCAAATATTAAGTGAGAATTGGTATAAAATGTTTTTCAGATGGTATATTATACCTAAATATAAAGCTAAAGCTAACAAAGATTATAACAGGAAGTGCTGGACATGTCAGAACACAAATGCAATGTTTTAGCTTATGTGGGGGACATTCAAGAAAATCTTGGATAGATATACATAATGCAGTGCAAAAGATATTAAAACTCAAGTTTGAGACAAATCTGAAATTGCTTCTAAGTACCTTACCAAGCAATAGTCCCAACAATATATAGCGAATTATTCAAGAACATGATAACGGCAGCAAGAATAACATGCAGCAAAATGGAAGGCAGAGAAATATCCAGATTTGAATGAATGGATGAGTAAATTAACCAAATACGCAATTATGACAAAACTAACATACTTTATGCATAACAGACCAATTTCAGGATTTCAAGAAAAATTTAATGTCTTTTTAAATTATGTAGTTGAAAATAAATAACAGAATTAAATCAAAATAGAAGAAATACTTAGGAAATATATGCTTCACAATAAATATGTTATTAGATATTAAGATATATTGAACATCTAATGTAAGTCCAAAAATATAAATTTAAACAGTAAGCTCCATACAAATTGCATGAATGTTCATGTTGTATGTTAATTTTGTGTATTTAAATAAAACTTTTTAAACTTAAAAAAATTCAGATTTACCAGGAACAGCAATGTTTGACCTGTCTCCATTAGGTTTGTTTGCTTTAGAAGGCAGAATGAGAAAAAAAGGGGGGGAGGGGTTTCAGCTTTTGTTTGGTGTGTTCTGAATAGTAACTTAGGATACCCTGTTAAAAGGCTCATTAAATACATTTACACTGATCAGGGTGGATTAAAAAATCAACCATTTAGATATTTTTTAAGGGAAAATCTATCTAAAGAGAGTTTAAATAGTTTTCTGTTTAACATACATTATAGTCCAAAGATCTATACATTGCATCATGAAATAGGAATTAGTTTTTAATTATGTAGCAAAAGAGTGTAAATTTTTGGGTAAATGAATTCAATTAATCCATTCACAAAGACGTGCTCTTCCAGAGGTTTCTGTAGGATTATTTTGGACAATTTTTCTAACTAGAAGGTACTATCACAGATGCTTCATTTTGAAGTTCTCAAAACTGAATTTGTGTCTGCAGAGATAACATGTCGCTTCTTCACAGTAAAAATGTTATGAAGTAAATATACAGAATTGAGAAGACATTATCTCTTTGCTCCCTTGCAAATCTCTACACAGAATCAACCCCTTACCTCTTGCTAAGAAATTCAATGAATAGAAGAGCATATGGAGTGGAATAAAGTTAAGTGTGAGGAGGGAGGGGCAGGCCGTTAAAATGAAAGTGAAACCTTTTGAGCAAACTACTGCACAAGTCTTCTGATCTTAGTGTATGTAGCCTGAGATTTATCATATTCTCTTCCTGGATGAAAAAACCTATAATGGTAGCAGGCCATATAAATGCATTTTGGGATTATTTTATTGAAGTTCCTCTACCTGTGGGTAAGGCAGGCATGCATGCAAAATGCAAATACTGCAAGAAAGAAATGCAAGGCCTGTTGGCCTAGATGAAACTGGAGATAGTTCACCTTGTAATAATTTCATAATTATCTGTGTATTTTTAATAGTATAACCAAATCAGTGACTTTCAAATATAACTGTAAAACTGATCTGAAAAGTTATTATTCTAAAAATTAAGCCTTCATTTGGTTTTAAAAATTAAGATTATACAAACAAGAATGAGTCTTTTTGTAGAAAAAAATGATATATTACTTTTATCTTCATTCTTCTTTGATGTTGTTGGGAGTTTTGTATTTGGTTGCACAGTACATGTTAAAAACTCACTAGCCATTGCCTGAGTAGTTGTGTGGCATCACAGAATGTTCCTGAGCATTTTGGGTAGAGAAAGATCAAAGATAAAATAGTGTGCTTCCTATGAGAGAATCAAAGTGATGATTTGACTGAGAGGAAAGCTTTGCATGAGGCATAGAAACAGAAACATTTGTGTGTCAGTGATAGGAAACAAACAAGTGAACAGGCTGTAAAGCCTGTGACATTGTGGGTGAGGGAGCAGGAATGCCATAGAGGCAGTAGAATTGGTCTTCAGACTTGCATTAGTGAGCAAAATGTTTGGAGGTTTTGATGCTTGTTATCTGCGCCTAGAAGTCTAGAGGGATGCATCTATACAACTCTGAATTCTTTCTCTTTGCATTTGGCTGTCTTAGGTGATTCTTGTGATAAGTATTTTCTCAGAAATAATCAGGAGAGTACAGGGAGTAGTGCTTCTCTTTTATGTGTCCTTTGGATGGTCTAGGAGAAAATACAAGAAAAGAACTATAAACTAGTAGAATAATATTGGTAAGATAGCACTGTAAGATGTAACACATCAAGATGCAGCAAAATATAAGGAAACAACTAAAGTAGTGGAATAATTTCAGTAAGATAAGATGAATCTGTAAGATTTGGAAGCTGAAACAAGTGGATCAAGATACAGCAAAATTGTAGCATTCGTTGTAGAACTAATTAGATTTTGAGGAAATCTTGTATGTTTATGAGGTATTTTTGATTGCTGGCATATAATTTTTTTAAATTGAAAATTAGTCTGTGAAACTGACATCAAGACACAGTTGCCTTTTGGAATTTGTATTTTAATTATGTAAATTTAAGAGTTTATTTGGAGGATGAGTTAATTTATATTTTAATCAAAATTTTATGGATTACATCATGCATATTGCATCAATATTATTTTATGGATGGCCTTTCCATTCTGTTAACTCTACGCACTTTCATCTTCAGCTTTGTGATCTGTTTTTGGTGACATATGCTGTGAAGTGTTTGAGCTATTGCCATGAGATTTTTAAATTAAGCAGTGTTGAGTTATTTAGGGGAAGTAGACAAAACATTTTATGAGTAATGGAACTGAGCATATGAAGCATGAGTCTGAGCACAAGTCTATGGAGTCTTCACCTACTCTGGTGCAGTCTAGTGAACTGACACAGAAGGCAAGAAGTTATGCATTACTTCGATTCTTGGTAAGACAGCATAAAGTTGAAGATGTAAGGAAAATGCCAATCCTTTTTGTGCATTTTCCTAGTATAAATTGAGCACAGGTTTGATGAACAATCAAAATTCTGCAGGAAACCATGACATTACTTTTGAAGTATGGTTTGGAGAATCAAGAGAATATGGATACAAGTTTACACATTGATAGTTATCTATTATTGCTATATAAAATGTAGTATGTGTAAATGTAGTTGGCTTTAGAATTGTAGGACAAAGTTCACATAGCATGGATATTCCTACCAATTATTTGTATTTGGAGGCTCTGAGTAAAGCCTATTTGTAGACTTCAAATTAAAACTTGATATTTTCTGGGTTGGACCTTGTGATCCATTAGCAGAATCCACTGATAATCATGGTTCCTTTTTATATTCCCCTCCCCTGAGTCCCTTCTGACCCTCAAAAAGTTAATTTAATTATTTTCATGTTCAGTAAGGCACATACCACAGAAAATTAATAGATTCCCTATTCATATTTGTTGTAGTAAATGGTTCCTTGTTCGGCCTGTTCTACTTTGCAGAATTAAGGGTATGAGTTTTCCCTGTAAACTCAAAGAAAGTGTTTCGCTAATCTGCAATTTAGCATTTTCATTCATTTGTGATGTTTCTGGTGTTTAAATGAGCTAGATGGTTTTGCCATAATAATGCTTCTGTTATTCCATGCTTATCTTACGGTTCAACATATTGATCTTTTTTCCTGGTCTTTTTCTTATACCAACAGGGAAAACTTGTGATAGGTGGTAAGCCTGTGACTCTGGAATACACTCCATCCCTTCAATTCTGGCGCTGCAAACGAGTGAGTATCCGGGAACATAATTTATTTCAGAAAGGGTCATGGCAAAGTCTAGAACTAAACAGGTCATTGAATGCTTTGGGGTCTGTCTAATAATCACTTCCAGGGGGAAAATTTCAAGCTTTCTGGTTGACTTCCCCTTGTCCCTTTATCAAGTGGACAAAGTAAGCTGCTTGGGCTTCAGGTTTTTTTTTAAATAAGACTTCCCACAACTCTGCATTCTATTGATGTAAGGAGAAAAATACTACTAGGATCATAATCTGGGAAAGAATGTATATAATCTTGATATAATCCTGGCCCCTCAATGATGCGGCTGGCCACCACACGGGCCAGGGCCTTTATGGCTCTGGCCCCGGCCTGGTGGAACACCCTTCCTCTGGCTGTCCGGGCCCTGCGGGACCTTAATGAGTTCTGCAGGGCCTGTAAGACGGAGTTGTTTCACCGGGCCTTTGGAGGGACCAGCCGCTGAAATGGTGCCCCCCCCCCCCCAGTTGGCTCTTTACATCTGGGCCTATCATCTATTGGGACTCGCCACCCCCCCCCCCCGGGGAGAATTTTAAAAATGGGGTTGGCCGGACGCCTCTATTATTATTATTATCGCTGTTTTAAAGGTTTTAGTAAATATATTTTAGTAAGTATATTCGACAATATATTTATAATTATATTTTATGCTGTACACCGCCCAGAGCCCCTCGGGGATGGGGCGGTATAAAAGTCCAAATAATAAAATAAAATAAAATAAACTTTTAGTGGGTTCAGGCATCTTCCCATAAAAAGTGTGAAAAAAATTTTCACACTTGCACCCTTCCTCACCTTTAATAAGAATACATTTTAAAAAGCCTTCCACCGTCATCTGAAAGCGTTTAATCCAGAAAGCCTATGGTTTTCTGTTAATTCTTGTGTTACCTGTATTGTCGAACACTTTCACTGCTGGATTCAACTGGTTGTTGTGGGTTTTCCAGGCCACACAGCCCAGAAAACAAGCACTTGTGTTACCTGTTTTTAACTGATTTATGTCAATATTGTAAACTTGAGTATTTAAATGATGAGGTGTAAATAATCTAATAATAGCTTATTCCTGGGTCAATTCCTTAGTATTAAAATTCTAAACTTTCATAAGAGTTCTAGGAGTGTTCTAATGAAGATAAGACAGCTGTATTACCACCAAGTGTTCTATATTTTATAAAGAGATGTAAGTAATAGCTGCTGTCTGTTGCTTATTGTCAGTAATAACTTCATTATTAGAAGAAGTTTCTCCCAGGAATGTGTAATCCAATATGAGGAATGATATTGTGTACATCATTTTTCCCATTCTTCTCTATTAGGCCACATGACCAAAATATGTTTCTAGTCTTGTTAGAATGATCATAGGAATCTATGCTAGTTTATGCATTTTCATAATTATTAATGGAGCTTAATTATTAGCAAGTTTCATTACAAAGAAAACTCCAATGAATTACAGTTGGACAAGATGGATATTTATTGTCAATGAGATTCAAGTACTTGGAGATTGGAGCAAACTTTCCTTCAGCTAAAGGCCTCTTAACAGTCATGATCCAAAGCAGCTTGCCTGTAGCCTAAAGGGCAAGTTAATGCACTGGTATTCCCAACTGACTTCCAATAAATAGGGGAAAAACAATCTAAGACTTAGGATGAAAAAACCTAAGACATCCCCATATTAATGTATCCCCATCCCCACTACTATGTGATTGGTTGCCCCTTGTGGGGGGAGGGGGAGAAAATACTAATGTGATGATATACCATCTTTTTGCTGTCTGAATACTACCTAAGCATTATGGGTTGGCACTGTCCAAAAATCTCACTAGAATGTATAATTTATGCCATAGAGAACCGATAGAACTTGTTCATCAGAAACTGTGTTTCTTGTTCTGTTATGCAAAGTAACCTGAAGGGGCACGAGCCTTTTACAGTGTTCCTTCTTTTCACACTTTGCTTTCTTTTTTACAGTGCAAAGTGTCCACAATAGGCTATCGTTCATCGTGTTATTACTGCAGGCTTCCAAGAGATGGTAAGTCTACTTTTACTAGAGTTCTAAGCTGTGGAGTTTCTTTTGGGGTGGGAGTGGGGAGACAAATATCAGCATGCTTTCTTGGTTGGTGAAGAACTGAATGGCAGGTAATAGAAATTTTTCCCAGTATTATTAGACCAAAAAGTTACCATAGATGAATAGTGAATTTTTGACATCCCTTGAATTTTCATGGTTCTGACTTGGAAGGAATTTTTTGGCCTGAGATAGAGTGTCCTTGGATGAAACATTAGTAATATTGTCCTTGCAATCAATGCACTGCTGAAGTCTGAGAGAGGGAAGAAAAGACCACAGCAACTGGTGAAAATTCAATGATGTCTTCTTCTGAGAATCCTTTTATCCCAATTGTGTCAATGTGATCCAGTACCTCCCTTTTTAATAGAAATTTTAAGAAATTGCCATGTACTTAGTTGTGACATCTGTGTATACCTTCAAACAGCAAACTGCTTAAAAAGTGGTGTTGAGATTGAAAAAGAATTCATTGAACCTACTTAGTGAAATGACTTCATCTATGCTTCCTTAGTGGTTGAGGATAAGCCTGGAAAAAAGGAACAGGAGTTACCCGAGGAACCTGTGCCAGAGGAAGAACCCACTGAAGATGCAGTTCCGCCACAGGAACCTCCTTCTTCTGCTCCAAAGCCTGGTCCTGAACAGCAGTGCCAGTCTCAGGAACCTGAGCTGAGGAAGAAGGATGAAAGCCGAGAGCAGTGGCTTCCACAAGAGAGGAAAAAAGATCCAGAAAAGAGCCCATTCCGAAAGGAAAGCCAAGAACATGCTTCAAGAAGAGAAGCCGTGGAGGCCAAACATCAGAAGGATGAGAGTAAAAGTAAGCCTGATTATTTGGATTGTATTTGTAGCTGCCTTATCTTACTGAGTTTATAACAGACGCTGGATTTGAATCAACTGAGTAGTGATCCTTAAATCTTAGCTACAAGTTTAACTGTACTATTCTTGCCTGTAAAACTGAGTATTGATGCCAGCTGGTGAAATGCCTGGTAAAATGGTATTGGGATGCTGTGAACTTGGCAAAAAAAAAAAAAGAGAGAGAGCCTGTTCTTTGTTTAGTCAAACGTCTTTTGATTGGCACAAAGATCTGGTTCAATTCAACACAACCGGCATTACTAGCAGTTTTGTATCTGTGCAGTGGCAGTGCTCACCATAAGAGCTGCTAGGGAGCTACTTATCACATGTACTTGATTACTACATCCGGTATCACCATGGGAAGTGTCTTTTAAAAGCACTCATGTTAGTTTGTGTGTTGTTTTTTGTTCAGTCAATATTCAGAGAGCCTAAGTCAGTTTTATTTCCAGTGCCTTGTCTCATGGATGCTGGTGACAGTTTGCAAGTACAGTATAAGCATTCCTTATTGAGAGTCAAATGCAGAGTGCGGTTAATGTTTAAGTATATGGGTTCCTGAAATCTGTCTTTTTCTCCTTTCATTGTTTTTCATAGCAATTATGTTAAAGCGCATACCTCGCTATACCCCTCCAGAAGTCATTGTGGGTCTTCTGGCACCATATGTTCGCCTCTCCACTTCAAGTGTTCGTGTCATGAAGAATAAGGCTGGTCGGAGGGGCTACACCTATGGCTTCATTGAGCTGGACTCTCATTCTGTAAGTTTCCATTGGTTTTGTGCTTTATACAATATCTTAATGTAATGCAAATTTTATGCAAATTTTTCCATATGTGCCAGACCCCTTTTGCCTTCTATATTTTGTTGTAGAATTCTCATAGTAGCAGAATTTGTGAGTTTGCTCATGTTTGCCTTTCCTATCCAAAGCTAGCAATCAGTGTGAGCTACATGGTGACTTGATATTGAATCACACTGTAGTGTAGTGTTCCTTCTAAATGCATTATGCCCATTAATGAGTATTTCAAAGTGGCTGTTTTAACTGGATCAAAGCTATTTGTGTGGCTTTAATTCTGCTGCAAGTAACTCCAGGAAGCAATTTACTATCCATTAGTTTTCTTTTTTGGGTGGTGGGGTGGTGGCGGAATGTACTGCCAATACAACAAGTTGTGTCTGATGGGAATTACCCTTCAATTTTCTGTTAAAAAAGAATTCCAGTGTGTAGGTTTACCTGTCTGTTGCTTTTCATTCACCGTTTTGTGTTCTGTCACAGACTTCATGACTGTTACAGCTGTATTTGGGCCTTTTTTGGGTTCCTGGATTTTACAAGATTAGTTAACATTGGTGTTAGTTCTCCTGCCTTATTGTCCTATAGACAGCACTCAAAGAATGTGGGATCCTTTCCTTTCTTTCCTCCTAGCTGAGAACAGGTACCTGTATCAGTCTACTGAGACTTGTCCCTAACATCCAGAATAGTTACTCAATCAGAATTTCATTATCGGATATCTGCAGTGCAGTTCTGTGCAGAATTAATTCAGTCTGAATCAGTTGAAGCTTATAGGCTTAGGCTGGGGTAACTCTGCATAGGATTGCACTGTTAATTTCCATAGAGAGCTGAGAAGAGCCTTATGCAGACTGTTTTGGAGAGATGGTGAAGAAATACACTAAATACATTTGCCCATATAAATGGTTACATAAATAAAAGCATTATACAAAAAACTCTGACACTGGGCAACAAATACTATTTATGCTATTTATATACTCAAAACCATTGAGTACAAATGCACATAGTCATTACAACCCTATGTGCCCTAAACACAACTGACAAATGTGATAAAAACACAGAGTCCTGTCCCTTTTAAGACCTGATGCATAAAATGGATCTGAAGCTCTAATATTGCAGCATTGTGTGATTGTCAACTGCAATTACCGTATATACTTGCGTATAAGTCAACTTTTTCAGCACATTTTTTATCCCGAAAAAGCCCTCCTCGACTTACATGCGAGCCACTTGCCGTGCCGCCGCCGCCTGTCATCTCACTCACTCACTCACTCACTCACTCACTCACTCACTCACTCACTCACTCACTCACTCACTCACTCACTCACTCACTCACTCACTCACTCACTCACTCACTCACTCACTCACTCACTCACTCACTCACTCACTCACTCATCTTTTCCTTTCCCCGCAGGCTCTGAGGCTTGGCTTCAGGGAAGCTGCCGCTCGGGCAGGGTGTCTCTATGATTTTCTTAAAAGGGCAATGCTCCAAAGATTGCTTATCTTTGGTGCATTGCCCTTTTAAGAAGGTGGGGAGGAGTGATCTGGTGAGGAGCGGGGGGGGGGTGATCCGGTGGAGAGTGGGCACCCTTGCTCTCCCCTGCCTCTGCCTGCTTTGGAGTTTCCTTGCTTGCAAGCAAGGAAACGCCAGACAGAGCATTTGCCTACTTTTTGGGTTTGCTTTTTGCAACAAGGAAACCCCAAAAGCAGGTGAATGCTCTGTCTGGCGTTTCCTTGCTTGCAAGCAAGGAAACACCAGAGCAGCCAAGGGTTGGGGCTGCTGTGGGGATCCAGGAGGCGGCGGAGGTGGGGGGGTGGGGTGGGGGCGATCTGATAGGGAGCAGGCGTTCTGGCTCTTCCCTGCCCTCGCCTGCTTTGGAGTTACCACCCTAGACTTATACAGGAGTCAATAAGTTTTCCCAGTTTTTGGTGGTAAAATTAGGTGCCTCGACTTATACACGGGTCGACTTATACACAAGTATATACGGTAAGCTTCCTACTTTAAGACACTACTAAAGCAAAAATGCTATTTGACAATTACTGACATGTTTCTTCAATTACAAGTCTACTTTACGAGCTTCCTGTGTAAAAATGCTGTTTCATGCTTTGCCAGGGTTATTCATGAAGATCTCTGTCTTCATGAAGATTGTCACTTTTTGTACAGTTCGTGAAATAACTTGTCTACTTCTATGTAGCTAAATGTTAAGTCTAAAGTGATTCCAGTGATTTTCCTGAGCTCCTGGACTTCATTTTGTGCATTGAGTCTTCAAGGAACAGGGCTCTGTGTTTTTGTCACATTTGTCCATTTATTACACTTAGAGGTGTAATGACTGTGTACATTTGTGTTTGATGGTTTTGAGTATATAAATTATATTTTTAGCCCAGAGTTACAGTTTTATTCTTTTATGCATAATTCTATACTGTAACACTCCATTTGTATGTTAGATAAATAAAAGTGCCACTTAACACCTCAAAGTGATCTTTCTTTCTCCTTAAATATATTCTTCCCTTCACAGGAGGCAGTCCGGTTAGTGGAAGTTTTACAGGACCTGGATCCCCCAATCAGCATTGATGGTCGTGCAGTGGATGTAAACCTGGCCACAGGAAAGAGAAGGTAGTAAAGGCCTTACTATACAGTTTACTGCAACCTACTGCATGTCTTTTATATATGTGTCATGGTAGATGGTTAAGTGTACAGATCTGTGCCTAAATACTAGTTTGAAGTGGAGCTAGCCATTTTTGACAAAAATTGTTGCAGCATTATTGGCACATATCCTACCTTAGGGAATAGGAAGTGGAAATGCAGGGGATATGTGCTTCATACCCCTGGCTATACCACCAATTTTTAGGGGCTGGAACATATTAATTTCTTCCCCAATCCTCCTGTAATTCAGTGATCATGCCTAGTTCTCCTTTAACTATATTATCTCTGTGTACTTCTGTAGAAGTTCTACCCTTGTCTGTGGGTGGGCCCTTGGTGAAAGCACATTTCATGGTTAAGTGTCTGTTAGAGGAAACAAGTTGAGGGACTAAAAGGAATGGGAGATGGAGAATAGCAGGTACAATGGTTAGGGAAAGTCTGCCCCCATTCCAGTGCAGACAGCATCTCTCTCAGGTCTCTTTAAGCCCTTGGGCTGAGCAGCCAAATTTCTGCCATCTTCTGCTGTTTCCCACCACACCCTTAACTAACGTTTAGCTGCTCTGAATTTTCAGTACCCTCTTGGATCATGTTTGCAAAGGGGTAACTGTTTTTGTCTGACATAGCAAAATGAAAAAATGCCCAGTGGCACGCTAAAGACTATTTCAACATTTATTTCAGCATGAGCTTTCATGGGTCACAGCTCACATCTTCAGATATCTGAAAGGAAAATTTTACTGGGGATCCTCCTTAAGGAGAAGATTATGCAGGGAGTGGGGCTGAGTCAAAGAGACTTGGCGTGAATTCTGCCATGAATCTTTCAAATGTAAATTTTCAATGGAAAAGGAGGAAGAAAAGTTAGATACGAATCCCATCATAATACAACAAAATTTGCAAATACATTTAATGGCTGGTGAGGGAGACTGGAGGTTTGAAAAGATGAGTAGTGTGATGAAGTAGGATAAATAGTTGTACCTTGTAGTACAAGGGTATAGTCTGATAAAACAAGAGCAGCTAATTAAAATTTCTAAGAAGTCTCTCCTGTCCTGAGATTTTAGTGATAGAAATGTTTTGCATTTTCCTTCCCATTTTCAGAGCCTCATGTTTTTCTACATACCTTGATAGTCCCCATTCAGAAACCCCAGTCTTGCCTGGCAGTATCACAGTTCCACCCATTTTATTACTAGATATAGCATGCATAATTCTATGCTGTAATCCTCTATTTATGGTGTACTATGTGTTTATATAATTTTTATGTTCTCAATTAGCTTCTTAAAGAGCAGCTAACAGACTAGAATTGCTGAGATTAACATGAATTAATTAACATGACTTGCACATATGAAATAAATCCAGTGTCCTTGAATTCAATTTATATGGCTTTCTCCCCCTACTTTTTTTTTTTTTGCTAGAAATGAGTATGGTGATCAGTGGGATGTTCCACGCTACAACCAGGTAAGTCTTATGGCACAATGTGTGGTAGCATGCAGAGGGAATTGACTGCTGCCTTCTGATAGTGCAAATGATCTGTGGTTTGCCATGCCCTTTTTAACTAGCTGTAAAGCATTTTCAATTTTGCCTGCTTCTCTACAGTCTGGTAAAGCATTCAAATCCATACTGGATTATGAATGAGCCACAAGCACTGTTGGTGCTTACATAACATAAGGAGTTTAGGGATAGGCTAAGAAGTAAAAATACATTTAGTGTTTGCCAGCATTCTCAAATGTCTTAATCTGTAGGCCTGTCCTTTATATACACCCCCATAGTAGTGAAATCTAGTTTAATTTACCACTTGCCTCATAGAGGCAAAAGAAAAAAATGATAATGATGATGAAGACATTTGAGCAGAGATCTCCATTTCCTGTACAGAAACCACTTGGCTGACTTTACTCTTAGTCTTTCTCTCTCTCTTTTCTGGGAATCTGGAAATGTAACCTGATTAATATGCCTGTTGCTATATGATTGCTGATATTTTGTTGTTCTGATGTCAAGCTGTTACCTTATTATTATATTATGTGTATGATGTAGTCATATTTTATGCTATGACATGTGCTAATACGTTTTTGCTAGTTGGTATTTCGTTAAGAAATGTTAATATTGTTGATATGCTACATGTAGTAATGTTTGATGATTGATAACTGGGACTATGGTTTTCGGATTGTTGTTGCTGTTCATATTTATTTATTGTTCATATTGGCAGTTTGCTGTTCATATTAATTGGTCTGTTATTCTGTTTTGTTGGTTGTTAGTCGCTCTGCCCTATGGGCCCTTAGGGGGAGGGCGGTCTATAAACCGAATATATAAATAAATAAAATAAATAAAAGTCCAATAAATGAAATGAAATAATAGATTTTTGATGTTGGCAGAAAACATTTCTCAGAGAATTGAGACAAAGAATGTTAGGATATCTGAAGGTTGTAGACATGAGGTTGTAGACATGTCTTGATACGTCAATCTGTGCCCTCATGTCTGATGTTTGCAGTTAAGACACCAAAAGCCATGTGTTATGGGAATATAATCATTTTTATTACTGTTTGTAGCTTAAATAACAAAATATATACATTCCGTATCAGATAAAGCCTGATTCATACTCATGTCACCAAAACCTGGATCCTTTGAAATCAATGTGACTTCAAGTATGTCAGGTACTTAGAGAGTATGGAAGACCATATATTACACCCCACACAGATCTTCAGTTAGAAGACACTTTGGTTTGCTTCATCATCCAGGAGATATTCAAGGTTAAATAGATTTGTTTCTTAGTCTAGTTAAGAACATGTTACGGAAGTCAAGGTAGATGGAAGATTCCAACATGGTGGATATTGTTCTTTATTATCCAGAGCAGAGTCAGTAGAGATGCATGTTGGGTTTCTGCCTTTTTTCCTAAGATTAGTTTTGCATGACAGGACAGTTTAGAATCTCAAATGTCTGCTGCCATCTATATCCGTCTCCACCAGGGAGAGCGTCCTCATTATAGCAGAGATAATAATGAGCAATCTGTTTGCTTTTACTGATGTCGTCCATGTGATAGGAGATAGTAATTGCACCAAAGATTTCATGCTTGTCTTTGGGAAATGCTTGCATAATAGCAGAGGTGAATAAAGAGTTGTGGAACTGGTTATGAACCTCTTGAGAATTTCTGTGCCTCACAGAAGCAATACATAAGACCTCGGAACTATCTAACACCCCCCCCCCCAAATTCTAGGTTACTCAGGAGAGGAGATAGCATGGCTTTCTTCCTGAATCCATAATACAAATGGTGGGGTCTGTTTTCCCCCTGTTCCTTCACATGTGTTCTGTGAAGTGTAAGCAGTTTGCTGAATCCATTTTCCTTTTGTAATGGATTCTATACCAGGGACAGCATCACTAGGGAAGATGCTGTAAAACCTCTGTTTGGGTCTGTTGTTTCAGTGTCTTCTTCCAGTTTTTCAGTTGTTGAAAAGCTAGGTGTTCTATGCATTGTCGACTATTTTCACGTCTGAACTGGTTCTGGAGTTTCGAGATCATTAGCCAGATATTTGTTCTAACATTTCATATCTGTGGCTGGCATCTTCAGAGGTGTATCACAGAGAAAAGTCTGTTTCTCACTGTGTCATGACACAGTGAGAAACAGACTTTTCTCTGTGATACACTTCTGAAGATGCCAGCCACAGATGCAGGCGAAACGTTAGGAACAAAATCCACCAGACCACGGCAACACAGCCCGGAAAACCCTCCAGAACCAGCTAGGTGTTCTGTTCTACACCAGGTCTCCACAATATCCTTTTGATATTAACTTAGTGACTTTTATTGGCTGTGCAATAGCAGCCGTAAAGTATACAGTGGTACTTTTAATACAAAACTAAGTTCATATATTACTTGGCTTGGACTGCTTTGGTATAGCAGGGAAATGTGTAAAAAAATTGCTAGATGTTTTGCTGCTTTGTTTCTTTACTTGTTGCCTTTTATATTTTAGGGCAGAAGAGGAATAAGGGACAGGAGAGGTGCTGAATCCCAGAAACAAAGATCAGACTGTAAGATGTGTTCTGGTTTCCTTGTTACCCTTGTTCTGAGTTCTTGCTGCAGTTTGTAATTATGAAAATCTCACTATTTTTATGAATTGGACTCAGTGATCACAGACCTGTGCTGCGTTTCTCTCCTTGAGCAATCCCTTCCACTTCCAGGAGAGTTGATTCCTGGGTTTGTGGAACCCACTTGGACTAATAATCTTGTTGGTTGGAGGGACTTTATGGAGGACAGTAAAGGAGGTGGAATCATCCCCTCCTCCTCCTTTCAAAAATGCAGCTCTTGTTGACAGAAGGAGAATGGACAGTTTGATTCCCCAAACCATATGTCTGATAGTCCCCTGTAACTCCAGGAATTTGCCTTTCCAGGTCGAGGAGGGGGAGCATGTTAAAGATTCACATCCACCAAATCCTTCTGATGGATCGCTGGATTCAAACACTAGAAGGCAGACTTTAAATATGAACGTGTTAATATTTTCAAACCTGCTCATGTGAGGTTTTTCAGGGTCTAAAGTGGGGGACCTGCCTCCCGTTGTCAGCTTACAGCAGTGGAGGAAGAAACAGTTTCCCCCTTCTCACTGCAGCCCCCTCATGCATTCTATTTGTGAGGATTTTCAGAATGAGCAACAGACTGATGGGGAAAGGGAAGGTGGGGAATCTGCTCCTCTATCTCCTTTTGTGAGCTTTCTTGTGGGACCTCCTGGGTCTTATAAAATCTCAGGATCAAAGTTTCATCATCCCGTGTCATTCAGGAGTGTAATATGCCTTTTAGGACTGGACTTATCACCTGGCAAAATGAAGCACCTTCCTCAAGACAGTTCGTTCTGTAATACTGTGAAGTGCTCTATTTCGTTCTGTATTTTTGTCACCAGGGGGAGGTGCCACTTGGATTTTCTGCCTCTGGCCTCAAAACACCTTGGATTGTCTCTGCCTTATTTAAAGGATATGTAAGATGTTTGGAAAATGACCACTGACCTTTTCCCTTTCTCTTCAGCTTCTTCTGATATGTCCACATTCATATATGATCCAGATACTGGAAATTATTTTGACCCCATATCTGGGATATACTATGACCCTAATACTCAGGTGAGAGCACATAACCCTGCATTTTTCCTTTGTCAATAGTGAGATGATGAGAAATATAGGGTTGGGCTGCACAATCCTTCAGCAGAAAGTGCTGATAGCTACAGTTTTTTCTCACCTTTCTCTGCTGCTAGCAGCCATTTATGATCCTTTTTATTTCTGGGGTTACAGGAACCACATGGAGTGACAGCAGTGTGGATTGGGAGGCTACAATAGGATGGGGGAAGAGGGCAAAATTGCTTCCTTCTGCCTCTTTACCTAAGCAGCACTCACTCCATGCAGATTCTGTGACACCAGTGGATGAACTTTCCTAGGTTTGAAAATGACAGCTGTGAGGTGGAGAAAGATGGAAAGCAGATTTGGAAACCTACAAGATACACAATGGGAGAGAATAATTTTCTTTCCTGTGCAGACTGCACAGGGTCCTTGCGCTGGATCCAAATTATAGATTTCTAACAAAACAATCCTTTGTCAGTAATATTTATGTACCAAATACCTCCTTCCAGAGAGAAATACCGATGAATAGAGAAGCATCTTCACCGTCACCACCACCTAGTGGAAGGAGGCACAAGAGCCAAGAAAGAACAAATGAAAGAGATGAGACATTTAGCAGAGATAACAGAGACAGAAGAGAGAGACACAGAAACAAATCCGCCAAGGTAAATCTCAGTGTCATGAAAAGCTTCTTGTGGTTCACACAACCAGCATAAAATACCCAAACCAGCCCACTCTCAATCTGTCAGTAGGATGCTCACATTGTCTGTCTTTGCAACAAAGCAGATTTGGAAACCTACAAGATACACAATGGGAGAGAATAATTTTCTTTCTAACTCAACCCTCTCTCTACCAACACAAATTCTTCTTGACCAGAGGAGCACTTTTGACCATGGATCAAAGCAGATCATAGGATCTTGAGGTCATAAACATTGTTACGAATTCCTAGGTTAAATATGTTAAACCTAAGAAGCAGAACGTACATACTCTTGTCTTTATTTTTATTTATTTTAACACATTTTTGTGCCACTTTTCCATCTACCCTATCAGGGTCCCCAAGGCAGTGAACATAAAGACATTAAAACAGTTTAAAACATTTTAAAATATAAAATAATTCAATGAAAACCCATACACAAACAACACCAAGATGAAAAGATGCAACTGCCAAGATGAAAAGATGCAGAGGACATTGTAATTTGCATGTTTAAAAAGCCTCCCAGATCTATTTATGTTGGAAAGCAAAATCTGTGACATTCTAGAGCAGAGAAATGATCAAGTTGGCAGCAGTAATAACCACAACTTTCAAAAGGCATTGTAATCTGAAACCATCTGTTATCACATTCAGATATTTCAGACTACCTGACAGATAAGAATTGTCTCTTTGAACAGAGTCTGAACAAAATTATTTTGATTTATAGGTCATCTAAATAGAGAGTTAATTATAATATGCAGTAGGGATATCCTTGGAGAAGGAGCATATTAAAATGTGTAGAGAGAATGTTCTGTGATTTCCAGAATGAGTTAAATTGGGTTTCTAGATTCAGCAATAACATACAACACTGCTCTAAAAACAGGAGTGCACATGGACAGGAAATGGCTGGGCTAAATCTGGCCTGATTTTCATTGTGACATGCCCAATGAATTGAAGTGTTAACAAATAAGTGTTGTTTCAAAGGGCAGGCTTGTTGGTCTGAATAAGAGTAACTAGTTTTGAGTCCAGTAACAACTTACGGACCAACAGGATTTTCAAGGTGCAAACTTTTGAGATTCATCGCTTTGACAAAGGGAGCATTAACTATCAAAAGGACATGTATGTAGATTTGTATCTTGCCCCAGGTTGGTGGGTGACAACCCCTAGAATAATATTGTAACCCGCCCCGAGCCCTGTGGGAGTAGGATGGGGAGCAGCAGTGGCGTAGGAGGTTAAGAGCTCGTGTATCTAATCTGGAGGAACCAGGTTTGATTCCCAGCTCTGCCGCCTGAGCTGTGGAGGCTTATCTGGGGAATTCAGATTAGCCTGTACACTCCCACACACGCCAGCTGAGTGACCTTGGGCTAGTCACAGCTTCTCGGAGCTCTCTCAACCCCACCTACCTCACAGGGTGTTTGTTGTGAGGGGGGAAGGGCAAGGAGATTGTAAGCCCCTTTGAGTCTCCTGCAGGAGAGAAAGGGGGGATATAAATATAAACTACTCCTCCCTCCTCCCTCCCTCTTCCTCCCTCCTCCCTCCCTCCTCCTCTTCTTCTTCTTCTTCTTCTTCTTCTTCTTCTTCTTCTTCTTCTTCTTCTTCTTCTTCTTCTTCTTCTTCTTCTTCTTCTTCTTCTTCTTCTTCTTCTTCTTCTTCTTCTTCTTCAATAAATAAATACGAATGCGGTAGCCTAGGAGGGGAAACTGAAAATGCATTTTCTACATACAACCAATAGTGAACATGCCGCCTATTCCATGTATTTCGACTTTTTGATAACTTTGGCATGTTACATTTTTGCAAATGGATAGCATGATTGGGGACAATCCTAACTGTGACAACTCTCAGCATGACATACTTGTAGCGTGTGGGGTCATTTTCAGTTAGCAGAGTGACTGTCTATGATTGCTGAGTATCTTGCTCTTGTGAAGAGGACAGAGAGGGAAGGGGAGTAGTCAAGACATTGGTTATGGGAACAGAATTATAAAGGAAGGAGTAGCAGAGTATCCTTGGTTATAGATTTACTGCCCAATCTTAATGTTGCAGAGTGAGTCCCAAGAGGAGAAACTTCCTGCTGAAGACGTCTTTAAAAAGCCACTACTTCCACCAATGAAAAAGGAAGAGAGTGCACCCCCAGTAAGAATGCTGTACTTAATATTTGTGCTCTGGAACAATGTCTCCTTATTGTAAATTTGGTATCCAAGAATTTTAATGCCCTGCTGAAATTGGCTGATGGTGACTGTAATCAACCAGCTCATGATGGTTTTGAGCTTTGGTATAGAATTATAACAATAAAGGGATCATGTTCCCTGGTGTGTTGAAACACTGAACAGACTATTGGTTGATTTTCCTGCAGAACAAATACATCCAAGTTTTTCTGTTGCCTCACTGAGTGTTATCTTACAAAGATTCCTTTTCTCTCTTGTCAAATGTTTTTATGGAATATTAGGAGGAATTGGAAATCCTGTTACACACTATTAAATTTTAAGCACTGGAAACAATGTTGAGTTTAGCAGAAAAAGTGGAAAGGACCCAGAAAATGTTTTGGAGACTAATGATGCCATTACATTGTTAAGAAAATGGGGGAGACTGCCTGAAAAACTTATAAGTGATCCTAACTTCATGATTTTGAATTTTTGTAATAAAACACACACACGGTTTGTAAAGAAAAGGTAGACTGTACGAGTGCAGAATGAGAGGGGAAGCACATACTATGGTGTAGTATAGTTAAGAAATTATATTATTATTATTGTTGTTGTTGTTGTTGTTGTTGTTGTTAACAACAACAACAATAATAATAATTATGATGATGAATACTACGCCGATACATTACAACTTCCTAGGCCTCTGGGTGAAGCTCGAATTGTAATGAAGGCCAACAACCAGCTAAAGATCTGGCAGCTGTGAAATCTACAATAACAATAATAATAACAACAACCAGCTAAAGATCTGGCAGCTGTGAAATCTACAACAACAACAACAACAACAACCATCATAAATGGATAACCCACATTTCTACTGAGATTCTTAAGCAAGTCAGCACTGGATTTCCCTCCATCTTTTCCTGCCCTCCAAAATGCAAAATACCATGAGGCTGGTAGGAGGGATAATTGGGCAAATGTGTCCCTTCTCGGTCTTATGCCGAGGAGCACTGTGGTTGCTCTGTGAATAAAGGAGGAATTTGGGAGCCATTTCACTTGATTTTCTCCTCCTAGCTGTAGCCTCTAATGATATTATGCCTATCTAGGAGTCATGCACCTGTACTTCCTAGGATACTTCCTAGGATACAGCCTGATCTTAGAGTCATGTATACATGTAGCAGACTGAGATGATACTCTTGAGGTAGTACTCTTGAGTGTACTGCTTTAACTGGATGATGCCAGTTTTGAATGTTCCTTCCACATGAAAAAACCCCTCTTTACATGTAAGAAAATCAGGGGAGAGATTCTAATCCAGTTCTGTGTTTGCAGGTAGGTAGTTTTTTCTTGGGGGGGGGGGGTGTTCTGGTTCCTTTTTAGAGAAGGGAGCATTAAAAATAGGAACCCATTCTGCAGGCTGAAGTGCTATAAACTATTTTGCAATCTCAGAACATAGTCACCTCATTCTTCTACATTTATAGATCATACATTGGGGCCATATCACGCAGAACAGGATTATAAAATTTTCAGTATTAAATATTCCTCATGAGGGTTCCCAGAGAGTGGGGTGTTTTGTTTTGTTTTTGCTAAATTTGCCCCTGATGTGTGTTGCTATATCCAGGAGTGGTTTTTTTAAAAGATTGGTGAAATGTTTTTAAAAAGTGATACCCTGTAGTCCAGAATTCTATTACCTCATTCTATATAATATGTACAATAAATTTTATGAAGCCAGGCTTCAGCTAGAATATTGTGCCTAACATGAATTTGCATGTTTTGAGAAAGGGAAGCCTGCTCTCAATTTATTTTTAGGAAATCCATGGTAGAATTCAAGGGATGCTTGAATTTATTTATTAGTTTCAAAAGTGCCCTTATGCTTCGGTGGAATCAGGACACCTTTGAACACCATCATCATAATCTATAATACCATCTTTTCTCTTGCGCTGGATTAAGTGAGTCAAATCCCCTGAATATATATATACCTGGAAAAGTCAGGACCTGCATCGTGATGTAAGAATCCATAATGCAGTGTGCAGGATGCTAGAATTAGTATTTCATATTCCATTTTCTTAACATGTTTTTCACTGTAGGACCCATATCATAATTCTGTGGAAAAAATGACACTATTTATTTACTTCTTTTAAACTCTAACTTTCTCCCCATTAGGGATATAAGAACAACTTCCATAGTTCGCCTCCATTTTATCCTTACAATAACCCTGTGTGAGGGCTGAGAGTGTGACCAGCCCAGCAAACTTCCATGGCAGAGATAAGATTCAAACCTGGGTTTCCCAGTACATAGGCTAATACTGTAACCACTGCATCCCACTGGTTCTCCTGAAGTTGAAGCTGATTAGCTTGTGAACACAATCACTTCTGGCATCTCAGAATAGTTGTATAAGCTAGTGGGTGGTATAGATCTCATTGTGCTCTCTTTTTTAAAAAACAGCCAAAGGTGGTAAATCCTCTGATAGGGCTCTTAGGAGAGTATGGTGGAGACAGTGACAATGAGGAGGAAGAGGAAGAAGAGCCACGACCTCAACGGCCACCAGCACAACAGGAAGCCCTGCCTGAAAAGGCTGAAAATGATGAGGACAAGCTGACTGACTGGAATAAATTAGCATGTTTACTCTGCCGGAGGCAGTTTCCAAATAAAGAAGTACTCATCAAGCATCAACAACTGTCCAACCTACACAAAGTAAGAAGGGAAGGAATACATTAAGGAGCATACTGTTGTTCATTCTGTGCTCCTGCAAGAGGTTAGGTATAAATGTCATCACAGGTTAGATAGGGATGGGTTCCTTAAATCACCTGCAGTTGAAGGATGACAGGTTCAAAATCTCCCCTCAACTAACCTCTTTATCCAGTTTTGTGAGGAAACAGAGTAGACTGCTGTAGAGTTCCAAGTAGAGGGGAAGGAAGAGAATATAATCAATTGAGATATAGGAGTGACTTGAGTATCTTTGTTTTAGACTAATATGCTAATGATGGGTTACAGTCTGTCATAGGAGCTCTTTGTTAGCAGCTTCTCCAAAAGATGGCAAAATGTTTTCTGTAGAAAAAGATTAAGTTGCTGATGATAACAGCATTTTTTAATGTAGGCAGAGGGGGCTGTAGTGGCCAGTTACAGAACTCTTCTTTTTATTAAAATAGTGATTGCTTGGTAGTTGGTATGCAAATTCCACTTTCAAATGGTAACTCTAATTCAACCTACAAGCATGTCTTACATTTAGGAAAACTTATTTATGAGATCCTAAATAAAGCTATTTTTTCTAAGTCCAGTTTCAGAAGAATAGCTGTTTCAGGAAGATACCTGTGTAACATTAAAGATGAATTTATTGTGGTGTGAGCTTCCATAATCTAGAGCCCACATAAATATGATTCAGTTGATGTTCCAGCCTACAAAAAGTCATGCCACAAAAATGCTTTAAAGTGGCTTAGAACAGTAACGTTTTAACTTGTCTTTTGCAAGGGGAATTTGTTTGTTTGTTTGTTTGTTTATTGTTTAGTTTTATATCCCGCCCTATCCCCAAAGGGCTCTGGGCGGCGTACAACAAAGTTAAATCACAATTCGGCTAAGTACTATCAAAACTAAACAATTAAGATCCAATATAAATAAATTACTAGCTCCCCATTTAAAACAGCGGTTAATACAAGTTTAAAATCGAATTGGGCGCCCAGCAAACCCATTTTTTAAAACCCTCCCTAAATGTAGCAACACTCACCCAGGAACTGTTACTGCTGCTTGAAGGACTTTGGTTTGACTTGGTAGTTGCATTCATCTACTAATACTAAATTCTGGAACCAAATACTTTCATGTTATGCTAGATAATGTATCGTTAATGATCTAAAACATAGAACTGAAGCATGGCATAAATATTAATATGAAGCATTCAGCAGTGCAAAAATTACATATTAGGATCCTATTTACACCGAACTATACACAGCAGTATAGAACACAGTTCCTAGTAACTTATCCAGGTAAGTTTGTAAACCATTTAGTAGTGCATCCCTACTACCTGGGCAGAAAAGCCCTCTTCAGTTTTGCATAGTTTTGCATAATTTGCCAAAAGCCAAACCTCCCTCGCAACATGGGCTTGGATCCCATAGAGTGTTTCTGTAGATTGAAGGATTTCCATCAGTGAAGCATAATTTCTTCATGTTCTCACCCCGCTGCCCAAAATGAGGCCGACTTCTGGAAAGCTGCTCATGGGGGATGGTGCGGCACTTTGGGCTGCAGCTGGAGGGAGTGAGTGAGAAAGGTGCATTCAGTTTATGGAAATCTTTCTGCCAGCAGAAATTATTTTGGGGATCCAACCCTTGATTAATCTTCAGAGACTGATACTTGCTTCAGATTATGATTTAGAGCTAACTATGGTTAGGATTAACCTGCATGAACTGTAAATGTAATGATGAAATGCTATGAACACTGAAAGCACTATAGAGATGCTAAGTTTTAAATCATGAAAATGGAGGTGGGAATCATTTGGGGGGCGGGGTGAGGATATGAACCTGTATAAGAAGAGATCAGGAAAGGGCTAACAATGGTAAATGAAAAAGATGTATTTTACATTGTGTTTTTATTTAGCATTGAGTGCTTTAGTTTTGTTATGTGGAGGGCATACCATCTGATTACATCTCCAGATGTTAGTTGTTTATCCCCATTTTTGCTCCATGTTAAATTGACAATCAGATAAATATTCTAAAAGATCAGAAGAAATATTTGTCATTGCATAAAAGAGTTAATTCAAAAACAATTTGTTCACCCCAATTTTTGTTTTCTTACAGCAAAATCTGGAGATCCATCGCAAGATAAAACAATCAGAGCAAGAGTTGGCATATTTGGAGAGGCGAGAACGTGAGGTAACTCGGGACACAGGTTCTTAGCATGACCTCTGTATAACTGGCTCTGCTGAAGGAGGATTCAGATGTATAAGCAAAACACTGGAGTTCCCTACTTGCAGGGGCATCTAGATTACAGGGTGAAATCTAGTTTACACAGTGAAGAGACTATTGAAAGTGAATTGAGCTATCATTGTCCTTTCTCACACAATGGCAACTGTAAATGGTTGGGCAAACAGAGGGCAAACAGCATAGAACATGAGAATACAGAACTTAAACAGTATGTGATGTATTGCTTATTTGTGTGACTGTGTAATGTCCCTTTCCTGTCTTCAGAATACTGATATTTAGTTAGTTCCCCTGTGGTACTATGACTGCAATTTAGAATAAAGCCTTGTGTCATGGGAAACTCCCAGTGGAGCAGAATGAAACTGTTTAATTGCTTAGGAACTGGGCTTCCTGTAAATGCCAGTCCCTGTGGTTCTCTGTTCTGTGTAGAGACTGCAGTTGCTTATGGATTTGAAGAGTTTCCCACAGGATTATCTTAAGCTTCTCTCCAGAGCAAGAAGTGAATTTCTCCTAGTCAGGAAGTGTTTAGATAAATGATGAGACTGCCAAAAGATGTTGAATCTTTAACTGCCAAATTAACACTCATACAGGAAGAGAGATGACTGGCCTGAATGTGCTGCAGAATAATGTGATTCAAATGTTATATTTTAATGGCAGCACTTCAGTCAATATATTCTTTGAAAGAAAACAAACATTCTTGCAAACAAACCATTATGTTTCCTCCACATGTTGATGGTAGACACTGGCCAGTTCAGTATATCCCATTGAAAATACTGTGGAGTTAATAAGAGGGAACCAACTGTAGCCTTTCAAATCCAGAATGTTTGAGTTGTTCTGCTGAAGTACACAGGGGGACTGGAGAATTTTTATCCACTGTCTGAAGATTAATTGGTCAAGTGCAGAATTTTCAAAGAAGAAATAATGGTTCCCAATTATGGGGAATGGGTTAATTCTGTCTTATTTACTAACTATGCCTTCTGTTATAAAGAGAAGGTTTAAAGAAAAGGGGAGTGACCGAAGAGAGAAATTGGAAGAACGTGATACCCCTGAGAGAAAACGGCCAAAGCACTTCAAGGACTCTGAAAGGTAATGGCATATGATTGCCTTATGACACAAGGTATATGCTGTTTTTCATGGTTAAGGCAGTTTGCATCTCAGACTCTGGTGACTTCGATAATACAAATTCTTATAATTTATGTAGCACTTGAGCATTCAGATGACTTTACATACATTTCTAGTAATTTTTACACCATTCCTGTAAAAATAGAGTAGGTGGCTTCCTTGCAGCCACTTATTAAATTCCTTGCAAAGGTGAGATTTTAGAGGAGAACTTCAGCACCACTATATTATACCAGCTTTTATTTTTAAATAACTTCTGAAAAGGTAATCAATTGTGTCCTGTTAATGTTAAGGAATTATACATTATACAAAGAGACTGAGACCAAGTACAGACAATTTTAGGATGTTTTTTGCAGGTGTCTCTAGAGAATTCATGTCTTTTATGGATCAGGCCTTTTAAAGAATGAGCCTCTGGGCAAATCTTGATCTTCATGTTCCAGTTCTGTAAAATGTGCTGGTACACAATGGATGTGAATCCTCTTGAAAATGTCCATGGTAATAGTTACATTGCATATTACATTGTTTACACAATATATTGTGCTGTCTGGTTTTTTTAAAGTTTTTAATATTTTGTAATCTACTTTAAGTTTTAGCGCGAAAGATGGGCTATAAATGAAGTAAATAATGATTTGTGTTTGCAGCAACTATAAGCCCACAGATAAAGGAAGGAAAGACAGCAATAACAAAGGAAGCCGCATTATGCAGGCTATGGGCTGGAAGGAAGGCTCAGGCCTGGGACGCAATGAACAAGGCATGACATCACCAGTAGAGGTAAAGCTCCTATCTCTGTTTTCTTGGCTTCAGCATAGCTAGAAGTGCATAAGCAATATCCTTGTGTGAGCTCTTCTTTTATGGAACTTCTCTAAAGAGCTGTCTTTCAGAACAATTATGTCAGTTTGGCAACATAGACGTTTTAAAGACTAGACACCAACAAGGGACATGTTGTCTTTTGCTTTCCAGAGGATTATTTATAGGGATCAAGACATAGTAGATATGTATGTGTACAATACCACTTGTAGGAATGTTTCCATTGTGATAAAGTGACTGCTGGCTCTTTAACCTGACCCCTCTCCTCCCTGCCAGCTGGTATAAGCAGTTTATAAACTCTGAGCCAATACTGTGTGCAAGCCCTTTGGGGCTGCAAACTTTGGCAATAATTCCTACAAAATCCCTACTTCCACTGCATCCAGCTCAGGGAGGTGATAGATGGAGACAGTATGGTATGTGTGTTGGAAGTTGGTGTGGTGAGTGATGATACTGGATGTAGTTTTAGTGAGGGATCTGCCAATATGAGGTTAGTATGTCACTATGGAAAAGACACTATTTGTGTATCAAACAACATGTTCACTCTGTCCTGTTCATTCAGACAATATTAAGCTGTATTTGCTTAAATAACTGAAATAGTGTTTGGCAGATAGCGCAAGATAGCTTGATCTTGTCAGATCTTAGAAGCTAAGCAGGATCAGCCCTCGTTAGTATTTGGATGGGAGATCACCAAAGAATACCAAAGGTGCTATGCAGCAGAAGGCAATGGCAAAACTACCCCTAAACATCTTACCTTGAAAAATCTCTGAGGGTGCCACAAGCAGGTTGCAATTGGAATGGGGAGGGGGGGAGCTTTTTATATTACGTAACAAGTAATATTTGTTCCTTGCCTAGCAAAATTGTTGTTTTTTTAAAAACAAAAAGCACACTTGTTTGTTTTCTGGATGCTAGATTTGCTAGAAGCAAATAATCTAATTTTTTTCAGGCAGAAAGTCGGAAGAAGGGAGCTGGCTTAGGGAGTCAAGGAAGGCCGAACAGAAGGCAATCAAATGAGACCTATCGAGATGCTGTGCGGAGAGTCATGTTTGCACGCTACAAAGATCTTGAATAAATGTTGAAAACCAACACACAACACACAACACACCTTCTGTTCCCTTAGTCCTCCTTTGTGTCTGTCTCTGGTTTTTTGAATCAATGTTTTTTTGCTGCTGAAGTGTCTTTTTTGTTTTGTTTTTGGAATAAAATCAAAAACTGCATGTTTGGTTGTCTTTTCCTTGATTTCTGTGACCTAAATCTTGTTGGAGAAGCCTTGTGGAGCAGAGTGGTAAGATGTAGTACTGCAGTCCAAGCTCTGTTCATGACCTGAGTTTGATCATGATGGAGGGTTTTTGTTCTTGTTGGGCATCCGGCTCAAGATTGACTCAGCCTTCTATCCTTCCAAGGTCTGTAAAATGAGTATGCAGCTTGCTGGGGGTGAAGCGTAGACAACTGGGGAAGGCAATAACAAACCACCCTGTAAAAATAGTTTGCCTAACGTCGTGATGTGACATCATCCCGTGCGTCAGTAATGATTACACCTTTACATTTTAAAATTTTGATGGAGAAATTGTTTACTAATCTTTCTCAACATGAAGTTCCAATAAGACAGCAACTCTTTGATAACAGAATGCTGTGAGAATCTCCCCTCCAGAATATCAGCACTGTGCAGAAAAGCTGGAGAAGGGCATATAAGAGCTCTCTTACTTTTTTCTGAGTACCTAGGCTAGGAGAAGACAGTTAGAAGCAATGTTGAAAGAGCTTACAGCATTCTGTTACATATGAATGATTGGGGTTTCAGCATTAATGGGTGATGATTGGATGGGGTGATAGAATCCTTGGCCTCATACCAGAATACAGGTTTAGCCTTTTATTGAACAGGCATGGGTCCAGGGTTATACCATATCTACGATGGTTATACCATATCTACGATGGTTATACCATATATGATGAAATTGATCAGACTAAGCAAGCACTATCATTAAAGACCATAAGTGGCATTGGAAATGTATTAACAGTGGGAATGTTTCAGAGATTATGCTCTCTGTGCTTTTAAGAAAAACAAACATGGTAGCCAAACAGATGCACAACAATATTGACTGGAATCCAGGATCTTATGTATCTTTGATAAATATTTGGGCATCATTGGTCTCCTCAAAATTTGAAATAAGTTAGATATCTTGAACTGAATACTTATTGGTAAACAATTTCTTCAAGATATTGCAAATAGATGTCTATATTTAATTTCTAAACATGTAACTAAATCATGTTTCATTCGAAGCAGTCCCAACCCTGAATTACTAGTATAAATCCATTATCTGAAAACGTCCTTTTGGTTTCAGTTGAAAGTAATTCTAAATTAATTTTGTGTGTAGCTTGGAACTGATAGTCTTAGTTTGCAGAATGTTCTAAAATATCTGAATTTCCAGACATCAGTTCAATCATAACCCATTTTAGAACAAACATCTCTTTTGGTAGAGCTTGCATGAGGTTATAGACAGTTATGAGACTGCAGTTCTATGCACTCTTCTGTCATTTAACTCCGTGTGACTTACTTCGTTAGGATCATATGGCATATCCTGTGTTACAGAAGGAAGGTGGGAAATGGTGCTTTTCCTTGCTAGGCCCCTTTACCACCCAAAGAGCCATTTGGACCCATTTTCCACAGCCCCGAAGATCTATGGAGCCGCCTCCGGTTCGCCCCCTCCACTCCCCTTTCCTTCCAGCGCTGGGAGATGGAGGCACCGGGCAGGAAACCCTCTCTGCTCCATGGAGCAGGCAGTCGCCTGCTCGGTGGAGCAGAGGAGGGATGGCGGCTGCAGCCTGCCTGGTGCCGCTGCCTCTTGTGCTGCGGGAGGCAGCAGCGCCAGGTAGGGAAACCTCCTCTGCCCAATGGAGAAGGCACTCGCGGGGATAGCAGAGGGGGGATGGCGGCTGCTCTGGAGGGACACGCCCACGCTACCCTCCGACCTCCAGAGCAGTGCTGGAAGAAGAGGGGAGGGGAGGGGACGCGAAAAGCAGCGCCCTCACGCACGGAACCACCTCTGCTTCGGCCCCTCGACTCACCTTTCCTTCCAGCGCTGTTCTGGAGGGCTGGAGGGACACGCCCACACTACCCTCCAACCTCCAGGCCATGTGAAGCCACAGTATAAGGCTGAAAGCCGCTTGCAGCTCCGGAGCCACAGGTTGCAGACTCCTGCCATAGACTAAGTCTTCCCTGAAAAGTGCCACAGAAAACTTGCACTGCCACTCAGGACCTCCTGAGAATCTCTGGACCAGGGGTCTCCAACCTATGGCCTTCCAGATATTCATGGACTATTATTCCCATCAGCCCCTGTCAGTATGGCCAATTGGCAGAGCTGATGGGGATCATAGTCCATGAACATCTGGAGGGCCATAGGTTGGAGACCCCTGCTCTAGACTAGCCCACTGAGAAGGCACATTTGCAGTGCAGTATTAGAGCAGTAACTAACTTATAAGCAACCTGGTAGAACTCATGCAGTCCAGCACATGGGGAACAAATTAAGAGACATGTCGTCGTCGTCCCCATATATTGTACTGTGAAGCCACAAACAATGCCTTCATAAGAAGGTTTACTGTAAAAATGGGGGGGGGGGGAGGAGGAATGGGTGGTTAGATTTAAAAAAGGAGAGGGAAACCAAATAAACAAAAAAGCACACAGCAATAACAGCTATTCAAATGAAATTCTGGCTGCTGTTTGTAAAACTTCATTTAAACCTCACCTTTAAGTCCAGAGGAGACCCAAAGAAGCTTACATCATTCTCCCAACCCGCATTTTATCCTCACAACAGTCCTATGAGGTAGGTTAGTCTGAGTACGCGATTGGCTTGCCTTAAAGGTAATCCAGCAAACTTCCCTGTCGGACTGGGGAGTTTGTATCTGCGTCTCCCAGATCCAAGCCTGACGCTCTAGCTGTATTGTTGTTATAGGACGCTGCAAACGCGAGATCTCCCAAATCACAACACTTCCACTGGAAAAATCTGGTTTGCTTTACCTTGTATTAAGGATCTGTGGGCTGTCGAATTTGTTTTATACCAGAACAGATCCTATGTAATAGACCATTTTGTACAATTCTCTTGTTTAGTTGCTGACTTGTCACTGCTTCCCTGCGAGGTCGTACCACTTTGCTTTGCTGAATGTTCATCTGAAAGGCGCACGTTTCTTGCGATTAAGCAAGCATATATTCTGCCCCCCCCCCCATCCCACCCCCAACGAGGATTGCATTACAGTTCTATAGCTCTGAAATCCGTTTGTGTCTATGCCTGGTCGTGAGACTCAAAATGGGTCTGGAACTACGTGCTATACTGTTGAAAAAGATGTAGATTTCCACGAAGATTTTATAGCCGAGCCGTGTCATCAGACTTACGTTCAAGTATTATGTATATATTAAGGTATAATGTATACCTTATGCGAGCTTTATGAAATGGCCGTAGAGGCTAGCGACAGACCACCAGCAAGATGGTCGAACTCCCAGCGGGACATAGTGGACCTAGTGAATCTTCCATTGGACAGACTCCACAGTCCAGCGCAGAAAGAAATCGGAGTGTGAGTTTAGAAGTGTCACAATGGTTATATCGCCATGTTGGGGAGCAGGGCTTGGAAGACGGTGCAAAAATCCACCCCCAAACCCCTCACCCTAATCCCAACTAATTCCATGCAACAAAAGAGGGCGCCACTCAAACTAAGCACGCGACGGTACCCAGAAAGCAGTGCGAGAAGAGGAGCCCCATCCCCGTCGGCTGGTGCTGGAAGCTTCCAAACAGGTGGCGCTGCGCATTGTGGGTAGAAGACGGGGAGGTTTGCCTCGGCGCCATTTTGTGGTGCTGGAGAAAGGCTGCGGTGGCTGTTGCTGTGGCTGCTGCTGTGGCGGCGCGAATCTTTCCCGCTTTCCCCTATCCTGTAAGTTCTGATTCCTGGGAATTTAGAGGCGAAGTCATTTATTTCAGACGGAGAAGGTAAAAAGCCCTGACCGTGGCGTACGTCAACACTACGGTAATCGGTTACCTTTCAAGAGACCGTCGTAGAAGAGGGAAATCTCTACCTGTAACGACTCTAGGATTAGTGTAGAGGGTGTTGTGGTCGCGTTGTTCCCTTTTGGGGCCATAGAGGACCCAGTAATTAGCAGTTTTAGGTACCCTTAAGGATAAAGTGGATCGGGGTGGGTGGATGTTGTAGTTGGCATCTCCAGATAATCCTTGCTTGCTCCCCATTTCCTGTGGTTCTTTCCCTTCGATAAAAGTTAATGGGGCTGAAAATCGCAGTTGTTAATAAAACTGTCGATTGCAGACGTGCTACGTCTTCCCTGGACGCTACGGTGTATCAGACACCATTTTGTTGCCTTCCCAACAGCAGCTTCTCATACATAGCTATAGGAGGTGCTGCGTTTCACCTCCCTCCCCCCCCTTTTGTGGTACAGTGAATCGCCACTCCTTAGCGGGCTGTATTTTGGGGTGTTTTACTGTGAGCGTTTCGATATGCTCATTACGCAGCTTTCTGATCACAAAGGCGATTTCTTTTAGGTAACTGCGTTTAGACTAAGGCATTGGAGGTTGTTTTCAGGTTTAAGTATGGTGTTGGTGAGATTTCTTTAATGTGCACTCTAAAAAAAAGCGGAGGGTGGGGTTCAGTAGAGCCACGAATTTCTGTAGTCTGTATTTAAGAAAAATCATGCCTGCTTCATGGATTTTTCCCTTTTGTTGGTTTCTAGACTCTTCTCCTGATCTGTTCAAAGTGGTTTACCTAAGAGCAAAAGGCAAGCCATGGGTTCTGACAAACGGTATGCAGTGTTGATTTCTGTGTAGTTTTGTGTGTGGTTGTAATGCTTAATACAAGGTCACTTACTGTTATAAAGTGTAAATGTCTGGTTTGAGATGTAGGAATGTTGTGCCTTTTGTCTCTGTGGGAAGAAAATGAATTATTTGGTGAACTTGACAGATGCTTCTATTCAAAGGAAATGTTATGCATACTAAAACTGGTAACTAGTGTCAGGTTAACAGATACTGTTGTCGTTATCCTGTTTTGTAGATATAAATGTGGAACCTGGCTTACATCAGTGGAGCCACATTAGGTGAAGGGAGACTTCTCTGCCTGCCCTTCCCTCTGCAGTGCATTCCTTCTTAAACAGCATGGGCAGTGGGTTGTCTGCAGTGGGGGGGGGGAATAATGAAATATATTTCTCCCCCCCCCCCATTCCTCAGATGGAAAAGGAGGTCAAGAACAAGCCATGATTTGTATTGTAGTTAAGTAAAAAGCCAAATTAGATAAAAATATTCTTTATGTTCGGGGGAGGGGCGGTATATAAAATTGATTATAAATAAAAATAAATAAATAAATAAATGTTCCTTTATTTTTTTTTAAAGAGAGCAAATTGGTTACAGTGTACACCAACCAACAAGCCACCATACCCTGGCTGTTTCCAATATCCAAATGAGATCAATATACTAGTGCAAGTGATTTAATAAAGCCAAAAAGTACAGATAAGTGCAGTAAAGTGCTGATTACACAACATATATTATGTATTCTGCACAAAATGTATTATACACAATACTTTTGCACTATTTGTCCTTTACTGCACTTACTTGCTTCTTTATTAAGCCCTTAGACTGCACAGCACGCTTTTATGTTTGAAAATCCCTTTTATAAACTGGCGAGTTGCCCTTAAATGTATCACATTGTATATATTCAGCTGCCCTGACCTGGATCGTCCAGGCTAGCTTGATCTCAGAAGCTGGGCAGCACAGCCCTGGTTAATACTTTTGACAGGAGAACACCAAGGAATAGTAGAGTCATTGTGCAGAGGAAGGCAATGACAAGCCACCTCTGTTAATCTCTTGCCTTGGAAACTACTGGGTTGCCATAAGTCGGCTGTGACTTGACCGCACATTAAACACTTGTTCTGAGTCAGATTTGCACTAATAAGCCACCCTGAGAGGCACCATTGCAACCTTCAAGTTGTTTCTTTTTCCAATCTTTGTTTCTGCAGTGTGAGCAGGACTGAACGTAGTGGAAGATATGGTTCTATTTTAGATCGAGATGATCGTGATGATCGAGATTCCAGAAGCCGGCGACGTGATTCTGACTATAAAAGATCCAGCGAGGAGCGCAGAAGTGATAGATATGATGATTACAGAGACTATGATGGAAGAGATTATGATGGCCGAGATTATGATGGAAGAGATTATGACGGCAGAGATTATGATGGCAGAGATTATGATAGTCCTGAGGTAAGTAAGAGATGTGCATAATTTGGTAGGCTGTGAATAAACTATGGAGCTAACTTATCATATTGAGTGGATTTGTACTCATCCATATTTATCAGTGGGATGCTTTCTGGCTGAGATTAATCATATATTATGGCCAATAACCTTATTCTGTTGGATGTCTTTTACCTGGCATTGATAAAACCGTCCAATCTTAAAATCAACAAACACAATTAGCATTTGCAGAAAATAATAAAAATTGTTTGTGGAATGAACAAATACACTAGTGCACAGGGAAGCATTAAAGAGTAGTTTTTATTACTCTTAAAATGGTCTATTTAGTGGATAAATTTTTATACAATTGTCTTGTTATCTGGCACTGTATACACTTGCTGAAGTGCTTTTTTATTTGGCAGAGGGAGCGTGAACGACGTAATAGTGATAAATCTGAAGATGGATATCATTCTGATGGAGACTATGGAGAACATGACTATCGAAACGACATTAATGATGAGAAAGAAAGCAAGACCATCATGTTACGTGGGCTTCCTATCACTGTTACAGACTATGATGTAAGTAAATTCACTTTCTTAAGGAGTATGTAGTCTTAGCTTTTTAGTTCTAAATTTGTGTTAAGAATTTTTCCTCTTCTATTTAAGTGAATGTTTAGTGGTTTTGAATCTCAATTTCTCTGGCTTGGATACAGAGATCTCTCTGGACAAGTGAAAGGCACTATTCTTGTGGGCTCACTAACTTCCCTTCTGCCTACTTGGAGAGTCCTTTAACTTTCTGGTTCCAGTGTTTGGGGAACACGGGGATCAAGGGGAGGATGTCAGCTAGCCTGTGTGTGCATATGTTAGAAGTTCATTGTGAGGTCTTCGTATCCAAACTTTTAAATCGTGGAAATACTGTGCATATATCTTCTAAAAGTCTTATTATTTCTATGTCTTTATATTTAATGTGTCAAAGGCCCCTTCCGCACACGCAAAATAATGCGTTTTCAAACCACTTTCACAACTGTTTGCGAGTGGATTTTGCCATTCCGCACAGCTTCAAAGAGCACTGAAAGCAGTTTGAAAGTGCATTAATCTGCATGTGCGGAATGAGCCAAAGTGTATTAAAATTAACTCTAAAAATAGATTAGGTTCAAATATTAGAGATTTCTGGTTCAAACTGTATACCTGTTCATATGAATTACTAATAAATGCAGTCCTAACATAAAATGATGAGCTGCTAACAGATGCAGTCCAAAAGGAAGGTATAAATATGTTGTTAATGCTTGTACAGTGAATTGAACTCTCTTGCTTTGCTAGAAGTTGAGCATCTTGTTATGAATGTACTATTTTTCTTAAGTTATTCTGTATTTTAGAACAACTGAACTGAATCTGTGATAGTTAAAGTGTAATCATTAATAGTCTGTTGATGTTAGTGGGTGTTAATGACTGATTATAATTGTACAAAAGTCAGCCATTTACAAGGTGCATGTGATTAATTTGAAAATCTCTGGCATTTTTATTTGTTTTATTTATTATTGGATTTTTATACCACCCTCCCCTGAAGGGCTCAGGGCGGTGTACAAATAAACACAGACAGGCATCTTACCATAGCAAAAGTTTGTAATTATTATAATGCTCATCTCATTGAACTACTTCTGTTTCTGGAGAATAATCAGAAGGAAGAAATGATCTCAAGTAGGGTGGAGGAGACACCAACCCGCAGAGCTTATGGAATTGTATCCAGTGATATGAGACATCTTAGGTCAAAGAGTTTAGGATTTGAATGTCAATATCATGCAGCGTACATGACTAGAGGCTGGAGTTCTCATCCTTTTTAAACCCAGCTATCTTGTGATTTGTTTGGTTTTTTTTGGGGGGGGGGGAGTTCCTGTGATGTAGAAAGAAACTAATTTTTGTAGAATCTTAAGGTGGATCTTGTATTTTGTTTGCGTTGGGTCTGTTGTAGTAAAGTTAAGACCTAATTAAAGTTTGAAATTGGTTGAACATTATCTATGCAGCCCAGTATTTTTTTAATACTGACAATATTTTGTCAAACTTGGAAATAGATCCGAGAGATCATTGAATCCTGTGAAGGCCCTCGGCCTGCCGATGTGAGGCTGATGAAAAGAAAGACAGGTGAGAATTCTACTTTTTTTTCCTTTTTGGCTCCATCTTCCTCTTCCCCAGGCCTAAAACAGTTTTCAAAACTGTCCCACATCTGCAAGTACAAAGCAAAATGAAAGGTTTGCCATGGTTAAGGAATTTGGCCTTTTGAAAGGCTATAGGTAGTGGAAGAAGCCATCAGTTTTTATATATATATTAAAAGATATTGGTAAGTAAATCTACTGTAAATCAGTTTTTAAATTACTAGTCTGTTGCATGATCTTTAAACATGAACCCCATTCAGGTGGAATGTAGCCTACTGAGGCAGCTTCATTTCCTTGCCATGGCAAAACAAGAAGCAAATTCAGAGTTGACGTCACATTTATAAAACTGCTTTGTCATGAAGTAATGAAGCAGTTGGAGAGAGATTCACCTGTTTTTAAGGAACTGACTAACACAAGTATCCCGTCTATATCTGAATGCTGTCTCTAGGTGTAAGCCGTGGTTTCGCCTTCGTGGAGTTTTATCACTTTCAAGATGCTACCAGCTGGATGGAAGCCAATCAGGTTGCTCCACTCACCAAGTCTAGATATTCCTGAAATGGAACAAGTCTGTACAGTTTTTAAAAAGGAATAACTAAAAAGCTGAAGGAGTTGTTTGTTCCAAAACCGTGACTTCCGAAAGATACCAAGCTTTGTGTATATTAAATTTTTTAAAGTGAATAACATAGATTTTTTAAAAATTTGAATAATGTAGAAAACCTGGATTATCTGTTGGCAGTCTTATGAGACCAGCATAAATCTGTGTTTAACTGTTCACTAGTAACAGTGCTTTAACACATATACTAATAAGTTTTGAAACATTTAACCAGACTTTTAAATAATTATTTCTACAATAGTTCCTTGTTAAATTCCCACCAAAATTAATTCTTTAAATATCCAACCAATTCTGGCTATTCCAGATTTTGTAAGTATGCTTTATGGTAGTACAAATTGCAAAGATACAATATTTGAAACTTAAAAATGAAAACATTTGCAATTTTAGCAAAAGTTGCGACTTAAGTAAAAATATATTCAATTTGCGAAAGCAGTTAATATATAGAACGGGAAAGAATAAGAATACTCTTAAATGAAACTAATTATTTTGCTTCATAATTCCAGCACGTTGATATTTTATTGATTTTAATTACATCACTTCCTCTTAATGAAATTATTGGACTGATGAATTGTTATAAAGCTAGAACCACGTAGCTTTATATGGATGATACGAAAATACAAAGAGCAAAGATATAACTCATTGCTTTGAAAAAGCATGTTGTAATCTATAATCTTATTGTTTAATGACTGTTTGAACTTATTATTTTGGGCAGCTATATGTAATTAATAGTTAAAATCTTTGCATGCTTTATGTGGCCTATACAGTGGCCATAGAATGCAATGGGACCACAAAATCTGGTAAACACATTAACTTGCTAGTAAACTGGAATCACAGTTTTAATGTATACAAAGCTGTATCAATGTTCATGGATCAATTTCAAACTCCAAAATAATCACACATCCTTTAGTAATAGGGAAAAAGTAGCTGAGCCTCCCTAATGGCCCTGTTGCCATTGAACTGTCAGACAAACATGATACAATTGTAAATATGCCAGCATCTTTTGTTTGTGTGTGCATACTCCAGTTATTTCTGAGCCTTCAGCCTTACCCTCTTCTTTCATGGGGGTACTGAATTATCTACTCCAGCAATAGAGGACAAGGTCTGCACTCTATCTTTGCCAGATCCTTTAACACTCTTGGAGCCAATACTTCTAGAACTCAGTGTCTAAAGTTACTTTCAGATAAATTTTGAGCCACATTAACTCAACATTCACATCCCCTGGACATACTTAAAGGTGCATCTCTCTGAAAGAAAGATTATAACAGAACTTGCAAAAAGTTTGGGGGGATTACAGGATTTTATATAGAATTCGAGTTAGTTTGAGATTCAGAAACTTGGCATCTTTTTAAAGTAGCTAATCCTTTATAACATTCACTAATTTGAAGGGGCACTTGGGCACCAATTGGCGAAACTTCCGTATCAGTCTAGTTATTTGAAGAAAGCTGTTTTCTGAAGGACACAAACCTATTGTGCAAGCTTTCATGTGTAATGGTAAAATTATCTAGAGGAATTTATGCTGAACGTGTGTTCAGTATAAGCTTTGAAGTGTACTCAGGGTCCTTGCACAAAATACTGTACTTTCAAAGAGCCACATGAAGAAAGCAACTGAGAAGTCCATTTGTTTGAAGTTTTAAAGATCTAGGGCTGTTGGAGTTGGGGAAGAAGTGAAGCAGTCACTTAACAGTACTTTTAAAAGCTGTATGTTGCTATGCCATTACGATTCGGTCTCCTTTGAGACACTTCCTGGTTCCATGTCAGCGCTTAGTTTTGGCAGCTTGATCAACATTCCCTGATCCTGTTTACTTTTACTGCACATCCCATTTTCTTGCTGCCCATGTCCTCCTGCAGGACTGGATGGGCAAAGTGTAGGTGGCGGTGGTTGGTCCTGTACGTTCTCCCCATATGTTGGTCCATTTAATTCATGAGCACTGAATCCTCCGAAGTGTGCTCTGCCATGGGAAAATGGACACCTGCGCTGTGATTCTGAAATAACTAGATCTTCTTTTTTTGCAGAAAAAACTGGTGATTCAGGGGAAACAAATTGCCATGCACTACAGCAATCCCAGGCCTAAATTTGAAGACTGGCTTTGTAACAAGGTAAGGCATTTTCTGCAAAGAAGCAGACTTCTCAGTTGCTGTTTAGTTATATTTACATAACTATATTTTTTACGTGAATGTTATTTTTACAATCTCCTTTCTTGCTGCATTAGCTGCCAAAACAGTTTAAGTTCAAACAGTAGGCAGTACAAACAGTAGCACCAGTTAGCTTGTGGCAGGAGTATTGGAGTTCTGTTTTTGGTGAGAAAAGAAACCTTGTACTGGATGATCAGCTGATGTGTCAGACATGGAGAACAGATGACTACTGATGGTGCCTTGGCTCTTACTCTAAAATCTATTTCAATCTAATACTGTTACCCTACTTCCTTGTGATCTGGTTGCAATGCTTTCTCTTTTTTACTGTCCTAAGAAAAAATATATCACTCAAATTGACTGAGGTGGGGCTTCTTCCTTCTTCAGACCAAGCTGTTACAGGATTGAGTTGTAATGTGATGATACACAACCATTGTGATTTCAAATTCATGTGGAGTTGAGATAGTATATTCAGAAATACTGATCACCTGGCTAGGGCATCCTCTGATCATTTCCACTTTTGTCCATATTGAGAACCACCCAGATCTGTTATACTACATAAGACTCTAGACCCGTGGTGGTGAACCTTTGGCACTCCAGATGTTATGGACTACAATTCCCATCAGCCCCTGCCAGCATGGCCAATTGTAGGGGCTGATGGGAAGTGTAGTCCATAACATCTGGAGTGCCAAAGGTTCGCCACCACTGCTCTAGACACAAGTCAAAGCGCGCTTGGTCTCTAGGCCTCATAGTGGATATTCTTAATCTGTTGTCCCAAGATTGAATTGATTCTTCTTCGAAATTGAGTGGGCATTTCTAAGGGTGAAGTGTTTTAACAAAGTACTGTTACATCTGCATACTCCTAGATGCTACATCCTCTGTACATTGAAGCTGACTGATGTCTGGCATACCTTGGCCTTGACAGTTTACCATTTGCACCACTGTCTGCTGGATAATTTATTTATTTTATTTTTGTTTTTATACCCTACCTTCCCCATAAGGGCTCAGGGCAGCGAACAACCACAATTATACATAGTAAACCCCATAAAACATTTAAGTCAGTTAATTTAGATCAGATAAAAACAGTAACAATGAAAATGAATGTGTAGTTAGAGTTGATAATTGGTTTACTTAAAAATATTTTTTGTAGATGTAGTTTGTTCTTTAGTAATATGATTTTTAGCTGTCAAGTTGCAGCTGACACGGTAACCCCGTATAATAAATAAAACATACTACTTAAAATAGTGGTGTAATAAAATGTGATACATTGATTTTACATTTTAGTGCTGCCTTTACAACTTCAGGAGGCGATTAAAATGTTTTCGATGTGGAGCAGATAAGTTTGGTAAGTTCAAATAACAGTACAATTTAATATAAACTCTACCGAACTAGACTAGCGTAACTTAGGTGTCATTTTATAGAGGTCTGTGACATCAAGTAATTTATTCCTACTGTGTTACTAAATACAATTTTCTCTCTTTTACAATGGAGATTCAGAACAGGAGGTACCACCTGGAGGATCAGAGGCTGTTCAGTCTGTGGATTACTATTGTGACAGTGAGTCTTCTCGAAGTTTCTTTCACACTGGGGTGCAGAGGGTCCTGAGAGTATTGAAGGAGTAATCTGATATTTAGGCAACTGTAATTGGGTGTTTCTGTCTCACAAGCTATTATAAGGTAAAAACCAAAATCCCAAGCTGCTGAAGCACTCTAATGACACATAGGAGCTGGGTAAACCTTTTCTGGCTAAGGGCACTTGTGATCTAAGTCTTGAGCCTGCAACAGCTGTGAGGATGCACTCTCCATACTCACTTTCCCTATCCAATGTCAGTATCACTTTTGTTCCTCTTTTCTGACTGCTTCTGCTGCAGTCTTGCAACATACATACCCTGTTTTTTCCTCCTTTTAGGACTACTCTTCATCCTCCAGAGTGGCTCCTTGCCCTTCCAGTCAGACCCACTGATTTCCCTCATTGTCTCTTAGTGATTCCCCTCCTGTGACCATGCCCTTTCACATTTTTTCTCTTGATCTGGGTGATCCTTTAGTTACTCTCTGTTTCACTCACACATGCGAAGAAAGGGTTTAGTAGAAAAATAAAGTCACGAAATTGGTTTAGCTTTAAAACCAATCCATGAAAAGTATACTGAAATAGTCAACAAGGAGAATGTGAATATATCTTGGTTTGTCTCGTTCCTCCCAGGATGCAGTGAGAGGGTAAGTATTGGAGGCAACAGTTTGGCTACGCGGTCTCTGGATTGTGGGGTTCTGCAGAGTTCAATCTTGTTAGAGGGTGTTATTTAATATCTACACGTGTCCTCTGTCTAAGATTGTCATAACGTTTGTAATTGGGTGCCACCAATATACTGATGACATACACTTTTTTCTCTTGCTGAAAAAACAGCCTGTGGTTGGCCCTGAGCTAGTACCTTGATGCCATGGTTCAGGCAGAGCTGGATGAAGTTATATCTAGCTGAGTCTGAAATCCTGTTGGCTGTGAAAGGCTGGATCACAGGGGATTTGCAGGTCTCTGCTCTGGATAGGGTCCAGCATGCATCAGTGGACTCCATAAGGAGGCTAGCGGTCTGGCTAAACACTTCACTTACCTTGGACAAACTAGTGTCCTCTGGCGAAATTATAATTTTTCTGACTCCACCATGCTTCATTCTGTCCCCCTGTTTGTCCTGGTCAGACTTAACCCCAGTCATGGAACTTGTCACCTCCAGATTGGACTATTGCAGTTCACCCTATGCAGGGCTGTCCCTGAAGTTGCTTTGGAAACTTGTCAGTCTGTTGGCTGATACTTTGTGCTGTGCACATATTCGGCCTATTTTGAATCAGCTGCACTGGCTTCTAATTGGTTTTCTGGTAAAATTCAAGATGCTAGTTTAAAACTTTTAAAGCCCTAGATGGTCTGGGGCCATCATACCTTAAGAATCACCTCTCCTGTTATGACACCCCCCCCCCCCCAATTCCACTTTAAGGACTTCTGGTTGTGGTTCGCCCTTTGGTAGTTCAATACCCTCAGCAAGAACAAGGGCTTTTTCAGTTGTGGTCCTAGCCTTGTGCAATTCTTTGACTAAAAATATGTGTCTAGGTTCACAGGGCCAGTAAGACGGAATAATTCCTTCAGGTGTTCCATTGAGGCAGTCTTACTGGGTTACTTTCAACTCTGGAAGTCATGGCAGAGTACCAGGATGTTAAATTGTTTTATAGAATGTTTGCATTCTATTTATGTTTTGTATCTGTGTTGTTAACTGCCCTGAACCCTGATAGCTGGGGAGGGGGCAGGATAAAAATAAATATGGTTAAAGTTCTGGAGGGTGTTTAAATATTCATATTAACATCCAAGCGGTTTTGAGATAATCAGTAGTTAGTGGGATTAATGTAGTGGTTATAACAATAATTTTCTCTCTCTCCAGCTCTTATTCTCCGCAATATAGCTCCTCATACTGTAGTGGAATCTATCATGACTGCTCTGTCACCCTATGCTTCCCTGGCAGTAAATAATATCCGACTTATCAAAGATAAACAGACCCAGCAAAATAGAGGCTTTGCTTTTGTACAGTTATCTTCCGCAATGGTAAGGATGCATTTTATTTCACTTTGACATTAGATTTTGGGTTAAACCTGGAGAAAGATCTGTTTCTCCAGAATATTCCGGTTGATTTAGTTGTACAACACCTGGCTGTTTTGTTAGTTTCTCTAGAGAGGCAGTAGGATTGAAAGCCCTTGGAACTGGTTCTTTTGAGAAGCATCATGGGCATGGCTTACACTCTACTGAGTGATCACTTGGATATTAATGCCGAGTTTAGCACACCCTTGTAAATGTGACAGATTTACAGTCATCAGTCTGTCATTGTTAAGTGAGGCTGTGAATTTCTTTTATGAACTATGTTATGTTACTATAGTCAACAGATGGACACCATTTGTAAATCTTTGTGTTGATACTTTTAACATTTTGATAATTTGAGTGATAATAACAATAGTACTCTTTTTAGGATGCTTCTCAGCTGTTGCAGATTTTGCAGAGTCTTCAGCCTCCTCTGAAAATAGATGGCAAAACAATTGGTGTGGATTTTGCAAAGAGTGCCAGGAAGTGAGTTACAAATCGTTGGGTTTTTTCTAAAGGTTTCCTAAGAATCTGTCAGTGGTACAGAACTTAAAGCATTACAGTTTGTTGTGTGGTTTTTAGTCTTAAATAAAGTCTTAAGGAAGGAAATCTTACCACCCAGTGTCATCTTGGTAGCTGATGTCTAGGGGTGAAAACATATTTAGTTGCTTGTTCTTTGTTTCAGGGATTTACTTCTTCCAGATGGTAACCGAGTCAGTGCTTTCTCTGTGGCTAGTACAGCAATTGCAGCAGCCCAGTGGTCATCCACCCAGGTAGAGTATCTGTAAAATAGATTGCTAGTGGAAGGACTCTTAGTGATTTAAATAACCTAGTTGTTTTGAACAGTATGTGATGCTTACTCGTGGCTTTCAATTTGTAGCCTCAGAGTGGAGAAGGCAGCTCAGTTGACTTCAACTACCTCCAGCTAGGACAGGATGGTTACTCCCAATATGCTCAGGTAAGATAAATGTTGATATAACAAAGAGCGTGCATATATCTATTCCAAGGGTTCTTGACACCATATAACTTTATTGTGTACTTCTTTACATCATTTCACAGGATTATCAGCAGTTCTACCAGAATCAAGCAGGGGCATTGGATGCAGATGCAGCCACAATATCAGGTAACACCGCTTTCTCTTTGTAGTACAAGTAGTTGTATAAATGCCACGTAATTGAACCAGTCTGACTTTAGAGCCGTTGTCAACCCACCCCCAAATCAGTTCTCCTAATCTTGGCTGTGGCGACTATGAATAAAGTAGTGGTTTAAGTTGGGAGTATCTTTGGCTGATTCTGAATGGGCCAAAAACAGCGGTGTGAAAATGGTGTGAAAACAGTTTAAACCCTTTTACACCCTTTTAAACCCTTTTACACCATTTTCACACTGCTGTTTTTGGCCCATGCAGAATCAGCCAAAGTGAAGTGTAGTGGCAAATAATCAAGGACTTAGAAATAATAAACCATTTTAGTGCACAGGATGGTCTCCAAGACCATATTGATAGAGTTATCAGATGAGGTGGTAGAACTGGATTGTGTAACCAGAATGTCTGTGAGCATACTTTCTTCATGGGGGGTGGGTTTCAGATGCACTTTGGCAAATTGAGTTGTAGTTCAAATAATGAAGTACTATATTTCATGACTCTTCCTCCTTGAATTCTAAACATTCTATTTGTTGGTAGGTACTTCAGTTGCAGCAACAACTACAGCAGCTGTTGTTTCCCAGAGTCCTCAGTTGTATAATCAACAAACTAACTCACCTGAATCCCCGGTAAATACCAAATGTCTTCTGTTTCAGAATGATCCTCTTGCACACAGAGCTTGGCTTAGCTTGGAATTCTTACTCATTTCACATAAATTTACTTACATATGAATTCAGATTCCATAGCACTTTTATTTTTATTGTTTGTAATGATTCTGTATGATAGTATTAGGCAGATGTTTACCTCACAGCCCAAGACAGCCAGGGTCTGAGCCTGTTCCTTGCAACCTGCTATGAAGTATTGGGTAGTAGGCTCATGAGGATTGCTTTTTGTGCATACATCAAAGAAATACATCTCTATGTGTGAATGTATCTTGTAAGAAAAAATACACTACATTTAAGCTACTCTGCAGTAATGGATGTTCTCTTTCCCCCCAGGGGCAGGCACAGCCAAGCACTAGTTCCCAAGTGCCATCAACATCTCCAATTGGTATAGTTCCTGGGACCAAATATGGTAAGCAGAATTAATTGCTACTAATTTTTAAATAATATGTCTTATTTTACTCTGGAAGCTTGTATAATAGCTTTATTGGAGAAGTGGCCTTAGAGGGAGCAGAATGCAGAATATTTATTAGCATATTCTTATACGAGCAAGGCAATGCCTGCTCTCTCAACCTCTTAGAAAACAGCATTCTTAATTAGCTGCCACTTGACACCCAAACTCAAGGTATGTATTGGGCTGTGCTGGCTGCTTTTTCCCAGACTAGTATATTCATCCTGCAAGATGATGATGGACTGAGAACAACTGTTATAATGGTTTTCACTACTGTGATCCCAGATTTCTTAATTGTTACTAAATCTTTACATAATATGAGTACCTTGGTAATAGGACACAATGTCATTTTACAGCCATCCCAGACACTTCTACATATCAATATGATGAATCATCAGGTTTCTATTACGATCCTGTGACAGGGCTGTATTATGATCCAAACTCCCAGGTAAACAGAATTCTCTTGGCTACTGGAATTTTAAAAAATAAAAGGCAACTTGGGTCATCAAAGAGACTTTTGCAGTAGCGGGGTGGGGTGAGATATTTAAGAGACTAAATGAAAGAAAAAGCTGTGGCTGGAAGAGGAGGGAGGGAGGTGCATGGAAAAAGTAGCAGGGATTATTGTTAGCTCTTACATGAACAAGGTAGCTGTGACTGTTTTGCCTTACATGAAGCAACATTGTTCTGTTATAGCTCAAAATCTGAGGCAGACAGAAATTTTGTGGCTATCCTAAGTGGAAAATATTTTTGTCAGAGTCGACCTGGCAATTGGGAAAGCTTTCTTATCTAAAGTTTTGGACAACACCAAACAATGCTAGTAGACAGACCTGCAGTTTGTGATATATTAGTATTTGCATAGGTCCATGTGGTATGAGGCTACCATGCAAGTTTTTGATTTACATGCTTCTGGCATCTGTTTACCTTGTTAGATTTAGCATTCTTTGAGATGCCCTTTGCTGCACATTTTGAAACGGTGCAAGCAATGACATAAAATATTTTGAACCTATTGTAGTCTTGAGATATAGAGGCTGTAATTCCAAAAATCCTGTCTCAGTTTGCTAAAACAGTAGTAGTTTTATTTCTCGTAGGCTGTTTATGAATATCTAAGAGGTCTTTGTTCTTTTTAGTACTACTACAATGCAGTAACACAACAGTATCTGTACTGGGATGGTGAAAAAGAGACCTACCTACCTGCTGCAGAGGGAACATCCTACCAACAAAATGCACCTCCAGCCAAAGAAGGGAAAGAAAAGAAAGAGAAACCCAAGAGCAAAACAGCCCAGCAGGTGACATTAAAGTGGCATCTTTGAAGAATTACATTTTTTTTGTGACTGGAAAACTGGGTATTTTAAACTACCTAACAATGGGAAGGTGTCACGGGAAATGGGACACTGTAGAGAAGCAGGGACATCAGAACGCTATGACTTGCATGTTTAGAGCATAACTGGTTCTGGAGCTCTGTCCTAGAGCTAAGGAATATTCCAGGTCAGCCTTCAAATGGCCGAGCGTTGAGAGTTGGCTCTGCAGATTTCCAAAACAGATATTTTCTCACTAGAGTTCCATTTCATATGAAATAAGCAGTCACGGGTGAGTAACATTGAAAGAAAAGAAAATAGAAAAGGATTTGTGTATAGATGTGACAATTAATTACTATGTAATTGTAGTCCTAGAAGGTATCTGTGATACTATGCAGAAAAATAGCTGAACTCTTTTTTTTTCTTGCTCAGATTGCTAAAGATATGGAACGTTGGGCTAAAAGTCTAAACAAACAGAAGGAGAATTTCAAGAATAGTTTCCAGCCTCTAAATGTGAGGGAGGAAGAAAGACGGGAGTCTGCAGCTGCAGATGCTGGTTTTGCTCTCTTTGAGAAAAAGGTAATAGTGATTGACTAGTAGGGTTTGATATGAAAGAGAAGGTCCAGCATATACAGTGTTTGGGCTCATAATGTGTTTTCTTATTGCAGGGCACTTTATCTGAGAGACAACAGATAATGACAGAGGTGATAAAGAATGGGGAAGATGACAACCCACTCAATGTAAGTGTAAAGTGACCTGTATGGCAGAGACGCATCTAGGGGAAATGGAGCCAGAGGCAATGAGTTTTCCGCCCACCCACCCCCACTCCATTTTCCCTAGATATGCCCCAGCCCCCTGCCCAGCTCCCCACCCCTGCGCCCCACTTACCACAGCCAGTAAGGAACTGGGGAAGGCAGGAGCTGGCCCGCAGGAAGGGGGGGTGGGGCTCCGCAGCTTGGACGGGTGCTGTGGTGGCAGGATGGCTTCAGCCACCTGCGGCTGAGCCCCTCCCCCCCCCCTCTGTGCAGGCCACCTCCTGTTCTCCCTCGGGCAGCAGCATAGCCACACAGCACGCCCACCGGTTTCCGGGCTGTGTGGCCGTGGTCAGGTAGATCTTGTTCCTAACGTTTCGCCTGCATCTGTGGCTGGCATCTTCAGAGGTGTATCACAGAGAGAAGTCTGAGGAACAAGATCTACCAGACCACGGCCACACAGCCCGGAAAACCCACCACAACCAGTTTACTCCAGCTGTGAAAGCTTTCAGCAATACAATGAAATTTTTATCTTTTCTTGTAATAGTCTGACTTGAATGTTTGGGATAGGGCCATGCTTTGGTTCCTTATTGCTGGAACTGTAAAAAAACACATATCCCAGATATTCTGAAGAGTCTTTGTTGGTGAGGCTTCTGCCCTTTCCTCTTTATGGCTCCTACTTAGTAGTAGTTCTCTTTTTTTGACTGAATGTTGGAAAGGGTTGTAGTACTAGTATTAGAGGCAGAATACAGATAAACAGTTTATCCACACAAGTTTACTAGTGCATCAGCAGCTCTTTGAGGCAGTCTACATCCATCTGAAAAGTGTAACAAGCCCAGCAAGCTCTCCAAATTAACCCTCTAACTATGTACCACTCAGTCTTCTCTCCTTGAGTTTGTCACCAGTAGGTAATATATTTTGCAACTATGCTAATGCTTGGCATTACTTTTCTTCCAGCGTGGGTTGGTGGCTGCTTATAGCGGAGACAGTGACAATGAAGAGGATTTCCTGGAAAGACTGGAAAGTGAGGAAGAAAAATTAACTGATTGGAAAAAAATGGCCTGTTTATTATGTAGAAGACAATTTCCAAATAAAGATGCTCTACTAAGGCACCAGCAACTCTCCGATCTACACAAGGTAGTATACTTGTTCATTTTTTTTACAGTGCAGAATCTGGTGTGGCATAGAGCTGAAAATCAATTTATTCTGTTAGCTGTGAAGGCAAAGGGAGCATGGAGAATTTTTTAGAAAGATTTGGAATTAGTGGATATCTTCTCTTTATACAGTAGTACAGCTCAGCTGGAATGAATCTCATTGTCTTTGCAAATATAAAATAACTTCAGTTTTGTTTTTTAGTTACTCTAGATGTCTTGTAAATTTATATAATGTTATACCTTCATGTAACTCAAGGCAGCTTATGTAGGATCTACCATGAGGTCTCCTATTCAGACAATGCTTAGTTTTGTAGTTGTGAAGTCTCAGCCAGGATGTGGGGTCTAGCGATAGATAACATTGTAAATTGTGAAAATACTATATGCTAGTCATGTCTTAAACTAATAGGGCTATAAGTTAATTTCAAAGGGCAAGTGGGTTGGTCTGTAACAGAAGAGCTGAATTGGAGTCCAGGAGCACCTGGGACCAATAAGACTTTGGGGATATAACCTTTTGAGTCAACGCTTTCTTTTGAGATAAAGTTGCTAACTTTCAAAAATGGTATTTATTTGTTCAGTTTAATTATTAAATGATGCAATATAATATTTTTTCATGTAAAGCAAAACATGGACATGTACAGACGATCTAGACTGTCAGAGCAAGAACTTGAAGCCTTGGAAATGCGTGAGAGAGAGGTTAGTAGTAAAAGACCACAACATTAGAGGAGATATCCAGGCCCTAAGCAATATTGTGGTGTAAATTTGGTACCAGAAATTGTTTCTAGTTTTGAGGAGAAGGGGTGAAATTCACAAAGTGTGCCAATATATTGTTATCTGAAAAATCACAAAGAACTTCTGATAGCCTAACTAGATTGCATCCAGATACTGATAAGTGTCACACATGTATAGTAGCTGTTAGAATAAAATTTTTCTGTTGTGACTGTGTTTTGTTCAACCCTGTTATCATCTGAAAGTCTTGGCATAAAAGATCAATCCCAGTGTTGTCAGAGTGAGAATCTATAGACACACTGTTGTATTCTGCTTGACTGGTAGTTGCATACTTTTGCCTAGGTCATGTGTTGCAAAGTTGGATCAACAGTGACAAAAGGTTAATGGGCTTCATCTAATTTCAGATGAAATACAGAGACAGAGCAGCTGAACGCCGTGAGAAGTATGGCATTCCTGAGCCACCAGAGCCGAAGCGGAAGAAAGTGTTTGATGCTGGCACTGTGTATGTATTTGAAAGATATTGTAATTACTGTTAGAAAAAAGTGAGAAATTCTGTTCTTACCTTAACTGTGTTACTTTTCTGTAGGAATTACGAGCAGCCCACTAAAGATGGTATCGACCATAGCAATATTGGCAACAAAATGCTTCAGGCCATGGGATGGAGGGAAGGCTCAGGATTAGGAAGGAAATGTCAAGGCATCACAGCTCCTATTGAGGTAAGAATGGGCAGGGTTACTTATTAGAGAAAGATCTGAATGCTTTTCAGTCTTAACTATTTTCAGGTTTCCCCCCCTAATTTTGCTATCAAGAAGGAGGACGTTTACAAAATGTATGTCTCTCTGAGGCTGCTTTTTAAAAAGGACAGTCTGAATCTTCTGCAATAATTTATAGAACTGTTTTCCCTTTCATGTAATTTGGGATTTTTCTACATGTGGCTGTTTGCACTTGTACTGGGAGGCAGCGAGTGTACATTTCCACAGCAACAGAGCTTTTAATGGAAGGATATAAGTAAATAAGACATTAACTTGTTCTTCAACTCTGATATCTTGGCAGTATATGATGTATTATGACCAACAGTTTCAAATGCTTTTGTATAAAGACACTATTTGAGAGTATTGTTTAGGAAAAACATTCTGTCCATTTAGTAGTTAACTAATCCTAAACAGTCATACCTTCTTAGGCCATCAGTGAATTTAAAAGGGGGTAACAGCTTACAGTTTCACTATTAATATCGGGGTTAAATAATGTTCTTCCTTACTTAGGACATATGGCATGGGCAATAAACAATTTTAATCATACCATCTTTTACTTCTTTCAAGCTGCTAAAGATCTGTTTTCTTTTGCAGGCTCAAGTGAGAATGCGAGGGGCAGGGCTGGGAGCAAAGGGTAGTTCTTACAATGTGTCCACTGCTGACTCCTACAAAGATGCTGTACGGAAAGCTATGTTTGCCCGATTCACTGAAATGGAATAAGATCCGTCCATCTTTGACGCTCACAAGGAACAAAGCATTTCTCCATTCAACTTAATTGACTGTTAAAAACCTTATGGCCTCAGGCACTGCCATGTTTGAGTTATGACTTGGGGTTAACCATTTCCATTCCAGGGTTTTCCTTTACTTCCAGCACATTGCTGCTGTGGATCACAGAAAGCGAAGCAATCCAGCTTCCTGTTGGAAGAATGTTTCCAGATGAAGAGGGGGTGCTGTATCTATGCTTTTTTGTATATAGTGTAAATCAGTGTGTTGTGTTTAGAAGTTTGTGTAGTCTTAAAAACCACTCCTGTCCTCTGGAGCAGTGGAAGTGTTAATGTGACTTGACGCTCTCTCTCTGCCTACTTTATATTGTTTCCCATTTTGGCAAAGTTTTCCTGTACATTTTGTATATGTCTTTGTATAGACTTTTTGAAGATTTTTATTCTAGATGGTTCAGGCTTCTTTCAAACAGAAATAAAATCCGAAACCAAGCTTTTTTTTTAAATGTAAGGTATATTTTTCAGTTGATTCTCTGCAACAAGTCTGTGCAAAGTAGCTTACAGTCAAAATGAAGTGGAGCCAAATGGGGGCAGGTACTGCTGTTCCCCAAATGGCATGTCATATACCTGCAGAAGTAATGCCAGCTCAAGAAGAAGGGGGAGATGGATGTTGCCTGAATTTCCTTGGGACCACATACTACTATGTCAGTGATGGCGAACCTTTTCAAGACGGAGTGCCCAAATTGCAACCCAAAACCCACTTATTTATCGCAAAGTGCCAACACGGCAATTTAACCCGAATACTGAGGTTTAAGTTTAGAAAAAACAGTTGGCGCCAAGGCATGTGTTATTCAGGAGTAAGCTTGGTGGTAGTTGGTGGCTTTGCTTTGAAGCAACCATGCAACTCTTCCAACAGGTGAATCACAGCCCTAGGAGGGTTTACACAGAAGCAAGCCCCATTGCCAGCAACTGAGCTTACTCCCAGGTAAAGGATCGCACTTTAGTTCTTCGCATAAAAATCAGTGGGGTTTAATATCGCTTAACAGGGTTACCTACACTGCTTCCCCAAAACTAGGTCTTAGGTTTAATGCTAATAATCGAGGCCAGCCTAGATGGGGGGGGGGGGGCACTCTGTTTGCGCGTGCCCACAGAGAGGGCTCTGAGTGCCACCTCTGGCACCCGTGCCATAGGTTCGCCACCACTGTACTATGTCCTTGTCAATCCTGAAGCTTTAGTGTGTCTGTTTTGTATGTCTTAGCACCACTGGGGCAGAGTGGGAAAGAGTTATGCTGCTGAGCACCCTTATGATTCAGAGATAACCTAGTTTAAAAAAAAAACTCATGTGGAGTTAAGACTTCAGGGAAAAATCCCTTCACCTCAGAAAGTTTGTATCTTTTTGTCATCCCCATGTTGCAGATGGATGGTTGAAGATAAGAGAACTGTAAAGACACCTAGTCGAGTGTCCTGAGATACAGGGATTTCTTAAATCACAGGACATACCAGTTTGAAAACAGTTTTATGGGGGGAGGGTAGTACAGGGCAGGATAGATGGGAGAGGGAGAAGAACCCCCTGTACATTTGCTGACTACAGCCCCCCCCAAAAGCTCTTGGAGGCACAAGCTTTCTTCTGACTATATCCTGATTTGACTGCAATACTTGTAGAGAGGGACTTCATGCATTGGTCCAATTTTGAATGTTCAACATGATGTTTAAGGCTTTAGAGCCTTGCAGTTTGAGAACAAATTGCAATTCATACATGGGGTAGTTGAATATCCTTGCTCTTACTTGCTCATTCTTCTTGTTCATCTTACTGCCATCTTGTGGACAACTGGAAGTTATGATGGAGGTTCTTAAAGATTGCCGTTTTTTCATATCGTATGGGTTAAGTTTTCCGAAAGTCCTCATAGATCTCAGAAGGTAAAGGACTGGTTGGGCCACATTACATGTAGCAGTCATTCCTCCTGGTGTAGCCCTTTCTGGAAAAAAAAAGATTATGTAGAACAATGTTATGCTTCCAGTAGGATGACTCAACTAAAAAAAATATGATTAGCAGAAAGCCCATTGTACGAACAAATACTATGGGCTTTAGAAAACTTGGTGGGTTAACAGTGCCCACAAGAGGGACTGAACACACCCACCCCCGCCTTTCCTCCTCGCTTGGCCCCACATCTTACCACAGATAACAAAAACCTAGCCTAATAATTAATAAAAAGAAAATGTTACAGATTTCCTTCCCCACACACAGACAGGCTTTTCTAACTTTGCAAATGGGCAGTATTTGCTCAGACTCCCTCCTCTCATTCGTTTGTCATTGGGAACCAGGTGCTCAATTATATAGTAAGATTCCTACTACATAGTATACAAGCAGCCAATAGCTTATTATGGAAAGGAGTGCTTTCCTCACTGAACATTTAACAACCCAATCCAGAACCCCTGGCAGCCACACCACTACAGCACTGCCCCCTCTCCCCCTTCCTCCAAAGGGCTTTCCGGCAGTGTGGGGAGAAAAAGGGAAAAAGCACAGCAGCAAAGCCAGTCCAGGACCCAGGCCATAGTGTAACCAGTCATAAGCCTGGGATGAAAGCTGACTAATGATGGCTCCACCACCAGAAACACATACACCCCGATCGGGATGCTACTGCAGCTCCACAGCAACCTGGACTTCTGGCTTTCGCTATCATGGAGCTGAGGGGTGACTGGCTGCCAGCACCTTTGCCCCCACCACCAGTGCTGGTACCCCTTACACCAGCAGAGGAGGCGAATGCATCAGTGCAGCCCTTCGCCTCAAGTGGATTTGGGGGCTCCCATCTGGATGGGGCTGTAAGTGTTGAGTTGCCTTTGGAGAAGTTGCCTTTCTGAGGAAAAGTCTCTTGCACTAGACCAGAGGGAAGCTCAACATTTAGCTGAGTGGCATAGTAGAAGTCGAAGTACTTGTGACATCACCTTCCCACATGGTAACTGTTGACTGAGGGCATTGGGCATTCCATGTCTGGGGCTATGTGCTTGCTTCACTGGTCAGATTTGAGTAAAAACATAGAACACTAAACAATAGGAAATAAAAGCATGGAAAACATTTTCAATGGAAATTAAGGATACCAGCTGAAGCAACAGGGAGGCCAACTAGTCGCCTTTGTCTTCACAAGGAGGGACACAGATATCCCTAACTTACCTACTGACCTGGAGAGCAAAGGAACAAAACTGGTTTCCTATTGATCATATCTCCGGATTTTTCCTTTCCTGGAATGGGCGAGATGTTCCATTTAAAACATTGTTTTAAATGAACAGATCGAAAGATTACAGGGCATTTTCCTGTAACTATCTGTTCTTGTGTATTGTCTGACCACCTGTCTAAGACATTTTTTTTTCATATGTACCTGTGAAACAAAAAACTTAAGACTGGGTAATTTCTGAGTAATCCTATTTCCTGTCTTGGGCCTGCTGCTTCTAGCAGCAGCAGTTTATAATTAATTCTTTGTGTAAACTGTTTGTCCATTTTCCAGACATTCATGCAGAGGGATCCCCAGGAATGAACTGCTGAACTCTTTCCTTTTTAACTACAAATTACATGATATATATCTTGCTTCTCACCAGAGACTCTTCTGGTAACTGGCTGTGTCCATTTTAACCACAATTTAGCATATTTTACCATAATTTAGCATATATATTTAACCACAATTTAGCCTGAGCCCTTAGGGGGAGGGCGGTTTAGAAATCAAATAAATAAATAAATACAATATTTTCTCAGCCCGTGAGCCACTTTTACAGCTGAAAATCTTCCTTTTTTCTTTGCTTTAGCCTTTGTTTTTTTCAATTCATTAACCAAATTTTAACTTGGTGATAGGGTGGGTTGGACTCTAAATTCTCTTGCACTAGACCAGAGGGAACTTGGTGATAGGGTGGGTTGGACTCTAAATTCAGGGGTTCCCATATTACAACTGCTTTAGCATTATATTCTCTGACATGCATAAATGTGGTTGCAGCCTACAGATCCATTCTGTTAACAATGGTGCTTTGCTGTGGCATAAGAACCCTAAAGGCACAAGGCCCTCTTGCACAGGAGTAAGGCTCCTCAAGATGCAGGGTGGCACTGCCCTTTGCAGAATGAGATAATCTGACCCAGGTTCTTCTGGCACCTTCTGGGGCTACAATGCATGATTGGCATAACATGGACAGCTTTACTTCATATTTGACAAACCTACTGAAACACTGTTAGTGTGATACTGTGAGTACAAAAGCAGGTCACAGGACAAAGCCGAACAGGACTGTGCATGGTATGGAAATATCTGTAGCTCGACATCTTCCCCACTAGATGACAGCATATCTCCAAAAAAGCCAGCTTTGTGACAAGCTTTCCCATTGGTTCCCCATCTGGTGCTGATGATGAAAATGTTCTTTTACCTCTGAGGGTTGCTTCAGGTCAACTCACACAATTTACTGGAGGTTATTGTTACTAAGTGATAAGCTTGCCCCCAATTACAAATACTGTGTCTGTGTTGTTAAAGCTCTGTACAACATGGCTGATCCATAGTAAACATTTCACTTTACCCAGCCAGTCCCCAATGACTGCATTTATGAGATAAACCTGATTACTGTATGACTTGGCCTTTTAATCCATACATTTGCAGTTTCATTTGTGTTCTTTCTTACCTTCACTTAAGAGCTATTTTACAATAAGACCCTCCTTGAAATCAGTTTGCTGCTCAAACTTGCTCCATCTCGTACATGTGCAAGAACTATAAGATTTCTCAATTCTTCTTAAAAATATTTCCCATTTCTACAACATCAGACAACTTATCTGAATTTGGAGTTTCCATTGAATTGCTTACATGATGGTTGTTTTTAAAGCAACTCCATCAATTTTCTCTTCTCTCCCCTTGTGCCTGCAACTTTGTCTCCGAAAGGGTTGTCTCTCTTTCCTCTAAAGGCATGTGCAAATCTCAACATTTCACCAAGCCTTTGGTTAACTTCCTCCATATCTCCATTCCAGCACCATTGAATTCCAAATCCATGAAACTGTATTTACTCATAAGTTGTAACTCTTAATTCTCCTACCCTCCCTGCTTTCAGATAGGAAGCTCA